>NC_081296.1:7878787-8181818 GCF_030435805.1 Mustela lutreola | reverse complement strand
CTTGGACATAGGACATGCACTTTCCCTTATTCATGTAGTAACTTACAAAAAGTTTATATAAAAAGAGAAATCATGGGGCGCCTGGGTGGCTCAGATGGGGAAGTATCTGTTGTCAACTCCAGTTGTGATCCCAGGGTCTTGGGATCGAGCCCCACATCGGGCTTCCTGGTCAGGGGGGAGCCTGCTTCTGCCTCTCCCTCTCCAGCTCCCTCGATTGTGCTTTCTCGTGCTATCAAATAAATAAATAAAACCTTATAAAGAAAAGAAAAGAACTCATTCCTTACCCTGAGGTGATAAAAACATTCTGCTAGATTTTCTTCCAAATGTATTGCACTTTCGTTATCCACAGGTAAACCTTGAATCTACCCGCAGCTGTGCGTGTGGTGTTGGGTAGGATCTAATTGCACTCTCTCCCTATGGGTGACCACTTGTCCCGACGCCATTTGTAAAACTCTCTTCCCCACGTGGGTGATGCCTCTCTGTCACGTAGCGAGTTCTCCTTTACACACAGTTGTACTTCTGTGCCCTTCTTCGGTTCCCTTCATCTCTTCGTAGCCTGAAGCCAAAGCTGGTGGGCTTCGTTTCTTTAAAAAGCTTTGCTCTGGGGCGCCTGGGTGGCTCAGTGGGTTGAACCGCTGCCTTTGGCTCAGGTCATGATCTCAGGGTCCTGGGATCAAGTCCCGCATCGGGCTCTCTGCTCGGCAGGGAGCCTGCTTCCTCCTCTCTCTCTCTCTATGCCTGCCTCTCTGCCTACTTGTGATCTCTCTATGTCAAATAAATAAATAAAATCTTTAAATAAAAAAAATAAAAAAAATAAAAAGCTTTGCTCTGCGGTAGGATCCAGGGGAGGATGCGCAGGCAGGAGAGGGTGTGGTCGGAAAGATGCCGTGACCACGTCCCCCTGAGGAGTGGAGCGTGGCTGCTGTGGGAGCCAAGCCAGTGGCTGGAGGGGGGCAGGGCTGGGAAGTGGGCTGAGGTCAGCTGCGCAGTGGAGAGAAGGCCGACAGGATTTGCTGTGAATCAGAAAAATTAGGACGGAGGGGGACTCCTTGGATTTCAGGCAGAGGCTGGCAGTGCCATTTGCTGGGCTGGGAAGGCCTGGGGTGAAGCTGACAGGTAGGCCCTCGAGAGAGAGTCCTGATAAGTGACTGAGGGAAGGCGGGAGGGGTGGGGATAAGGGTGGTCCCATCTCACTGACCTTTGCATCCTCCAGGAGGCTGAAGGACTGCCCTCCTGGGCAACTGCAGTAGGCCCCCCAAGCAGAGCTGTCATTGCTGCGGGAGGAGAGAGACATCTTCCTTGCCCGGGTACTGGTCCCTCCCCCACAAATGCTGGCTCAGGGCCAGGCCTTCCAGGCTTTTGGTCCCAGGACCCTGGTTCTTGGAAGTCTTCCAGTCCCACGGGAGGCCTGGGGAAGGACAGAAGCAGGCTCTGTGGGGTTGGCTTTGTCACCTGCCTCCCTGCTCGGTTACACATGGCCTGGGTGCATCTCCATGGTATTTTGGGAGCCTGTGCTATTTGCCGGGATGGAGCAAGGATCCCTGGGCTTCACCTGGGCGTGATGGAAGCATCTCGGTGGAAAAGCTGATGGCCTCTGGCCTCCGGGCCTCTGCTCATGGGTGGGGGCTCAGACCTGGGTGTTTTCGACCAGATCATTGCTCTGTTTACAGTCTGCTGCTGGCTCATCATCCCCAGCTGTTATGAAAACACCTTTAGTTCGTAAAACGTGGAAATTGCATCTGAGCGCTCCAGCTGAGTCATTTCTCTGAGCAAGCCTTTAGCTTGGGCAACATTTTTGGCCAAGCCTGGGGCGGGGCTCTGTGTGGGCCTGGGCTCTGTGTGGGCCTGGGTTATGCCTGTGGACAGCCCCAGGTGGCCTGGAAGCTCCACTCAAACCCCAGAGCCCGAGCTTCCTTCAGCGAATTGAGGCCCATTTTAAGTCCCTTCTTTGTTTTGTCAGCAGGGTGGCTGAGGAGAAGGAAGGGGCCCCTGGGGTCTCAAGTCTCCAGACAACTGGGGGGGGGGTATGCAGAGCGAGGAGGCCTGGCATGGAGGGGAAGGGTAGGGAGAAGCTCAGCTGGTGGGGGAGAAGGCCAGGCTGGGCCTGGAGCCGGTCTTGTCGAGGGCCTGCGAGCCCTTGGCCTGAGGCACTGTCCCTCCCACCACAAGCCTGGCCAGAGGTGACCTTCCAACTGGGGCCCAGCATGACTTCTGGACAGGAAGGAGGAAGGAGGGCGGTACAGAAGAAACCTGTCTTTACTAAGCACCTACTTCATGCCAAGCCCTTGGCTAGCTCGTTCTTCAGCCTCGTGCCTGGTCCAAGAACCTTGGCCGCTCGCCAGCTGCAGGCCCTTGGGCCTGAGTGTTCTGTCCTCTCTGCCTTATCTTCCTCATCCGGCCTCAGCTGTTGTGATGGTCAAGCGAGATGGTACAAAGACAAGTCAATAAATGGGTTTTTATAGTGACACGGCTCACATTTACTGTGTACTCGCTCTACTGGGCTCCAAGCTGCAGGTTTTTCTTGCAGAAGCTCATGGAACCCTCCCAGCAACCATGAGGTGAGTTCTTTTTTTAGTCCCATTTTACAGATGAGGAAATGGAGGTGCAGAGACATCGGGTCACCTATGGAAGGCCACGGGTGCTCGGACACAGGCAATAGGAATTTATGTGACACTGCAGAAGCCCAGGCAGTTGGATTAAGCTGGTCTTTCTCAATGTGAATTCTCTAGAACCCTCATCTTTCCTTCATTTTAAAAGTTACTTCACCAGGGTACCTAGGCAGCTCAGCTGGTAAAGCGTCTGCCTTCAGTGAAGGTTGTGATTCCGGAGTCCTGGCATCAAGTCCCAGGTTCAACTCCCTGCTCAGCGAGGAGCCTGGGTCTCCCTCTGCCCCTACTCCCCTGCTCGTTCTCTCTCTTCCTCCCAAATAAATAAATAAAATCTTCTAAAAAACTAAAAAGTTGCTTCACTATCAGATAAGCATGAAAAACACTGGAACACTGCATGCTCCTTCTAAGACATTCCCTGGGAATGTGGATACACTAAAGGTTCTCGGAAGTGCTGCGGTTAAAAGGGAAAAAGCAGACAACTGGTTTGTGTTTAACCCAGCATTTCTGAGCTTGTTTGCTCTCAGAGCCTTATTTCTGAGGAGCCCTTATTAAGATCAAGCTTGAAGCCTGCACATTTCGCCAGCCTGCATGCAGGTTTTGGGCTGTCTTATGGGGGCAGCCCATGGACCACCCCAGTTCCAGAGCCCTGTGTTTCTCCTTTGTTCAATCATTTCGTTCACCTATGTCACATGCCTTCTTTTTATTTTTTTTAAAGAGTTTATTTATTTGAGAGAGAAAGAATGAGCAGGGAGCCGGGGAGAGGGAGAAGCAGACTCCCCACTGAGCAAGGAGCCCAAAGCAGGACTCGATCCCAGGACCTGGGGATCATGACCAGGCTTAACTGACTGAGCCCCCCAGGCACCCCCACCTTGACTACGCACTGGCATGATGGGACATAAAGACGCGACTTTGGCTTTAAGAATCTTGTTAGACTGACAGGGGAGACAGGACAGTGTGATCAGAAGTTCAAGGGCCTGGGGAGCCCCAGTGGACAGCACCTACCCGCTATGGGAGCCAGGGGTGGGGGCACCTCCTGGACAGGAAGTGGGCTCAGTTTTCAGGTGAAGGACATTGGGTGGTCAGGTCAGGGTTGCAGGAAAACGTGTGCATCCCTGGAAAAGCGAGGCGTTGGTTATCTAAGACTCTAGGGATACCTCTTGGATGATCTGATTCCATTCTAATCAGGCTATTTTACAACTCTGCAAGTTGTAGATAAGTAATGCAAAACCATTCTTATCTATAGACCTGCGGACTCCGAATTGTCCTGCAGAACGCCAGCAGGCCTCCCCCTCCCCGCTTTTGCCTTCATTTGCACATTCCTGATCAATAAATGCCTCTGTTCTTCAGATTCTCTTGTGGACTGGTGAGACTGTGTGCCTGGTTCCCTCACTGATTTAGGGGTTTAATAAACTTTTTTTTTTTTTTTTTTTTTTTTTTTTAGGATTTTATTTATTTGACACAGGGAGAGAGGGACACACACAGAGAGAGAGAAAGAGCACACAAGCAGGGGGAGCTGCAGAGACAGAAGGAAAAGCAGGCTCCCCGCTGAGCAGGCAGCCCAATATGGGGCTCCCTCCGAGGACCCTGGGACCCTGAGATCATAACTGGAGCCGAAGGTGGACACTTATTAAACAACTGAGCCCCCCAGGCGCCCCGGAGTTTCATCAACTTTACCACATGTTCATTCTTAAATGACAGTCATGATTCTACCTCGTAAGAGGATAACAATAAGGGGCGCCTGGGTGGCTCAGTTGTTAAGCGGCTGCCTTCAGCTCAGGTCATCATCTTAGGGTCCTGGGATGGAGCCCCGCATAGGGAAGCCTGCTTCTCCCTCTCATTGGGAAGCCTGCTTCTCCCTCTCCCACTCCCTCTGCTTGTGTTCCCTCTCTCGCTGTCTCTGTCAAATAAATAAATAAAATCTTAAAAAAAAAAAAAAAAGAGGAAGACAGTAAGAGGCTCCTGGGCAGAGAGACGCATAGGCCAAGACCTGGCTTTGCTCTCGGCAGCAGGCCAGGCGGAACAGGTGCCCTGTGTCCTTGTCACAGCGGACCACCAGGAGCTGCCGAGATGGGCTAAGTGTTCAGGCCCCACTCGCAAGGGGTGGAGGCGGGGGGGTGAGATGAAAGGCGTGGGGCTTTGGCTGTCAGGTGATGTGGGCATCCACGGGGGGCTGCTGCACTTGGTGTTACCTTGACCTTGTGTCTGCAAAGGAGCTAGCACATCTCTGATGCTGCTGCTGAGGCCGGTGAGAAGCCCTGAGGGAGCCCCTCTGCTCCCCACGATCTGCTTCCTTGTTGGGATTTGCAGGACCACCTACCCGCCCAGCCCAGCTTTGTACCTTCTGCAGCTGGAGCTGGAGCCCAGCATGGGCCTCTGGTTCAAAACAAACAAACAAACAAACAAAAAACAAAACCCCAAACAACCAACCCACCAGCCAAGCCCTGCAAAAGATTGCCTGGTGGGGTTCCTGGGCAGTCTCTGCGGGATCCACTCTGGGGAGCCTGCTGGCTCTGGAGGGAGTGTTTGCGTCCATCCCCGGTGAGGGGCCCTCCTTGAACCCACACCCTCCTCATGTAAGGCCCAGCATCCCACCCGTGGGGCCTTGAAGAGCCCTTGGAGGGTTTCTCCTACACGAGGGCAGAGGGACATAGGACAAAGGCAGAACTTGGCGCCCTGTTTGGCTTAGCAAACGGCTGGAAGTAACCTGCGTGTCCAGCAGTGGGGGATCAGCGAGCCCGCGCACCCATTCAGTGGAGTCCCCGGAGCTCTTAAAAAGACGAGGTTCCCTGGAGTGTTCTCACACAGGAGGGGCAGCTCCTGTGCCCCACTGTGCAGGCACTGGCCCATCCCCCACCCCAGCCAGGCACCCCACGTCCTTCAGAGCGCCCCTGCTTGGTGTCGCTCTGGCCCTGGCTGGAGGAGTGAGGAGGAAGATCGTCGACGGTGAGCCTGCTGGGCCTGCCAGTCCCGGCAGTGTGGCCTGGAGCGACCCCCACACCACTGTTGGCCTCCGTATCCGCCTCTGTGCAGTGGAGACGACTTAATAACCTCCCCAGTGAGACGAGCACCTGGCCTGCAAAGCAGGTGTTCAGTAAAGGGGATATGACTTGAGTCTTGCCTAGTGGGAACTATGGGGCTGCAGAGCAGGGGCAGGGCCCAGAGTCGTCTGCCGCGGAGCCATGCCCTGCCTGTCACATGCTCCGTGTGAAGGTTATGGGCGTTGAGCTGTGGCTCCCCAGCCACCCCCACAGCAGACGACGTGCCCCCGAGAGGAAGAGTTCATGCTGGTGTTTCTGAGGGAGGAGGCGCATCAGGGGACATGGCGGTTGACAGCCACAGCCCTCACCCTCGCCTGCCCTGAGATTCACGGGGCCCTGCCAGTGGCGCGGGTGACCTCAGCTCCCCCACCGGCGCCGCAGTCACTCACTCCGTGAAGAGACTGGGTGATCTGGGGCAGCTCTGCGGGAGCTGGCGGACACTGTGGGGGCGGCGTCTCGAGGCTCTGGGGAACGTGGGGATCTGGGCTGGAAGTGGTGGGGGGCTCAGAAGGGAGCTCCCCCGGCTGTCCTGAATGCATGACCCCACGGCCCCCACAGACTTGTAGCTGGCTCCACAAAAACTAGACTTCCTTTCCAGCTAACTTTTTAGTCCTCTCCTTCCCTTACTGACTTGGGTGATTCTTCTTTTCACTTCCCCCTCCTTCTTTACGCTCTTTGTCATTCTTTTAAAAACCTTAAAAATGCAAACTATGTTCTTTATTTCTTTCAAGGACCCTATGAGGAAAACTCTACTGTGTCCCTATTTTTCAGATGAGGAAACAGCCAAGTGAGGACAAGGGCCCTGTGGGTAAGAGGTGAAGGGCCAGACTCACCCGTGTACCTTCCCACCTCCAGTTGCCGGGCCCTCGCAGGTCACTGGGCCGCAGGAATGAGCAGAGCCACGTTGGCCCTTGGGGAGCTCACAGCTGGTGGTAGGGGCCTGACCTGTGGGGTTGGGAGTATGTCATGGAAGACTTCCAGAGGAGGAGACCTGGGATCTGGGGTGAGGGAAGGAGGCTGGGAAAGGGATTCCGGTGGTGGAGAAAGCATGTGCAAAGGCCCAGTGGTGTGGGAAAGGGAGCTTAGGCCAGTGGGGCTACGGTGAGGGTGCAAGTGGAAAAGGGCAAGAGTCAGGGCTCCGCTCAGAGGAGGTGAGAGTAGATGAGGGTGATGGAGTCAGATGGGGCTCAGGGGCCTCCAAGGCTGAATGGAGGCGAGCCTTGACCGGCAGGTGTGTCCCAAACACTTGTCAAGGCTGTGCTGAGCCCCCAGCTGCCTGGGTCCGGTGCCAGCTAGAATGAGCATCTGTTAGGACATCTGGGTGACTCAGTCAGTTAAGCGTCTGCCTTCGGCTCAGGTCATGATCCCAGGGTCCTGGATGGAGTGCCACATCGGGCTCTTTGCTCAGCGGGGAACCTGTTTTTCCCACTGCCCCTCCCCCATTTGAGGTGTGTGTGTGTGTGTGTGTGTGTGTGTGTGTGTGTGTCTGACAGATAAATAAAATCTACAAAAAAAGGAATGTTTATCTGTCTTACAGGCTTAGGATCCCACACCAGGGACAGGAAGACAAGCTCAAGGATTCTTCCAGGCAAGAGAGGCTGAATTCCTTGGGGAGTGGCTCCCCTTTTCAGCTCTTCGCAGGATTCAGCTGCCTCGGTTGGGACCTGCAGAGACCCTGGGTCCTCACATTGCTTCCTGAAAACCTTATTCATACTAAAGTGTCAATGGCTCCAATGAAAGGTAGCAGTGCTCAACTCTGGCTGTCTAGAATCATCTGATGTGCGTGCGCTTTTACAAAAATAACATTTGCTTATTCTCAAAAAACCAAAATGAGTGATACAGGAAAGCACGAAGAAAGCAGCAACCTGCACATCCCCATTAGAAAGCCAGCTTCCTGAGGGCAGGGTCGTGTGTGTTCTCTGCTGTCCTCCCAGCACCTAGAACTTCCTGGCACAGAGCGGCTGCTTGATATAGCCCACTGCCCAGGCTTCACACTGGGGGGATGTCATCTATACACAGAGAACTTTGGAGGGGTAAAGAGGGGCCGGTGGATGGTCAGGTGAATAGGTCCAAATACTTTTAAAAGATGGGATTGTACCACACCTGCTGGATTTGAAACTAAAAGCAATTTTACTTGAGTTTAACAGGAAAAAACCCACTGCTGTAAAAACTGCTGAATCTTAGATAAGTTTTTACTTTTCTCAGAGGTATTCGTTCATGATGAACTTGTTTCATGTTAAGAAAAAAAAAATGACGAGGGCGCCTGGGTGGCTCAGTGGTTTAAAGCCTCTGCCTTCAGTTCAGGTCATGATCTCGGGGTCCTGGGATTGAGCCCCCACATCTGGCTCTCTGCTCAGCGGGAAGCCTGCTTCCTCCTCTCTCCCTGCCTGTCTCTCTGCCTACTTGTGATCTCTGTCTGTCAAATAAATAAAATAAAATCCTTAAAAAAAAAAAAAAGAAAAAAGATGATGAAGTTCATCAAGAGACTGGAGTCTTGGGGGAAAACAAGAAATGCTTCACTTGGGCAGGTGCCCTCCTTCCTCGGGATGAAAAGGTGATCACCTGCCTTACCGGTCTTCACTCTGTTCCTGACTACAAATCTACTATTTTCTCTTTGGCACGGTTTCTAACACTTCGATTCTGCTCTGCGGCCACAGTTCTCCTAGTATCTCAGCTTAGTCCTGTATTTCAATGGATTCCATCCCCTTTTTTAAAAAAGCACATTTTGTCCCCGGGGTTTTGCATCAGGAGGTCATCTCCTGGTTATACCAGGAAAAGAGGAGAAAGACTTTGAAATGGCATCTCTGCCCCTGAAAACAGCCTACAGCTGGGAGGAGGTCCTGTAGTTAGGAACCTGTGCCTTTTGTCATTTTGGAGCAAGTCGAAGTTGTAGAAAACTTAGGGCAATGCAAATGGTTCTTGTTCAGAGACATGAGGACAGATTCCGTGCAGGGGAATGCTGCGGACGGCTGCCCCATGGCTCGTCAGTTTCGTTCACGAACGCACATTCATTTCCGGACCCCTTAGCTGCCTGTTTGAGTGTACTTGTTCTAATTATTTAACGAGTTAAATAAAGTTTTTGACATGTGTTCACTTTATATTGTAGGAGAGTCATGATTTTACCCTTAAAAAAAAAAAAATGGTTCCTTTTAACTTTCAGCTAGATTTTCACTGCTGAATAGTTGTGTGTTTTCAAAAGAAGGCTCAAGGGTGCTGTTTTCCCTGATCCTTTCCATGTTGTCTATAAATCTGAACCACCTCAGTGGGTGCAATATTCTTGGTTTCCCCCTTTCCGCACAACTTTGAAGACTAAGCTCCCTTGTCTTCTGGGATTGAATGTTGCTGGGGAAAAATGAAAGGCCAGATTGATTTTTTTCTCCCCTTGTTCATGACTTGGGTTTTCCTCCCGGGTGCCTGAACGCTTGTTTTCTCTGTCCTTAAAGTTCAGTAACTCCGGACGCCTGGGTGGCTCAGTTGGTTAAACAGCTGCCTTCGGCTCAGGTCATGATCCTAGAGTCTGGGGATCGAGTCCCACATCGGGCTCCTTGCTCGGCAGGGAGCCTGCTTCTCCCTCTGCCTCTGCCTGCCATTCTGTCTGCCTGTGCTCACGCTCTCTTTCTCTCTCTGACAAATAAATAAAATCTAAAAAAAAAAAAAAAAAAAAAAAAAGTTCAGTAACTCAGCGCAAGTCGGTATGTTCCTAAGGGCAGTTACCCTGAATCCGTCTTGTGCCCTCTCCGTCTCTAAATATTCTTGGGCTTTAGCGGTTGGATCATCTACTTCAGGGAGCCAACCCCTCTCAGGCTGGAGGCTCTGGGTTCCATCATGACCATCTTCTCTGAGTTCACAGTGATTCCTTCACCTTTCTCTCTATGCTGTGGGTTTGCTTTTTAGATGTGCGTGCTATGCTGTGACTCAGTTTCTCAGATGTGCCGTGGTGCTACTTGGGTCCTCCTGTCTGCAAGCTCCCGCGGGGTGTCCTGATGTGGTTTCTTGACTCTCTTCTTGGTGCTCTTCTAATATTGGGTTCGATTCTCAAGAACTTTCCTCTGTCCTGGGGCTGGCTGGTCTCAGGGAAGCTGCCTTTGATCCTGGGTGCCTGCTCCCTTTCAGCTTTCATGCCCTCATGTGATTTCCTTCCCCTTCCCGGCAGTTGGCAGGGCGGTCTGGCAAGTTCGCTTCATCTGTGGCTCGCTGAGCCCGTCCTGCGGTCATCCTCCTGGCAGCTGTAACACGGGAAGCAGCCTGCGTCCCTCCAGGACAGCCGTGAGGGCTGAGTGGTTTTCAGCTCCCTTTTTAGGAGCCCGAGGGTGTGGGGACAGAGTCCTCTATGGAGGCCGCCTGGCTGGAGGCTACGTGCCTTGTCTCTGCTGCTGTCCCCTACGCTCTCTGCACCCAGACCCCTGCTCTGCCCAGCTAGGATGGTGTCCCTGACCCACCACGGGGCAGCCTGGGGTCCATGGAGGATCCTAGAGGCCACGGCTGTGGAGACTCTTCTTGGTTTGTTGGCCATTCTTTTCATAAACTATTTGTCCCGTTACTCATGTGTACGGCATAGGGGAGCCCGATCTGTCCCCTCGCTCTGCCCCCCAAGGTCTGAGTACCTCTCCTACACAGTGTCCAAAAAAATGCCAGTGTCCAGGTCCTGCTGTGCAGAGGCCCCGAAAGAGGCTGCTCCTGTGGGTCTGGTGGGACCTCTGCCTCCACCCGTTGTGGTGGGGGTGTCTAGACCTGGGGGCGAGAACTGCTGAGTCACCTCCCGGGGTCATTTGCATTTTGGTCACATTAAAGGAAGACAGCTCAGATTATGTGAAATCACGTGGCTCTGAACGGTTCAGTTTTGGAATGTCTAAGTGGGCGGGCAAATTGGATCATTCGCTCCATTGGTGAGGCCTCGGAGGCCCAGAAAGCAGAAGTGACTGTCCCAAGGTCATACAGCAAGCCCGCGACAGGCAGGTCTGAAGAACTGGAAATGCCAACCCCCGATGTGGGGCCTGGGGATCAGGGTAGCCCACCTCTGAGGGCAGGAAGGTCTTCGTCAGCGGGACGAGGAGGCCCCCCTTCCCATCTCCTGGCCTTGCAGAGAGGAAGTGGTTATGGCCCTGGTCCTGGGGAACTGTGGTCATGACCTTCCTTGGGGGAGGGTGGCTGCCCCAGGAGGCCTGCTAGCAAATCCCAGCCCTCCTGGAAGGAGTGGCCTCGATTCCTCTCATGCCTGCCCCCACCACATCCCCCCCACTGTCCTGACAGCTGTGCTTTCAGCGCAAGCCAAGGGCCCTGGTGAGGACCTGGGGCCAGACGGCAGGTAGAGCGGGCCTGGTAAGGAAGCAGCGATGGAAAAGGCAGGGAATCTGGGATTAGTGCTGGAGAGGGCTCGGGTCAGGCCCTTCTGAGAGAGTCCCCTATCTGCAAGGGGAAGGGGGTGTCAGAGCAGTCAGGGCCCTAATTGGGCCGTGCAGCTTAGTGTTCTGACCAGGGGCTGGGCCAGGACCCTCAGGGTGGTCGGACGGAGCCCCTCGGTGTATCTTGGCTATCTGACAGCCCCTGGCTCTGTGCCTGCCGCACCCACCAGCCTGCTGGCGTCGGGCAGCCCAAGGAGAAGCCCTGGACCACCCCCTTACTCCTTCCGTGGCCCTCCACGGCTCAGCTGGCTCAGGAAAACAACAGGACCCTCTCCACAGGGTTGGGGCAGGGTTGGGGCGAGGATTAATTCCTGCAAAGGCACACAGGAAGCAAGGCGCTCCATAATGGAGCCACCGAGCCCAAAATAGATCCATTCCACAAGGTAACAAGAAATATTTCACTGGAGTTTTTGTGAGGTGATGGGGAAAAGGAATCTCACTGTTCGCCACAGAGCTGCAATTTAATTTCTCTCGGGGGACATTTCTGACTTTCTCTGCTAAATCCTGCCCCTCCCCCTCCTCTCCTGCCCCCCACCTATTCCCAGCGGCCCTTCTACCATGCAGTCCCAGCGCTTTCACCGGGAGAGGGGGGCTGACGGCGGCCCCCCAACTGTGTCCCGGGGAGGGTGTGAATCACAATGGCTGCAGCTGGCGCCAGGCTCTGGCAAGTACACGGTGGGGACTCTTTGGGCCCCACCAGACACAGGAGGACCCGGGGAGGGAGTGCCAACTCTGGCCTCAAACTCAGGCGCCCAGGCCCCAGCTGCTTCCACAGCGGACTCCGAACACGTTCCACCCCTCACTCGTGGGCTTCCGGGCTCTTCTCGGCAACCCTGGGAGGAAGACGGGCCAGGCAGCCACTGCCAATTCCTGCCCCAAGAAATTCCATTTTTCAGATGAGGAAGCAAGACCAGGAGAAGCCGACGAACACAGGCGCCGAACACCCCTCCGCGTCTGAGGGTGCGGCTGCCCAGCCATCCCGCTGAGCACGGCAGCTGCTGGGTCTGTGAGGGGAGCAGGCCCGCCCGCCTTCCGCAGGGCCCATCCCCCAGAGACGGCCACAGCCCACCTTGTTATCAGAGCCAACTGTCTTCACACATTTTTGCCTGGGATCAAACTCCTCCTTTGCTCTCACCATTTTGCTGTGTTGCTGTCACCATTTTCCTCCCACTTTGGAGAAAGCATGGATCTCAGGGAAGGTCAGGCGGGGCTGAGGGGTTGGCTTGGGGGAGGCCCTGTGTGTTCCCCGAGTGGCGTAGTGTCCAGGCAGCCTGGCGAGGATGTCACCCTCTCTGAATCAGGTCTCTTAAACTGTCAGGCGTGCTGGCCCCTTGGACAACCTAATGAGAGTCGGGACCTCTTTCCCAGGAATCCGCGCAGACTCCCAAATAAAAACTTACAAGTTGGGAGTTGATACGTCCTCTGCTATCTCTCCTCAGGTTTCCCCGGGGCTCCTGGTCTAGATGAAGGCCCCCTACGTTACGGGGTGCTCTCTGCCAATCTTTAGAACCCCAGAATCTGGATGCTTATGATGCTTGGATGGCTGGGGGTGGCCATGCCTGAAGCAGGCATCTCTGGGAGAGAACAATTTTATGAGAGGATTAGGCTGAGAATGGCTAACCCCACTGATTGGGAATGAGGTCCACATAAGTCACCAGTCAACTCTGGCACAGAGAGGCCACATACAAGTAGATAGAGGAGGTCTTTGGTGGAATGAGAACCCCCCACACCCAGCGAGGGCCAGGCACCGGGGTACACGCGCTCACGTGTTGTTGCATCTCCCTAACCACCAATACCACTAGGTCACGCTCTTCTGATCTCTCGGAGGCAAAGGAAAGTTCAGTTAAGTTACTCGAGGTTGTGCAATATATTGACCCAACCGGCGGCCTTTGACCTCAACTCCTCTGACCCAGGAAGCTGTGACAAGTCGTCCTTCCTGTGAGCTGGGGATGTACACAGCCAGGGGAGGCCGGCCGTGCTCTGTTCTGAGACAACTCTGTCCCCAGCTCTGTTGGATCCTCTTGGGTCTGGGCAAAGAGAGCCGGCGCCAAGTAAACACTGAAATGGCGTTTCTGGAAAGCCTCTGTAACACACTGGCGCCCCGGCCCTCTTGTCTGAGAGTCCCCGATGGACTGTATCACGAAGTAGCGTGGCAGGGAGACAGAACTCCACTCTCAGGCAAACTTGGCCGGTAATGTGATCCCAGTTGACCCCAAAGGCTGGCAAGGCCTGGGAAATGTCAGCTTACACTCGTTCCCACCGTTTCCGAGGGGGTTTCCTTTGCCCCTGGTGCGCTCTGCATAGCACCTACTGGGAATGGCAGGTCTGCGGCGGCTTCCCGGCTGTGGAGCCACAGGTGAAGGGGCACTTCGGTGCTGGAAGGGGCTGCAGAGCCTGGCTCTCTTGTGACCCCTGCAAAGGGCTCCCCCGAGCAAGGCTGACCCGCTGTCACCTTCTTAAATCCCCTCCGGACGGTTCTGCCCCACCTGACAGCCTCGCTCAGCAGCGTAGATGGAGGGAGCTTTGTCATCGCCAGAAAGCAAGGGTGAAAGAGGAGAAGGCCCTGGCCAAGGCCCAGAACTCAAATTCGCAGCAGCCAGGTTTATATCCACCCTGGGGACTGACCCTCTCCTCTACCTGAGGCCAGGGGATCTCAAAAAGTGGGTTTGGGGGGAGGCTGGCGGCATCAGTGTCACAGTGTCACGGGGGCGCTCGTCAGGACTGCAGACCTTCGGGCCCCGCCCCGATCTTCTGAAGCGGAAGCGCTTTGCACCAGCCCGAAGCGATGCCGGAGCCGGGAGCCACCACCCTAGGCCTCTGCCTTCTCTGCTGCCCCGTGGAGCCCTACACAGGCGGGAAGGACTCAAGTTTGAATTCCCACCCCTCCCCAGAACCTTCCCCACACGTCACGACTCCAGACACGTCGCAGAGACTAGGGAGCTGGAAACAGAGGTCGGTGATGGTCTGAATCTTCCCACACGGCAGAGGAAGCATCTCCAGATCAGTAAACGGGGAAATCCGCTCGCTCTCGGATACCCAGAAACATCCACGAATACACACGACAGTGGACCTCAGTGAACAAGGCCAACTGAAGGGCAACTTGCACTCGTCTTCGTGAAGCTGGCAAGAGCGCTGAGGGAAGAAGCCTGGAGGGACGGGCCTGCCACCTGGGCTGTGGGATTCTACGGTTCGGCAGACCCGAAGCCCCTGTCCCCAGCGTCCTACCTCATCCTCCCATGAAGAGGGCGGTCTGGGCAGATGCCTGTACAGTGGCCCTCTTCATCCACCCATCCAACTGTCTACCTGTCACCCACCCATCCCCCACCCAACAAACGTTATTAGGCACCTGCTGTGTGCCAAGTTCTCCTGCCATAACCCCAGTCTGGGGGCAAAGCACAAAGCTAAGGCAAGGACTGTGGAGGGAATGGTGGGACTTATGGGATGGGGGTCCTTGCAGGCTGGCTGGGGTTCCCCCTCCAACTCCCCCTGTGCAACACCTGCTCCTCAAGTGGGAGTTCCTGCTGGGCTCCCTAAGGTCCCCTAAGCAGGTGACCCAGCCCAGGGTGCTTGTCCACTTGAAGTGAGGAGGGCAATCGCGGGGAGAAGGGTCACTTTCTTCTCAGAAGCGGGTTCCCGGGATGGCCCTGTGATCCTCTCACCCTTCCCAGAAGGTGAGGAAAAGAGAGCCAGTGGGGCTGGAGGAGCCCTGGGACCCCTGGCCTGAGGGCTAGGCAGCTATTCAGCCTCCCCCCGGTCCAAGTCCAACCCCACTGGTGCCAGCTGGCCCGGTGGTGCCCTGGGAGGGGGTGGCAGCCCGTGGCCCCACTGCTCGTTCCTACCCCACAGCCCTTCCGGAGCAAAGCTAAACCCAAGGTGGCTGAGTGGCTGTGTCCTTGCTTTGTTTGATGATAAAAATGATACAGAGCTTGTTGTAAGTCAATCAGTTCAGCAAAGTAAAAGTGACCACAGTCCTGCCACTTTTACTGTTTTGGTCAGCAACCTTCACACACACACACACACACTCTCTCCCTCTCTCTCTCTCTCTAGTAGCCGTGCTGTTCTTGTAGCCTGCTTTTAAGAAAAGGAAAGCTGACGTTTACAAGCTGTATGGCCACCGAGCCCTCCCCCTGGGGCCTGGTGTTCCGGGGCGGGCGGCGGGACAGCAGGGACTCACAGGGAGGTGCGGACACCTCATGCTCCCCAGCAAGCGCTGTGGCTGACTCCCCGGGCCCATGAGCAGTGCAGTGCGTTCACCACATGCTCTTCCATAAAACATATCTTAGCACAGAGCTACATTTTTTTTTGTGCAGGGGTGTGTGTGGCCTTTGAGGGAACACTCGCCAAGTTTGTGGGAGGCGGCGTGGGCAACAGAGAGGACACAGGCGCACGCACATCCCTCACACCCCGCACAGCAGGGGAGATCCCAAGCCCAGGGGCCCCAAGTGCACCCTCCAGGCAACAGTGACCTCCTGCTGGGGAGCAGTAGGGACTGCTAGAATCACGCACACATGCGGCCATCTCTCTGGCGTGTCATCAGAGCATGTCAATAGCCCCTGCCCATTTCCCCGCCTTGGCTGGTGGGATCGGTCTGCTCCTGTCACCTGTGACCCTGAAAGTTGCCACGGTCTCCCCCTGTACGAGCAAAGGCCTACTGCCTGTCTGTGGGCGTCCAGCTCACCTGCTCTGGTCTTTCCTGACCTTGTGGTCAGAGTCATTTTTCTAACACTCACATCAGATCATTGCTCTCTCCTGCTTCAGCACCTTGCCTGGGCTCAAGACCACGCACGCTCCTTGGCTGGGATTGTGTGTACTGGTGTCTCTACCTCCCCTGGCCTGTCCTGAACCCTGGGGAGGCCCCCAACCCGCCATGCTCTGTCACACCTCCAGCCCTCACCCACAGTTCCCTTTGGCCTGGGGTCTCCTCCTCTTGTTCTAAACTCTTCCTCATTTTTCAGGGCTTCAAATTCCCTTCTCGTGCCCCCAAAACTGGACTAGGCCTCCCTGGGGGCTCCCCCGGCACCCCACGTACTGCTCTGTTCTCCTCCTCCTGGGGCATGAGGGACTTTGTCTCCCTCGGTGACTTAAGTTTGCCGACGGCTGGGGCCATGCCAGAGTCTCGGGATCCGGGCAGCACGGGTTTGCGGAGTAGGGGACCACAGCAGAGCCCATTGCCACCGTGGCACACAGGGACCCGGGGTTTCCTTTATTGTGCGGATGAGAAACAGAGGCTCAGAGAAGCCAAGGAGCACGTAAAGGTCACTCACCTAGCGTGGCAGGCGCTGGGTGGCTTTGGCTGGATGCCGAGGAGCTGGCGGTGGCAGAGGGACTGCGGTCCCCATGCTCGTGGTGCACGTGCAGACAGTGAGTCGCAGCAGGGCTCGCGTGGGCGACTTCTCTCTGGCACTAACTGTTAAACCACAGCCGCCGCAGGCGTTCACGCTTCTGTCTTGAGGTTAGAAGGGTTACAGCCTCCCGAGGGTCACGAGAGGCGCGAGGCCCCTCGCCGGGGAGGCCCAAGGGTGCTGGGTATGGGCAGCACTCCAGCCGGAGGGCTCGGTTTCCGAGACGCACTTCCTTCCTGGCTGGGATTCAGTCTCATGGCTGCTCTTCAGACCCTTTCTAAATCCGCGAAGGTCAGCTGGGTCAGGGTTCCCAGCTCACCGCCCTGCCTTCCACTCCAGGGTTCGCTGCTCTGGCTTCTGCCCCATGGAGGGAGTTCTCTCTGCAGGAGACAGGGACCTGCATGCTCCGCTCTGACCCAGAGCTGGGCAAAGGGCCAGGGTCTGACCTTCGTGGGGCCTCAAGGCTCCTGGCAGGAACTGGGGACATGGGCCAGGACAAGCTGACGCCTGTGGCCTGTGTGTATGCCAGGCCCTGTGTGGGACCCAAAGGGATGGAGGCCCAGTGGGGTGAACTCCAGCATCCTGCGTAGCCCTAGGGGTCATCCAAGTCACCAATGGTCGCCAGAGGTCACCGAACCTTCGGTGGGATGGTGGAAGCTGGGAGGACACCAAGAAACCCAGCCTCAGGTCCCCATCCTGCTTGAGGGATGCCTCCCCTCTCCAGGGTTCTGTGGCCTCAAGTCTGGACTTCTGTCTACTTCTTAACCTGTCCTCCCCCAACAACTAGAATAAGGACCCAGCAGCCACCCCAACCATGGTGGGGTCTTGTTCCCTCTCCCCTCTCCTCCCACTGCAGAGAACACAGGTCTGGTGAGGAAAGCCAGTCTGGGGGTGAGAAGAACAGAATGAGTGCTTTCTGGAAAGCAGGAGCTTTCTCAAAGCCAGGGGCGCAGCAGCTCTAGCGGTGCTGCCCAGCTGCAGATGCTGAGGCCATGCCTCCCAGCGAGAGAGGGTCTGGTCAGGGCTGGATTCCCCTGAGCACGTCCCACCAGCTGGCTTGTCCAAACCATCTATGAGGCCACGTCGGGGCTGTAGCAGCTGCACTGAGGAAGCAGTGGCCGCTGGAGGCTCCTGGGGACTCCACCCTGCCTTCACAAGGCCATGGTCTCTCTGCCCAGATGTCTCTGCCAGGGTGGGAGCCCAAAGCTGGAGACCTACGAGACCCACCCAAGGGTCAGTGGGCCTTAGGGGCTGGGAGCAGCTCCAAGTCACAGGAAAACAGTTTCTTAAGAAGAGCAAGGGGGCCTGGACCACAGCCTCTACTTCCTCTTCTCCTGTTCTGGAGAAAAACCGCAGCTCAGCTGTGCTGGCTGGTAATTCTGCAGCCCTATCCCTGGGGCCTGCCCCCAGGGGTCTGATGTTTCAGCAGGTAGTGGCAGGTGGCCCCTCGGGCTTTGGATGGAAAAATGGGGTTGGGAGAGGAGACTGGATTGTCCAGGGAAAAAGCAGGACCTGGATTCCTTACAGCCTATTGCCTAAACGGGAGCACTTGCAGGAATGCAAGGGAGCGCTCTGGATTACTACACCAGGATGGCAAATACAGACAGGGACTTGTCAGGGCAAACCAGGATGGACCTTACCCTACTTATCACCACTTCCTAGCTGTGTGGATTTGGGCAATTACATAACCTCTCTGAATTGTGGTTTCTGCATAAAAAAGGCTAATATGTGCCTGCCTCTCAGGGCTGTTGGGAGGGATTAAAGGAATGAATTAAATTATGTGAAAATTCCTGGAACAGTCCTTGGCAGAGAGTGGGTTTTGCAGGTCTGTTCTCTTTCTGTGAAGAAGTAGGGTCCCTGTCCTTAAAAGTAAGCAAGGACCTGTCAGCTTGTTGAAGTCCTCAGGGTGGGAGAGGAGTCAGACTCCAATCCTTCCTGTGTCCTCCACAGGGCTGGTGGGGAAGGCGGTAGAGCCCCAGACCCCTCCCACGCTCCCCATCCCCAGGCCTTCCTGTACCTCGGGAGGGTGGGCCAGCGAAAGGTCCTAGGCTGGAACTCTGGTACACTCGTCTCCCACCTTCCTTCTGTGCCATGGTGATTTCTGTGCATGGAAGCCCCAGGAGGGCCCGGTGGCTTTGCTGTCACTGGCTCTCTGGCTGCCAGGGGCACACAAAAAAAAGTCCTTGTGCTTCTGTTGTCCTGAGATTACCCCACGTGGATGCCGGGGCATTCTACCCCTAACCCCCGCCCCCCAACCCTCCAGCAGGGCCATCTGAGAAGGCTGGAGGCTGAAATGGAGGCCACTTTTATTTTCTGTACCTGTTCCTGGGGCCCGATGAACTGACCGGAGCCTGTTCCAACCCAGAATTTCTAGAAAGAGGTGGCTGTGGGGCCCTGCTCTGCCACTGGACCCTGTGCTGACCTCAGGTTCCCGCTGTGAGGTGGGGTTGGGCTTTGGGTTAGAGTTAGGGTCAGAGTCAGCTCTGTCCCCCTCAGCACCCCACTCCTGTGGCTCCCTCTGCACCACCCTTCTCTGCCCCCTGGAGATAGTGGTCTCCAGGATCTGGGCAGAAGAGGCCTCTCAGTAAAGGAACTACTGAGGTTGGAACCAGGAAATGATCCAATGTCTCTGGGCAGAGCCCCCCCCCCCCCCCCGTGCCCCCAAGTCGAAGCTGCCACATGTGGAAGGATGTGACCTCCTGCCAGATGCCCTCATGCATCGCTAACACTCCCAGGTGACCCTGTGCCGGGGACATTGTCCCAGCAGCCTCAGCCACAGGCTACTTTGTCCTGTGTCCTTTCCTCACCCAGACAAGCTTCTTCTGGCTACTTGAGTCAGAGCTTTCTGGGAAGATGGGTTCTGTGAAAATGTCAGCTCTGGAAGATATCTTGAGAGAATAGGGCACAGCGCTCAGCGGACTCCCGTTCGGGCAGCCTCCTTCACTCAGTGTGGATCCCAAAGCCCCAGGTGACAGACACGGAAGCCAGAAGGTGGTGTGCCGCTAAGGCCTGCCCCTCACGGTGGGTGCAGGCTCCACGCAGCACTGAGCCGGTGGGCAGAGGCCACAGGGCTTCCAGCCACATCCCACTGTGGGAACTTCCACCTGGGCAGAGCTTCCTGTGTTCCACTCTCCTGACTGAGGTCCAGAAGTGGGATGCCAAACAGGTCACCAAGGTTACTTACAGCTAAGATGTGACAGGTCTCAAAAAACAAGGTACTAGAGCTCCAAAAAGAGGTGCTAAAATCCCACATTAAGACTCTCTGGTCCATCAGCCTATACGGGGAAGGTCTTCAAAAGTGAGGCCTCCCTAGTATTCACCGTAAACAGCTCCTATAGTCTCACCAGTCAAACGTTTGGCCGTTCTCCTGTTGGCCCCAGATTTTGAGATATTACCCAGTGTTGACAACTTAAGAGGCAGAAGAATGGCATCTCATTGTTCTAATTTATATTTGTAACTGGGGAGACTGGGCGTTTTTCACATATTTGTGGGCCATTTGTACTTCTTCTGAGAAGAGCCTGTCACAGTCTCTGTTCATTTTTCTACCCAGTTTGTTTTCTTTTCTTTTCTTTTTCTTAAATGATTCATACAGGTACTCTGTATTATGGATATTAATTCCTCGTCAGATATTTTTGTTTTCTCTGTCATTTGTCTTTTAATTTTGTTTATGTCACCTTCTGCAGAGTTTTACAGTTTCACCATGTCCCATGCGTGTCTCTTCCTGCGGCTTCTGTGTTTCATGTCGTGCTTAGAATTTCTCTCACTGAGATGATTCAGCTGCTGCTTCAGACGTTCTGAGAAACGACAGCCACAAGGCTTGCAGCAGCAGCAAATCATGCTTATTCAAAAGAAAACGTTTATTTTAAAAATAAGAACTGTCACCCTAAGCATTTATTTAAATATTAATAGTTATGGGTAAAAATTATAAATGGTCTAACAAAACTAACAGCTTTATGGTCACAGATGGTGAGATGCTGACAAACAAGAAATAAGATCTATGTACATTGAGATCTGGTTGTTATGAGAATGCATACGAAGGCTTAAGAAAAGGTCTATTTATAGGCTTTGGTGGAGCCATAATCCCCAATCTTCTAGGGGCTCCTGATGCTGCTTGAGAACCAGGCACAGATGACTGGGGTCCAAATACGTTGGAGGATCTACTTTTAGAAGATGTCCTTCTGCATGCGGTGGACCCCCTAAAAGGTGACAAAGAAAATCAAAAGGTTAAATAAAACCAGAAGTGAAGAGTCTTGCTCTCAACCTGCGCAGAGTTCTATCATTAGTCTGTGATTTTCCTCACTCTTCCGCGTCTCCGTGCACTTCCTGCCTACAAATGCCCCGTAAGTTTCCTTTACGGTTCAAGGAATAAAGGACTGCTGCCCTTCGCACAATTTTGTTCTCAATTTGTCTCCTTAAAATGGCAAGGGTTGTTTCTTAATTTGGGGACTTGAGACGGACCCCTTGTGCCTGCTCTCCACCCCCACTGCTCACAGCTAATGATGAGACACCTCCCTCTGGACAGCAGAGCCCAGATCCACAGTCCTTGATCTATTATGACCAGGTGAGGAGGTGAAAATACTTTGATTTAAAGTCCCAGATGCTCGGACAACAGACACTGTGGAATTACAGTGCTGGCGCAGCTAAGAGAAAGGTAGCTTTGTGGGTGAGTGGGGAGCAGCGGCAGAGCACGGGGGGAACCTCATAGCCGGCCCCCTAGCGCAGGGAAGGTGGCCCACGTAGCTCACCGCGGAGGCACTTGGATCTGGCGCGTGTTGTCGGGCCACGCCGCCAGCAGCTCGCTCTCCGGCCCACTCTCCTCTCCCACTTGCTGCCTTTAAAACCAGCTAAGAAGCCCGGCCACAGCCTGTGACAAAGTCCTGCCAGCACCTCACTTCCCTTACTGACCTGAAGATACCAGCTCTTTTCTCCCTGCTAAGGAAATGCAAGAGAAGAGCCACAAGGCCAGCATCTTACAAGGATAAGAGAAGAAGCCTTTCCAGACTGTGCAGGTTACTCCCCGTGGTTTATAACCAGCCAAGTCGGTGCCCAGAGGTAATCCCTGCAAGTGATCTTCCGCATCTCTGAATGGGGAGGCCAGGGTCTCAGGGCCACCGTCTGGTTAAAGGCATTCTGCTGGCCCATGGGGAAGAGCGCTTTTTCAACATTTTTAAACTCCTGCTTGAGGGCAATACCGGGCAGAGAAGCAGTCTTCAATTTCCCTGTACTGATTTCCTGCTGAGAAATTAAGCCCTGAGCGAAAACCTGCTGTTTACGTTGATTTACAGAATAAGCCAGCAGTGGTCCCTGCCATAGCCGGGCCCTCCGAGAGCCCAGAACACAACAGGTTCATTGTGTGTTACTGGGAAGATGTAAAGCTCAGAGGGCGCGTCGAGGAGTTAAGGTTTCTGGCACGCGGCCACGGAATTCTGGGGCTGAGCAGACTCAGCCAGGTGAGCAGCCTGGAAGCTGTGGGAAACCGAGCCCGTGGTTCAGCGGCAACGACGGGGATGAAGCAGGGGTAGAAGAGGCTGCTACAAGGGGTCAAAAAAAAAAAAAAAAAAAAAAAAAAAGTTACAAAACTCCCTGGTTTTGGTCAGAAGAGATTAGGAAAGAATCTCATTGTAAACACGCAGGCTAATTAACAACCAGCATTCAAATTGGTACTGGCTTTTGGAGAAGTGTGAGTTTTACTACTTCTTCCTAGATTAGGTTCTAACCCACAGGGCGAAGTGCTTCACTCTTAAAAACAGAAGTTGGAAAAACTGCAAAGGGAGCCAAGGGCAATGAACACTGAAATGTGGTGGGTTCTGCTCCAACGAGTAAGAATGTGAGGATAAGACCTGTGTGTGAGGGGCTCTGCGGACAAGTGCAGAGATGAAAGGCCTCTGGGCAGGTGTGGGTGAGCCAGAGGCCGGTCCTACCTGGGAAACTTGAGACCCGGCCGGGAAAAGCCTCCCACAAGCCTTCCCCAGGCCAGGCCTCAGCTACCTCATCATAAACCCCAGGAGGCTGGACCAGACGTCTTTTAAATCCTCCTCTTACTCTGTGAGCTCCTGAGCAAGTGAGTATTTCCCAAAAGAGAGGAATAAATGAGGAAAATGAGAAAATGTCCCCACTGAAGAACATCTGCTGGTCACTTGCGCACTAAAAACCACAAAATGAAACTAACATTTACTAATGCCTTTAATTTCTGTACCCTGGCAGAAGGATTAGCACATACAAGATGTTTGTTTATGGACTTAACAAGAAAATGACAATTTGGTAACATTTGCCTTCCTTTCTCTTCCCCCACTCGATTTTTGTTTTTTTATTACCCAGAAGGAAAAGAGGTAGAAAAACTGCGAAAGAAAAACACAATAGCTTGCAAAAGTTTGCTGAGGACTTGCTTCCTTTCTCCTGTAAGCATTTCCGTTATATTATGTGGTTACTTGGGGGCCACATTCTCTAGGCTGACGGGGTGGTCCTGATCCTGCCAGACCTTGCTCACCTACAGGGCACAGGCAGTGCAATTATGAAGACAAAAGAAGTACTGCACAGATCATCAGCCAGGACCTGACAGGTCCTTGTGCGCCGCCAGCCCACCAGCGTGCAGGGAGCACGCCAAAGCCACCGCATCCCAGCCCTGGGGCCAGGCAAAGGTGGGAGATGGGAGGTGGGAGCCATTCATGCAGCCCCTGGAGGCCTGGCTTAACTGACCCCAGGTTGGGAGGTCGGTTCTCCCAGGTCTCACCACAGGGCCGGGAGCTTTGGCAGGGAGCATGCGGGGCCGCAGATGCCGCAGCAGAGAAAGCAGAGTGTAGCAGTACAATGGGATCATAAAAGCAACGGGGAAACAAAAGCCTTTGTTTACTCAGCTAGTACAGGATTCATAACATACTAGGTGGAAAAGAACCTGAAGGAGAGTGATTACAAAGAAAAAAACTTTTTTTCAAAGGTAATGTCAAAACTGGAGACATTTTTGCAAAGTAGAAAACTTGAGTGATCATCAACTTAGGAGTAGAGATTTTAAAAATCTAAAACAAATGTTTCTGTTTTGGATTCAGTCTTAGTCATCATTCCATTAACTAGAGGCAACATTTAACAATGGCTTATTTTAATAATGCTTCAGAGCAAATCCGAGCCATGGGGCTTTTGTCCTCTCTCCCCGACGAACCCACCGCCCCGTGGCCCATGGGGCAGGACCTACCCTTTGGTCTTGGAGCCACCAAAGCCAGTTTTCCTCCTCTTAGGCCTTTGGGAGGCTGACATCCTCTTCCTCTTTCTTTCATTTTTGGTTTTATTCATAAAGTAGTGAGAAGATATGGGCGTTTCCTCATCAAACTCTTCGGGGCCGTTTTTTCTGGTGCCCCTGCTGCTGCCCGGGCTTCTCAGCGGGGAACCGTCATCAGCTACAAGTGGACAGTGCAGATGTTTGTCCCTGATGGTGCGCTGGCCCAGGAGCCATGACGGTCCATGGGGAGGACCACCACCAGGGGGGCAGTTGGGCTGACACCCAGCTCCTTTCCTGGGGGCCTCCTGTCACCTGGGTTCAGTAATTCCACAAGAATGGAAGATTTCTTGATGTCAGGGGACTCTGCCAGAGTCCTCAATGGAAATTTACTTTTAAAGTAATGAGATCAGAATTTATTAAAGAAACCTATGATAATCTCTCTTTTTAAAAGTAAGCTCTATGCCCAATGTGGGGCCTGAACTCACAGCCCTAAGACCAAGAGTCACATGTTCCACCACCTGAATCAGCCAGGCACCCCAGAAATTTGTAAAAGTTTAACTTAACTAAGGACATCAGGTGTGGCTCATACTCTGTCATACACGGCCTGTGTCCGTGTTATCGTTTGGGAGTTAATCCTGTGAAGCTCTTTGAAAAGTATAAAGGTATATAAAAGACAATTTTATTTATAATTTAACACATCCTAAAAAAAAAAAAAAAAAAAAGAGCCCAATATAAGGGAAACATAACCGACTATGCTCTGTACCTCATCTTGAACAACAGTTATGCAGTAAACATGTGCCAGAAAACCCTAGGCCCTATTATACTCTTCAAAGACAAAAAAATGCTTCTTTATGTTATGGTTCGGAACATATCACATACTCTGCAGGAAATGGGTTGCTACAAAAGCACTAGTTTGCAAAGAAGGTGGTAATTTCCACGAGGTACTGGCACCCTAAGGCACCTAAAAAGCAGGAAATCTTCCCCTGGGTCATGGGGACCCCAGCTCCATTCTCCCAAGGAAGGTATTTCCCGGCTGGTTGGGCTCCCCCTCGGGCTACCCGCCTGCCTGGCAGGAAGGGGTCTAAGCTGTGGGACTGCAGAGTCCGTCCAACACTGGTTCACACGGGGAGCTGTCATCCCGTCATCCTAGCTGTGGGACTTGGCACTAAAAAGGCTGTGAAATGGGGTGTTGTGAGGACGGAATGATATAAAACAGGCAAAGCTCTTGGCACAGTGTCTGTCCCTCAGTAAGTGGGAGCGATCATCACCACACTGTGGGCTGTTTCCACAGAGCATCCCGTCTTATGTGGGCAAAAATCCCCTTCCAAACAAGTTACTACACTAAACAAATGTTAAGTCCCTACCAATATTCAAAGCAAGGCTCTTAATGGAATAATTACCACACAGAGGAATTTATAAAAACCTCGCTTTTCAACATTTTGTTAATGGGTAAAAAATGGAGGAGGAGGGACACAACTTGAAAGAAATGCGCACTCATTCCTCATTCTGCTTATCTTTCCCATCAGCCTTGGGAAGAAACCCCTGCCGTCTATTACACAAACAGAAGAATCATTGAACTTGGCCCGTCCGTTGTCTTACTGCAGGGCAATATGTAGGAGGAGGGCATGGGACCTCGCATCTCCTACAAGAGCTCCATCTCCTACAAGAGCTCCGTCTTGAGCTTCTCATGGTTCATGCTGTCTGTAGCTCAGTGAGGGGCTCACAGTGAGGGGCTCCATGGCCGGCCCACTGTAACCCGCGGGACTGTCTACTAGCGACGCCCTCAGTTGGGCAGATTCTCTCGGATAACGATGATTATCTAGCATTCCAATTGCGTTCATTTTCCCAAAACATTTAAACTCCACTCTTAAATTTTATCTTTAGACATGCTTGTCAGATAACATGTCCCTCCCACAGATAAGGAAACCAAGCACAAAGAAGTTACTTGTGGCCTGCCACAGCTAGCAGAGTCGAGACAGGATTCCCTGGGCACTTGCCTTAACAGAACTGGAGCTCCTGGGCCCAAAGTCCTCCTCTGGGTCCTACTAGCAGGTTGAGTCACTGGCCTTCCTGGGGGGCGGGGCTAAGTGCCAGTGTCCTCCAAGAGTTGCCTGGAACAGCACAGGGGCTGCTCTGTACTTGAACGTCAGTGTGACAAGGTGGAGGAAGCGTTAACACAATCCAAAAACCACAAAAGTCTAATCCAGTGGGATGCACTGCTTAACATTCAAACAGGCTTCAAGAAAGTTAGCTGTATACCGTACCTGGCAATGTCCACCCAGAGTACTTCTGTAATACTGAAATCACTTCGGCACCGTATTTTTCCAGTTTATCTTCAGTAACACCATCAATCTGAAGCAAAACCTCAGGATCAGAAGATAAAGATTCTGTGTATGGGCATAAAATTAGGAATTTAAATTACCACCCATAGAAAACCCACTGAATTCACGCTCATTCACTCATTCAGCACATGCCTGTGAAGCGCCAACTAACTGCAGGGCACCAGGCACACGGGCCAATTTTCTAACCGGCAGTTGGTGCCAACAGAGGCAGGCGACAGGCCCTGAGGACGGGAGCCCATCATGCAATTGCAGCAGCAGAGGCGCTAAGTCAGGGCAGAGGGGGGCAGACAGAGAAGGGTGTGTGTAGGGGGGACTGGAGGCGGGTACCTGTGCTACGGGTCTCAGAGTTTAACCAGACTTTGCTCCCGCCCGCTGATGCTCCCTGTTTTCGGAGAACGCCCACATTTGTCTTTCCAGCTCCGAGTGCTCCCCAGCACTCCAGACATGGATCTCCTCTTCCAGAAGCCCATAACTGAATTTGTACTCCACCCCCAACCCAAACCCGTGCTTCCTCCAGTCTCTCTGCCATGTGGGGTGAAGCAAGTCCTTGGACGGGAACAAGTGGGCCATTAAGAGTCCTCAGCGTACAGATGGCCCATCAGTCTTGCAGCTAGACAAGCCTGTCGTTTTTAAAGACTGCTCTGGCTGCCGCATGGAAAATGACCTGTCAGGGAGAGAGGAAACTGTGACCGGGCAGGAGCCCCTTCGGGAGCAGGCCAGGATGCGGGAACTACAGTCGGGCAGGGCACGTGGACGGAAGAGAGAGACCCATATTTCAGAGGCTGGGTCTGTGGGATCTGTCGAGGCACTGGCTCTGGGGAGTGAGGAAGTGACAATTCCTACTCTTTGAGCAAATAAAGGGCAGATCTCAAATTTGTAATTTTCACATAATTTCTGTGTTTAGAGGAGAAGGAAGAGACCTGTGGGACAGACCAGTAGGTTTATGGAGGGTTAATGAAAGATGACGTTGGGCAGGCAAGCAGAAATCTGTCCCTCTTCGAGAAACTGGTGGCGTTTCAGCGAACTTTGTGGAAGATTAAATGTGTCTCCTATTCCTATCTGGAGTTAGAGACCAGGCAGGGAACTCACTAATAGCCTAGGCACAAAATGCTGTATTTTCTTGACATGCACTGCTCCACACTGTGCCATTCCCAAGGTCCAGATGCATCCGACAGGGGCCGCTGGCCGAACAGCTGCCACCACCCGTGTGTGTGAGGCCTCGTCCCGGCTGGCCGTGCTGTGGGCGCCTCAGCAGTGTCCTGAGTGCCCCACGCAATGTTGGTCAGAAGATTAGACTGTGAAGACACTGGAGAAGTGACCGTGATGCAGAAAAGCTCAGGGTCATGGGGAAGGGATTTGGCATGAATAAAGCAGGTATCTGCCTTTGAGGAAAAGGCCACGATTCCATGAGCCACAACCAAGTGCTTAACAGGACCTGAAAAGGATGCCCATAGCCAATGGGGCAGCAGGACATCTGCGTCCCCGAGAGCTGTGCGGCCTCCTGCAGATGCTTTCTGGCACCCTTGGAGAAACGCCACCATCACATCAGAGTAGCTGACTGGCGGATTTGGTTAAATTGCTGGGGAGAAGAGTGGAGTACTAAAAAGGCTGTGCCACTAACACTCTCAACGACACAAGGGAGGGGCGCCTGGATGGCTCAGTGGGTTAAAGCCTCTGCCTTCAGCTCAGGTCATGATCTCAGGGTCCTGGGATTGAGCCCCACATCGGGCTCTTTGCTCGGCAGGGAGCCTGCTTCCCCCTCCCTCTTTCTCTGCCTGCCTCTCTGCCTCCTTGTGATCTCTGTCAAATAGATAGATAAAATCTTAAAAAAAAAAAGACACAAGGGAAAGACACATATAGCCAAGGCCACAAATGGTTCCCGAGAGTCAGGTTTCGGATATGAATTTCTCTAAGTACCTAAATCAACTTGCTATGATTTTATGCGATTTTTATATATGCACAGAGTTATATACAATAAGAAATCTGTATTTAAGTAAATCAGAAACAATTTTTTTCCATAAAAGCACTGTGTCACTGTTTAATTAGCACAATGTTTTCTCTCTTAATAGTCCAGAAAATAGCAGTCTCTGAAAACAGACAGCATCTCAGAGCTGATGAGACGCTGTGATGACCCAGGGTGGTAGGAATGGGAACAGAAGAGAGAGGAGGTGTGGATCATGAGATTTTATGAAGGAAGAATGCAGAAGGCAATGTGTACATTAACCAGTCAACTATGTGAGGGACTTACTTTACTTCTCAGGGGCTTTCTTATTAGGATTCTGGGTGGAGCTGTCAGAAGCTATGGAAATGACTATGGTTGTAATAAATAGCTATGGAAATAACTTAGGTCAGCTGAACTCAAGATAAGCAGTGTGCCAGATCTGGGTTCAAAGAAGCATGAAACATAAGGAATGTAGCTCCTCATTGCACAGACATCCGTACTTAACATAGCCAAACATCATAAAGCAGGCAGATAATGAAGACAAAATCAATGAGTGACACAGCAGGTATTACAGATTACAATTATCCACATCCTAACATCCAGCATTAGAGGGAGAAGTATAAAATTAAAATTATACTGTGTCCAAATAACATAGTACTGTATATGTCTTATTATTATTATCGTTTAAAAAGATTTTATTTACTTATCAAAGAGAGACAGCACAAGCTAGGGGAGCAGCAGGCAGAGGCAGAGGGAGAAGCAGGCTCCCTACTGACCAGGGAGCCTCATGCAGGACTTGATCCCAGGATCCTGGGATCGTGACATGAGCTGAAGGCAGCAGCTTAACTCACTGAGCCACCCAGGTACCCCACTGTATATATCTTAAAGACCGTATTTCATCTCAAGTTTAAGTTGCTTCTTTGAGGGACACCTGGGTGGCTTAGTGGGTTAAAGCCTTGGCCTTCAGCTCAGGTCATGATTCCAGGGTCCTGGAATCGAGCCCCGAATCGGGCTCTCTGCTCAGCAGGGAGCCTGCTTCCTCCTCTCTCTCTCTGCCTGCCTCTCTGACTGCTTGTGATCTCTGTCTGTCAAATAAATAAATAAAATCTTTTAAAAAAAAGTTGCTTCTTTGAGCTTTCAATTTAGAGATTAAATTAAAATAACGAAAATAAACCAAGCAAGATCTATGCTCTTAAAATGTTCCTTAGCCAGATTAACTTTTGGCTTATTAATTCATGCCACGTAACAGAAGACCATACGTACCTGCAAGCTTCTTGAGAGTGACAGTATTAAAGATATTAAAGTAGTGGACACCAAAAACTTTTCCCAGAGATTTGCAGACTTCTGTCAGTTCTCCAAGACACTTCTTCACCACCTCTTCCCTTTGAGATATCTTTGCTTCTAAAGCTTTCTGTTTTTTCACACTGCTGGAATTTTCTGTTTCCATAAAGTCTACCTTTGTGAGAGAGAAAGTGATCACAGGAGTGGGTACACGCACACTTGTATCCAAATATAAGCTTCATTTAATTCTTACTTGCATTTGCATGGGTTTTTTTTCTTTCTTTCTTTCTTTCTTTCTTTTTTTTTTTTTTTTGGTATTTCTGTTATGCCAAGCAGCTATAGCAAATGCCTCACGAACAAGGGCTGTGGATTCCTCATCTTTCCATCTCCAGTGCCTGGCACAGAACAGCTTCTTGATAAATGTTTACCTAATGAATGTATGATGATTCAGAGACCAGACGACCCAACGGAATTCGCTCTGACAGCTACTACATTACTTGGGTTCGATTTTAAGCTCTTTCCAAATTAAGGGGAACAGAGTACATTCATGTAGGACAGTATATATAAATTCAATATCCATAAGCTTTGGAGAAGCCCCTCTAATTTGCAGTAGTTTGGAGAAGCCCCTCTAATTTGCAGTAATATATTTTTTTGCCCACTCACTGTAAGATAATTAAATAAAATAAACATTTAAAATATCCTACCTTTAAATGCCCATTTAGGACAGTTTGGGCTTTATTTCCTGGCATCACATAGGCAATTGGTTGGTCATTGGCATTGATATATAAGTCTTCATCCAAAATCTTGTCAAGTATCAATTTTTTAAAAAGTCTTTCAGCATTGTGTCGTGAATAAGTAGATCCCTTTCCAAATATCCCCGACTGAATTTTTGCACTCTTACTCCCTGGTAAGGAGGCCCAAGGAGTTAGATTAGTAAATGTAGGTATGTCAGAAGCCTCCAGTAGGAGAGGCTGAAAAAGTCATTTATGGACAGGTCTGGATAAATGGAGTGGATAATCTGTGCCACAGGAAAGCCCATGGCACAAACATACCCATTTCCATAAAGTGAGAATATCTGAGTAGAACTCTAAAATTTCTATGGTTATATATACTTTTCCTCATCTTTTTATAACACAGATTGAACAAAAACAGCAGCAAAATAAAGCTTATCACTTTAGGATGTTGCACTTACAACTTCTAAAATTACATTAGAGCAAAGAAATCAAAGAGAGGGTTACATAACTCAAAGCACTTCGTATCTCTGTGCTACATTAAGATAACAGTGCATTACTGATCTCCTTACAGAAAAATTTGGACATTTTCACAAATGCTATCTCTGGTCCTGTCCAATTATTTAAGCCCATTCTTTCTGTGACCCTCACGGAGGAAGCCTTGATAGAGTATAAGACAAAAACACATCACTCCAGGAGACTGCCTCCTTCCTTCCTCTTCCTATTGGTTGAAAGCACTGCACTGGCCTGGATATCTGGTCTCCTATCCAATCTGCTGTAATTATTAATGTCTTCATTGTAAACATAATTTCATTACAGCAATCTACTTAAGAAGCCTCGTGACGCTGATTATAATCGGAATTAACAGTTACTCTGTAAAGCTTTAGTTCTATTTTAAGAGTTCCAAATAATTACATTATTGTAAATGTCAGATGGCTTCTGGTCATCTATGCCCCATGATTCAAGGTTTCCTTCCTTCAAGTGGTTTGAATCCCTGAAATGTCACATCACAGGACCAGCCCTAGAGCTGGCAGTAACTAAGAAAGCTGGAAAAACAAATAAACAACAAAAAGGTGTGTGTGTGTGGGAGCTGCTTGTGAGTCTGAGCCCCAAACTGGTTGTAGAGGTCACTAAAATAAATAAATAAATAAATAAATAAATAAATAAATAAATAAATGATTTAAAAAAAAAAAAAAAAAAAAAAAAAAGCTAAACACAATCTTCTTAACATGAAAGAGATAGTGAGGAACTAGGTATGCCAGAACAATGTTTGATTCAGTAATCTTCCTGGTAATCTACATGAAACGAGCAATCACAGGTGCAGCTGAAGGTGTATTTAAAAGGCTATTTATCACATCATCATGTATAACAGAAAAACATGTCCTTAAATAAGACTAGTTAAAATACAGCTCATCAATATGATAAAATATAAATTACTAAAAGCTAGAATAAAAAAGTTAAATAATGCTTGTATCTTGTTATGTAGAAATGATATAAATTATATGTATAGTATGATAAATATGTGATTGTGAATAAATACACATTAAAATAATAGCACTTTTTTCCCGAGTTAGTTTTATTTTCTACATATAGCAATGTGGAGTGATCACGCATCACTCCTGTAATACATTATTTTATCTGCAACCTCTTGTTCCTCCTGACCCTGAATGAGGTCCAAACTCAAAGGCAAGAATCCAGACCGGGGGTGTGTGTGGGGGGACGGGCGCCTGGGTGGCTCAGTCAGTTACGTGTCTGCCTTCGTCTCAGGTCATGATCTCAGGGTCCTGGGGAGTCCTGGGATCCAACCTCACATGGGCTCTGTGCTCAGCAGGGAGTTTGCTTCTCCTTCTTTGTCCCTCATGCTGTCTCTCTCAAATAAATACAATCCCCCAAACAAAACAAAACAAAATGCCCTGGTGGCTCAGTTGGTTAAGTGTCTGCCTTCGGCTCAGGTTATGATCCCGGGTCCTGGGATGGAGCCCAGAGGTGGGCTCCTTGCTGGGAGCCTACTTCTCCCTCTCCCTCTGCCCTTCCCCAGCTCATGCTCATGCTCTCTCTCTCTGCTTAAAAAAAAAAAAAAAATTCAGAAAGGGAAGACCAACACTAACAGTTGCTTTTGTCTGGAGGAAAGAGCAGGTCCAGAAGGAAGAGCTGAGGAACTGAGTAAACCACATTCCTACACCAGTCTAGGCTATTAATGTTTTAAAAAATAAATGCACCTATTAATTGCTTTATCTATTTTTTAAATTAAAGTGAGGCATGTACATGGGAAAAATAAAATGTAGTACAGAAAGGTTTAGGATGAAAACCAACATTCCTCTGTCCCATCCTTCTTCCCTCCCCCATCTTCCACTCTTTTGGAAAGCAATCATTTTTTTTTTTTTTTTAAAGATTTTATTTATTTATTTGACAGAGATCACAAGCAGGCAGAGAGGCAGGCAGAGAGAGAGAGAGAGAAGGAAGCAGGCTCCCGGCTGAGCCAGAGAGCCTGATGCGGGGCTCGATCCCAGGACCCTGGGATCATGACCTGAGCCGAAGGCAGCGGCCCAACCCACCAAGCCACTCAGGCGCCCCTTTTTTTAAATTTTAATTTTCAGTAATCTCAACCCCCAGTGTGGGGCTTGAACTCAGGACCCTGAGATCCAGAGTTGTGCTCTTCCTGGGGTGCCTGGGTGGCTCAGTGGGTTAAGTGTCCGATTTCGGCTTAGGTCATGATCCCAGGGTCCTGGGACCGAGCGCCACACTGGGATCCCTCCTCTGTGGGGAGCCTGCTTCTCACTCTGCCTGCTGCTCCCCTGCTTGTACTCTCTCTTCTTTGTCAAATAAAATAAAACCTTAAAGAAAAATCTCTATCTATCTATGTATGAAAATGAGTTGTGCTCTTCCCTATTGCGCCAGTTGGGTGCCCAAAGCAGTAATTTTTTTTTTAAAGATTTTATTTATTTGAGAGAGAGAGAGACAGCGAGCACGTGAGCATGGTGCGCAGGCAAGGCCAAAAGCGTGGGGAGGAGCAGAGAGGTATGGAAAGCAAGAAGGAAAGACTCCCTAGCAGACTCAGGAGCCCATCTTAGGGCCCTGAGATCAGGACCTGAATGGAAACAAAGAGTCAGGTGCCTAACCAGCTGAGCCAGCCAGGCACCCTGGCAGAGTCCTGTTTTTTGTTTTTTAAAAAAGATTTTATTTATTTGTGAAAGAGAGAGAGAAAGAAAGAGAGCACAAGCAGGGAAGTGGTAGGCAGAGGGAGAAGCAGGCTCCCCCCTGAGCAAGAAGCCACACACGGGACTTGATCCCAGGACTCTGGGATCAAGACCTGAGCCAAAAGCAGACGCTTAGCAACTGGGCCACCCAGGCATTCCCAGAGTCCTGTTTTAAATAGCTTTTGTTTTCAGCTCTTCCCGTGGCCACCTCCACAAGGAACTCAAAACTCTTGCTGTCACTCCCCCAGCCAGCTCTACCACCTGCCATTTACCCATGACCCCCCACCCTGCTATGAAAGATGAGGCTTCATCTCATAGACACTACTCCCTACACTTCACCTCGACCCAAACTTGGCTAGTTATATAATATGGGTTAATCTACTGATAATTTTGTAACTTTAGTTTTATTTATTTTTAAAAGATTTTATTTATCTGACAGAGAGAGAGAGAAAGAGAGAGAGCACAAACAGGGGAATTGGCGAGCAGAGGGAGAGGGGGAAGTAGGCTCCCCTCCAAGCAAGGAGCTTGATACAGGGCTCGATCCCAGGACTCTGGGATCATGACCCAAGCCAGACGCTCCACCCAGATGACCCTATTTTGTAACTTTAGACAGAACTTCTGGTTCCTCTCTACCTTTTACATAAGAGGTTATTAGCACCCCAAGCCTTCCGAGTGCTCCCCCTTTTGTTTATTGTACCTTTATTTTTACATCATTAAGATGAACACATCTTGTCTTGTTCCCTAAATGTATTTCAGTCCATACGTTGCCTCTAACTGTTGCAGTTTGTCAGCAGTGTTTATGATAGGTTTCCTTCCCCACACAGAAGGTCCTGACTCCTGTGTAACCCTCAAGAGAATGTCTACCGCACCCAGAAGACTGGATTGCTTTCGGGGGCTTATCAATTACTCAAAATTGTATAACAACTTCCCTTGTTTTACATTTGACCTTGGCTCTCTTTGTATAATCTTTCCCATGGGATTTCTAAACGTCTTTCTCCTTCTGTTGAGAATTAACATTTGCATTCTTTACTGTCATAAAAAAAATTTCATTTCTTATTTCTTCTCACATTGCTTGGGACCTGTTTTTCTTGACTTTGTTAAAACCTGTACGGACAGCTTACTGGACCTGCTACATACCCGTGGATCCGGGCCTCCTTCTCCCTGGACCCATGGGTCAGCTCCTCTGTTTATGGTATCACTCTCTTTGCCTTCTGGGCTCTAGTCACTGATATTAATCACAGGTTTGGCTTTGGTTTCTTTCTTCCAAAGTTTTCAGGATTATCTCGGAATGGGTCCAGAATATGCCACTGTGGCATAAAAATTATTTTGAGCAGAAGGCATCAGAGTTCCTGGAACCTCTTATCTGCAATAAAAAAGCAGACCCCCCCCCCCCAATTGTCATAAATTCTCTCCCTGGAAGCAACTGAAGAAGACTGATTCTTACTTATCATCAGGGATGAGAAGTCTCCATACCATTCCTAAACACTGTAACAAAACTATCCTATCTCCCTCTCATCTATTCTCCTAAGGGCCCTTATCTTTCCAAAACACCATTTGTTTTCCCATAAGTGTTCTTTTCCCCCTCCCTTTCCATTATTTTTTTTTCCCCTCTCTTTCCATTATTAAGATGGTATATAAGCCTCAATTTTAATTGGTCCTTTTAGTCACATTTTTATGAAATCTGTCGTATGTCAGTTTAATTCACAGGCCCCCAACCACTAAATCTAACAGGATGGAGGAAAAGTTTTTCCTCCCCAACATCATTTTATTCTTGTTATTTTCAAATCTCATAAAGCATCTCCTTTGGCATTCAGTGGACGTTTTAATCTGAAGGTCTTTTTCTCTTTCACTCAGGGATATTTTCTCTTATCATTGATTTGATAACTCCATCTCTTTATTTTCTAATTCAAAAATTTTTTGTCAGATTTCACATCTCCTAAGAACTAACCTATATTTTTCCTTATATTTTCCATATATCTTCTTGCTTAGGTCTTAGAAAACGCTGACATTACCTTTCAACATTTTCACTAAACTTACTTTGTCAATCATTAAAAAAAAATTTTTTTTTTAAAGATTCTATTTATTTATTTGAGAGAGAGAGAGAGAGCACAAACCAGGAAGTGAGGCAGAGGGAGAGGGAGAAGCAGGCTCTCGCCTGAGCAAGAAGCCCGATGTGGGGATCAAACCCAGGACCTGGGATTGTGACCTAAACTGAAGGCAGGATAGTTAACCCACTGAGCCACCGAGGTGCTCCAGTCATTTAAATTTTTTTTTTTAATTTTGTTTATTTATTTATTTGACAGAGATCACAAGTAGGCAGAGAGGCAGGCAGAGAGAGAGGAGGAAGAAGGCTCTCTGCTCAGAGAGCCTGATGTGGGGCTCGATCCCAGGACTCTGGGATCTTGACCTGAGCCGAAGGCAGAGGCTTTAACCCACTGAGCCACCCAGGCGCCCCTCATTTAAAAATTTTAACAGCTCTTGGAACGCCTGACTGGCTTAGTCGGAGGAGCCTGTGACTTCTGATCTCAGGGTTGTGAGTTTGAGCCCCATGTTGGATGCAGAAATTACTTAAAAATAAAAAATTAAAGAGATGAATAAATAAAAATTTTAACAGTTCTTTCTCATTCTTTGTTTCTTTTCTGTAACATTCTATTGTTACTTAAGTCTTGGTGAAGATTCTAAATTAGGAGTTTCTCCTCTATACCTCCTAAAGCTACTGCTTACTTTCTAAATTTTCTTTATCCCCAGGGTCAAATAGTTACTTGGTTTCTCTTGGTTGTCAAGTTGTACTTAACCTTCAGGGATCAGGTTAAACTTTTAAGGTGGATTTCCTCTGTTACTTAAAAAAATTTTTTTAAAAAACTTTTATTTACTTATTTTGGTGAGAGGGAAGTATGAGTGCACGGTGGGGAGGAACAAAGGGAGAGAGAATTTTACGCAGACTCCCCACTGAGCTCACAGCCTGACACGGGGCTCGATCTCATGACCCTGAATTCACAATCTGAGCCGAAACCAAGAGTCAGATACTTAACTGACTGAGCCACCCAGGTGCCCTTCCTCTGTTATTTTCTATCTATTTCCCCTCAAATTCCTCCCCTGAATGGGAATATTCAGGTTTGCTTTAGGGTGAGTGGGTGGCCTAGGTGGTCCCCAAATGCTACTCAGGGGTTCTGGCCCCTAACTCAGCTTCCATTCTATTCCTCACAGTGTTCATTTTTGTTCTAGAATCAATTTCAGGCTGGCATTTGATGCAGTTCTTTCCTCCTATTTGGCTCCCCTGCTTTCTTCACTCCCATCCCGTGGACCTGTAGACTCACTCTGAGGCCTGATAATGGAATTCTGCCTGGTCAAGCACCACCCCCCGCCACAATTCTCACTTTACATTCATTCTGCAGGTGGCTTACTGTATTTCATTCCACTTGTCACCATGTTTCTATTTCCTAAAAGATTTGAAATATCTTGAATCTGGTGATGTCTCTTCTCTGGTTCTCTTTGCCTCAATGAAGTGAATCCTCATTTTGTTTCCTATTATTTAAATAGGGCCTCTAACAAACAAAGAAGAAGGTATCCTTTTGCTCAAGCTGCCATCTGGAACTGGAAATCACTCAATAGGTAATTTTCTTTCTTTTTTTTTTTTTTTAATTTTATTTATCTATTTGACAGACAGAGACCACAAGCCGACAGAGAGGCAGGCAGAGAGAGAGGGAGAGGGAGCCTGCTGGCTCCCCACTGAGCAAAGAACCCGATGCGGGGCTCGATCCCAGGACCCCGGGATTATGACCCGAGCCGAAGGCAGAGGCTTTAACCTACTGAGCCACCCAGGCGCCTCTCAACAGGTAATTTTCCAAGCAAGTTATATTTCACTCATTCAGATGAAATTGTATATGCTTTAATATTTTCTTTGTATTTATTATTACTATTATCTTTATAGTCGTATAGTTGACATATAATATTTCATCAGTTTCAGCTGTACAACACAGTGATTCAACAATTCTGTACGTTATGTATGCTCGGCAGTCATGTTATCACAATGTCACCGACGACATTTCCTATCCTGTCCTTCTCATTCCCATGACATACTCACTTCATAACTGGAATTTTGTACCTCTTAATCCCCTTCATCCATTGTGCCCTATTATTTGCTTTTCTGAATGTGAAAACCTCACATTAGGAACATATAAATTCTATACAACAATTGTTACAATTCATTAAAGCTAACTTTCTTTCATTACTCGAAAAAGTTTTATTCTGAAATCTTTAATTTCTATAGGAAAACAGGCAAGAGATTTTTTTCTATGTACTTGTGATAAATTCTTTAGATGTTCAATTTTATTTTTAAAAATATTTATTTATTTGAGAGAGAAAGAGCGCATGCCTACACGAGCGAGCACACAGAGGCAGAGGGAGAGGTAGAAGCAGGCTCCCCACTGAGCAGGGAGCCTGATGCGGGGCTCAATCCCAGGACTCTGGGACTGTGACCTGAGCCAAAGGCAGATGCTTAACAGACTGAGCCACCCAGGTACCCCTAGATGTTCAAATTTAATTGTTATAACTCAAACAATAAAAAAGATAACTTACCCAAGAAAATGTCGACGAGCATATTCATAGTAAATCTCCCAGAAGGACCCATGTGGTTTTTATTTCTTGTTCCTTGTGATGAACTATGTTCTTGAACAAATCTTACAATATTTTTTACATCATCGGTCACATCTCTTGTCTTATAATCCTGTGAGTAAGAAGAGATTACCTTCTGCTGTAATTAAGATGATACTGAGATCACTAAGGTTTCATACTGTGATAGTCTCATAACAAACAATTTCCAGTCCAAAACCAAGATCCAAACCCAAACTTCAAATGTTCTTTCTTTTCTAAGCTCTTACATTAACCTTAACCTTGTGTCTAGGACATTAGCACGACCACATCTATGTCATTACTGGGTTATAGACATACATCTCAGTCTTTCAATTGCCCAACAGCATGCTGTGGGGAGGAACATCCTTTCTTCCTTTTCAAGCCCTTCACACCCTCTAGATCAGTGCTCTGACACTTAGATGGTGATTCCTGGGATAAAAACACTGTCCAACCATGCAAATCTGGGAGTTCTGATCGCTTATGGGGTTTGATCGCTTATGGGGTGTCACAGTCAACCCTTTTAATGATCTCCTGTTAGTTTCCTTTTTCCTTCTCCTCACTGGTCTGAAAACTCAGCTTACTTTTTAAAGCCCACATTACTATATGACCTGTCTGCTTTCTTTTATTTATTATTATTATTTTTAAAGATTTTATTTATTTATCAGAGAGAGAGGGGGGGAGAGAGCGAGCACAGGCAGACAGAATGGCAGGCAGAGGCAGAGGGAGAAGCAGGCTCCCCGCTGAGCAAGGAGCCCGATGTGGGACCCGATCCCAGGACGCTGGGATCATGACCTGAGCCGAAGGCAGCTGCTCAACCAACTGAGCCACCCAGGCGTCCCTGTCTGCTTTCTTTTAGCCTAGATCTCCAAACTAGCAATACTAACCAGCCACTGTTCTAAAAAGCAGCATCATACTTCTGGCCTCAGTCTACGGAGCCTCCTCATGGTCTAACCCTTGTTCTTCTGCCACAATCTCACGACCTCAAGACTAACAGGTTTCTGGTCTTATTCTAACAGCTGGTATTGATTCTGAGACTCTATCCAGAACCATCACAAAACAGTGCTCTGTCATTCTCTCCAACACCATCCCTGCCCTAATTCTTGGTGACTCAGGGGACAGATGATCCTCCCATCTTGGCCTCTGGCATCTTGATCTCCTCTGCCCCAGTAACCCCATCTTCCACGTATGCCAGCCACTCCCTTGATCACACCTACCACCTTGGACTCACTAAAATCAGCAACCCCTTCATTCTCTGAATGCCCCTTCATGCCATCTCGTATATTCTGATTCCAACAGCCCACTGGGCCTGCCTATCCACTCATTCCCATCCTTGCATGCTCCCCTAAGTCAGCTTGGATTCCACAGCCCCTCATTACAATACTACCTCTCATGGGCCTTCAGCTTTGCCCTTAGGTCCATTCATCCCATTCATTGCTTGATGATACACTCTAGATTCAAGTCTTCACCACTCTGTGCCTAAACCGTGGCAGCTGACCTTGGCTGGAGACACACAAACAACCATGCTGAAAGTGTGTACTTTCAACAAATGGCCACAGACCTCAAGCGGGCCCTCCAAGTGGCCGGATAATCATCACACACCCTTGGTGTCGCACTCCTCCGCCCTAGACAGGAGTTAGCACGCTATGGCCCATAAGCTGGATGCCTGTTTCCGTACGTCAAATTATACTGGGACACAGCCATGGAAAATCGATGTAGTTATTGTTTATGTCTGCTTTTGGGCTAAAAGAGCAGAGTTGAGTACTTGAGACAGAGCCTGTGATTCTAAGGCCCACGAAGCCTAAGTATGCACTCTGGCCCTTTAGATAAGGTTTGCTGACCGCTGTCCCAGATGACTGGACTTCTTCACTTTCTCCTTTCTCTTCAGCTCTCTCTCTTGTCCTGACTGTCAGCTGACGACCTGGCCTGCTACTTCACTGAGAAACCTGAAATAACCACAAGAGAGCTTTCGCAAACTTCCCTCACAACACCTATCACCAGCAAACGTCCACAGTCCTCTCCGTCCTCGTGCTTAGAGATGAGCTCTCTCGGTTCCTGCCTGGAGGCAATCTCTGGACTTGCACACTAGATCCCTCTCCCCACCACCCCTACCTATCCAAGGATGTTGCTTCAGCGGCTCTCCCCATTCCTTACACATCAGCTTTCCATCCTAGGCAGGTACGTTCCTATCAGCACTAATGGATGTTACTTCTCCTGTCTTTTCCTGACTCCACTTCCCCTGCCAGCTGCTGTTACACTTCTCTGATCATCCTTGAAGCAAAACTTGAAAAAGTTCTGTATATTCATATATATATGAAAGCCTGCGGGTTTGTCCCTCTCTACTGGACCTGTCAGACAACTCCAGCCACGCTTCCTGCTGAAGCCAGTGGTGTCTTCTGGGCTCCTTCCCTACTCGGCTTAGCGGCAGCACTGGAGCAATGAGCACTCCCTCCTCCCTGAAATGCTTCCTGTATGGAGTGCTGATCTTCCCCTTACCTTGCTAATTCTCTTTCTTGGTCTCCTTTCCTAGTCCCTCCTCTTCTCCTTAATCTCTTAATGTCCTGGAACTCAGTCATTCGGTTTTCTTTTCTTTGGCCTAACCTTATACCCCTGAAGATTTCATCTGCTCTTGTGGCTCTGAATACCATCTGTACGCCAACCACTCCTGAACTGGTAGGTACCACAAGCCCCTTTTCAGAATTTCTGAATCTAACAGATTTATCTAACTCAAAACACCCCAGACTGAACTGATCTGCCCTGCCAAACGGCCATCCCCAAGCCTTGTTGCTGAGGGTCAGTCACACCACCCCTCCAGCTGCGGCTCTGGCCTGCCGCTTCCTTTTCCCCAACTGACTTTTAGCCCTGCTCGGCTACACGGGCTCCCTTTGCTATCCCTCAAATGCACAGGTATGCCCCCACATCTGGGAGCCCAGAATGCCCACGTCCAGGGAATGGCTCAGCTAAGTTCCTTTTCAGGTGTCCGTGGCTCAGACAGGCTGCATCTCTGTGAGGAGACTTCCCTGGGCTACCGCACCTGGTCCTGCTCCTGGCATCCCACTCACTGCGCCAGGCTCCCACACCGCTGTGCTTCCCGTGCCCTTATGCTGTCCATACTCAGCCTCCCTCCACGGGAATGTAAGCCCCACAAGGGCAGGGATCTTTTTATTCTGTTCAGGGATGCATCCCAATCTCCTAGACCAGCGCCTGCCACACGGCAGACACTCAACAAACGTTTGTGAAACAAGAACGGATACTGATCAGCAATGTCCAAGTAGAACTGGCCACGAATCCGCAGACCCAACCTTCTGTATTGGCTAGTGCTGCAGACCTCTGTGACTGTGCTTATCACATGCCATGTCTGTCCCCCTCCAGTCTATGAACAGGGTGCTCTTTTGTGAGTCCCCAGTAACTTGCACAGACATTTCAAATAATGTATCGAATATGAAAATGCTCTGTAAACTGTAAAGGATGGAGACATTAGAACATAGAATTACCATGAGAGGTAAAATTAAGTACCTAATGACTGAATTTAACTTCCCATGGTTATTTTTAGGGCAGACAAATGGCCATTAATTCTTCATAGTTTTTAAACAACCAATTTATATTATAACGTAATTGACCTGATTCGAACACACAGTATACTATTTATTATAATTCTTCAGAATGAGAACTTCAAATATATATTGAGATTTGAATCTACATATTCTCCTGCCCAAGTTGGATCTTTTTGGGTATTTACAGATGAATGATACTTCTAAAATATCCTATTGTACACATATATAACCTCAATATTTGGGATGGGTTCAGGGTATTTTTTATAGGCTTCTAATTCAAAAGTTATTCCACAGAATTACTATTAAATATTTCTATTCCAAATTACCATGGGGAGGAAGCTACCTTTCCCTGGTTCAGTCCCTGAGGGCCCACTTAAGGTAACCTAACTTGTATCTAACTTTGTCGAATTAAAGTCTTGGCAATTTCCTGAATCACAAGGAACTTAAAACTTTCTTATTTTACCTTTGTTTTGCAGCAGTTATCACAAGAAACATCTGGGTACTTCTTACAAAAATCAGGATTAAATCCATTTTCACCAAAGTAAGCCAAAAGCTGTATTCTCCTGCATTCTGTTATATTTTCACAGTAATGCACCATACTGTACAAATTATTGAAGTGAGTCTCTCTGGTATGATGGTTTCCATCTTTTTCCACTAAAAGAGGTAAAGAACAAAATAAAAATACTTATTAGAGTAGAAAACGAGAAAATAACACAAATATTTGGAATAGATTCATATAACTTTAAATACTAATTGAAATAAAATTACTAATAGCACCATCTATCAGTATGACATCATTTCTATATTATGACAAACCATGTATTTATGTTTATCCCTCAGATTTCTAGTTTTATAGGAAGAAATGAAGAAATATAAAAAAATTTTCCCAATCTTCATGACTCCCAATGATGATGTGAATCAAATTTACTGTATTTATCAGACAAGCACGCCGGCTCAGCTGGATGTTTGAAGTCAGCAGAGCAAAGCAACCATGGCAATGGGCCAGTCCCCCCCAACCCCCGGTGCCTGGGATCAGAGTAGTTATGCCAGCGGTGCCAAAGCCACGTGCCAAGGAGCCCCGGGGTGCTGCAGTGAACTCACGGGGTGCTGGCAGGGTATTTTAAATTTAAGGGAAACAGTGATATTTGAACACCATACAAACTGCCACTCTGAGGTCATGCTGCCTATATTCCTTCCAATGCCATCTCTGTGAAACCGAAGTTTTGGCAGTTGCTGTGATAAATACAAAAACCTCCAGAAAAATCCATGTGAAACAGGAAATAAGGGTGGCAGTGTCTAATCTAATTTCAAGGTTTGAGAATCACACGCACATACTTTCCGTTTGTAAGCAACCTGAGGTTTGTTAAGAATGAAAATAAAACTTTTTTTTCTAGTTTATGAGTATTCTTTTTTTTTTAATGTTGCTAAGTGTTTAAAACTTAAATGCTTATTGAATTATTTGGATCTAACTTAATATAGGCTCTGCTTAAAAACACAAATGGTCACGCTAAGTTGTGTTTTTTTTTTTAAGATTTTAGTTGACAGAAAGAGACACAGTGAGAGAGGGAACACAAGCAGGGGGAGTGGGAGAGGGAGAAGCAGGCCTCCCGCCGAGCGGGGAGCCCGATTCGGGGCTCGATCCCAGGACCCTGGGATTATGACCTCAGCCGAAGACAGATGCTTAATGACTGAGCCAGCCAGGTGCCCCATGTCACACTGTTTTAAAGTCTCACTTTTTTCACTGAAAATCATCTTTTTATTTTTTTTAAAGATTTATTTGAGAGAGAGAGAGAAAGAGCACGTGTTCGTGAGCACGAGAGGGAGAGAGGCAGGGTCTGATTGAACAGCAGACTCCCCGCTGAGCAAGAAGCCCGATTTGGGGCTCGATCCCAGGACCCTTGGGACCATGACATGAGCTGAAGGCAGAGGCTTAACTGAGCCACCCAGGTGCTCTCACTGAGAATCATCTTAGTAGAGTGCAAGGGACGTGGGCTTTGGAGGTTAGACAGACCTGGGCCCCATCAGGGCTCCGTGACCTACCGGCTCTACATCTGCCGTGCTCCTGTGTAAAATGAGGACAGTAACAGTAGTACCTGTGAGGCCTGTTGTGAAGACTGGATGAAGGGATATAATCAAGCAGTTAAGACAGTGCATACAGTAGGTGCTAAACAACGTCATCTATCTACCACCAGATTCGCAGTCCCCCTGGCCCCCAACTCCTACCACTACTGCTGCTCATCAGCGCTCTTGGAGGCAAGTTACAAAACCTTAAAGGAACTCCCTTTCACCATGGGGTGAACGCCATCTCGAAAACCAGGGATGACAGGCACAAAAAGTGACCGGATATTTGGCACAGTGCCTGGTTAAGTGTCATACCTCACGTACAGTACCTGTGGCAGGATCCATTCAGAAGTGGTCTCAAAATAGTAAATTTATTTAGGAAATGTACTTAACTATCACAACTTAGTAGAAAAATGGACAAAGGGCACAACAAGATTCTAGAATATGAATTCACTTTAACCTGGCAAGTCTAGGTCCGGAAATTTATCCTAGATAGACAGCTGCACAAACGTCCACAGATATGTGCAACAGGTGCTCAGCACCGAACTGCTGATAACCGCGCAGAACAGCAAACACTCAAAGTCTCTTGTCCAAGAGGACCGGGGAAACGGACATGGAATGCAATGCAGTCGAACCACACGTTATCAGTCGGAGTCTTAATTACATCCTAGTGTAGACTGATAACAAACTGTATGTCTACATATAATATAATCCCAAGCACAAATGGCAAAATATATGCATTTGGCAGGGATAAACACCAAATATAGGATATTGCTTCTCTCTGATGGGCGAGTGGAGGGCTGGGGGGGGGGGGGCAGTTATTTCCGAACCCAGTGGTGAGGGTTCATTCTTTTTCCCATTCTACTGTTTCTGCATGTTTGAAATACGAGTTACATGCAAGCACGCATGGAGAGGTTGGATCTAGAAGGCTACACGGGAAGCCAAAAGCTGGAATGACTTTCTAGGGCCAGACTGTGTGCAAGGCATGATCTGGACATTTTCCACCGTGTCCATGTCTACATACACACGTCCACACCATTTGAGTTTTACATGACAAGCCTGTGTAACGCTTGTATAACTATTTAAAGAAAGCCAGCAGCAGATGCTCCCGGGAGACCATAGGGCCCCGGGGCTTGGCTTACTCAGGATGAGTCTCTTCAGCCGGGTCACGTCGTGGTAGGTGTAGAAGAGCAGGCAGTGCGACGTCTCCCCATCTCTCCCAGCTCTGCCGGACTCCTGGTAGTAGCCCTCCACAGATTTAGGGAGAGATGCGTGGATCACGAACCGCACGTCAGGTTTGTCGATCCCCATTCCGAATGCTATTGTTGCACAGATAACCTGAGGAAACAGCACATACCTCTTAGGCTCAGAACAGATGGAAAGGGACATTTTAGTAACAGGCACCTCGAAAAGCTCTATCCTCCACTTTATCCCGCAATCTAGTATCTTAACTTGGCCCCATTATTGAGGATGACTAATGTGAGGTCTTCCTATGGATAATCTGCAATCTTAGGAAGGTCCGAGAAGGTGAAGAGGAGCTCGCGGTGGCAGGCACTTTCTTGTGGGATCTGGCATCATGAAAGGGGCCAGAATCAAGAGCCATCATGTCTTGGGGGGGTGGCCACTGCTTGCTCTCTTCTGTTGCTGATATGGAGGCATGAGGGGCACTGTCACAAACAAGTGTTCCCAGGGCTTTTGCTCCCAGATGTCACTAATGCCAGCTTTTTTGATGCTTTGGGGACAATGGCATTCTCATCTGCCCCCGTGCTTACCATCTGTGCTCCCAGTGGGAGCAGCTGACGGATCACACACGGGCTCCTTTTCCTCAACAGCTGATTTCAAAGGAAAAACTGGTGAAATTTTTATTGGAACTCACGTGGGTAAAAGTCTGAGAGGTGCTTCTTTTTTTTTTTTTTTTTTTTTAAAGATTTTATTTATTTATTTGACAGAGAGAAATCACAAGTAGATGGAGAGGCAGGCAGAGAGAGAGAGAGAGGGAAGCAGGCTCCCTGCTGAGCAGAGAACCCGATGCGGGACTCGATCCCAGGACCCCGAGATCATGACCCGAGCCGAAGGCAGCGGCTTAACCCACTGAGCCACCCAGGCGCCCCCTGAGAGGTGCTTCTACTACAAAAAATACTGCAGACTGTGGGATTAGCCTATGCAAATTACTTAGGACAGGAAAGGTGGCAGTTAAATTTCAGGAGCTTCATAAATCCACTTTTAGTAAAAAAAAAAAAAAAATCATTTTCATGAATATCCATTTTAGTTGCAAATGTAGGACTTATTAACCCAGACAAAACCATTACATCTCCAGCTTTATTATAGAAATAAAGCTGCAAGACACCCCCCCCCCCACCTTCAAGAAAATAAATAGCGGCTGTAAGAACAGTATTTCAAAAGCAGCGGAACTACCTGGCAGCCAGACGGAGGCTGAGGACATGGTCTCGGTGACCGAGGACCAGGGTGAGCAAGTGCAGGCCATGGAGAACATGGCCAGCAAACAGGCGTGCTTGGTGGCACTGGGGATGGCTGTGGCCTCATCAGCCCTCTAAATTTATGGCACTTTGATGGAAGGAAGTGTCCTTGGAAAAGAGAAAGTCTCCTGGAGCCTCTAGTGGTGGAGAGCAGGTGGAGAGGCTGTGCGGAGAGGTGAGGCAGCCAGCAGGCCTGCTGCGTTCCAAGAAGTGGGATGCGGGTGCGGCTCCCCTGTTTGGGTGCAGAGTGCAGGCTCCCAGTGAGGTGACCCCAATGCCAACTCCCCCTCTGAAAGCCTTTACTTTGAGTCACTGGGAAAACTGGCTTAGTCAAGCTGTTACTTCCTTATTTCTGTTGCTTTTGAAACTTCAGACTATAATAATGTCTTTGTGGAGAAAAACAATGAGGTTTTAGTCTATCTTACAAGTCTAACAAGATCAAGGTTGTCCGGTGACTGTATAATTACACCTTGACTGTAAGGATTAGCCAGTCTGAAAACAGAAACAAAAACGCACCCATTTTCTTAAACTGTATTTTTGATCAAAGTGTTTTATGTACATATATACAGATATGTATATATGTGTGCATGGCTATTACAGAACATTTATACTATATTTAAGATTCAAAGAACTTACAAAGAACTGGCTTTTTTCCTTTTTTCTCATCTATTTTTCTATTCAAAAAATTTTTTAAAGATTTACTTATTTTTTTGAGAGAGAGCTAGAGAAAGCAGTGGGGAGGGACAGAAAGTGAGTATCTGCACTGAGCGCAGAGCCCAATGTGGGGCTTGATCCCAAGACCCCAAGATTACGACCAGAGAGCCGAAACCAAGAGTCAGACGCTTAACCGACTGAACCACCCAGGTGCCCCTCAATTTTTTTTCTACAGCTGAGATTTCACACATTTAGGTTCCATTTGTCCCTGCGTTTCTCCATCCCTGGCATCTGAACATTTTCATATCATTATGAAATTCTTCATAAACCATTTTCTTTTAAGATTTTATTTACTTAAAAAAAAAAAGATTTTATTTACTTATTTGAGAGAGAGTGGAGAGAAAGTATGAGAGGGGGGTCAGAGGGAGACGCAGACTCCCCGCTAAGCAGGGAGCCCAGTGTGGGGCTTGATTCCTGGAATCCAGGATCATGATCTGAGGCAAAGGCAGAGGCTTAACCAACTGAGCCACTCAGGCACCCGCTTCATAAACCATTTTCTTTCTTTCTTTCTTTTTTTTTTTTTTTTTTTGAAGATTTTATTTATTTGAACAGAGATCACAAGTAGGCAGAGAGTCAGGCAGAGAGAGGAGGAAGCAGGCTCCCAGCCGAGCAGAGATCCCGACTCGGGGCTGGATCCCAGGACCCTGGGATCATGACCTGAGCCGAAGGCAGAGGCTTTAACCCACTGAGCCACCCAGGCACCCCATAAACCATTTTCAACACCAGGCATTCACTATACTGTACCCAGTCACTCTCTCAGGAAATTTAGGCTACTTACTATTAAGAATAACTCTATCAGGGCACCTGGGGGGCTCACTCATTAAGTGTCTGCCTTTGGCTCAGGTCACGATCCTAGGGTCCTGGGATCAAGCCCCACATTAGGCTCCCTGCTCAGTGGGAAGCCTGCTTCTCCCTCTCCTATTCCTCCTACTGTGTTCTCTCTCTCGCTGGCTCTTTCAAATGAATAAATAAAATCTTAAAAAAAGGATAACGCTATCATACAGTCAATGACACTGTAATAACTTTGTATGGTCCTAAGTGGTTGGTACAATTATTATGGCTGGCATTTCATAATGCAGAGTTGTCAGGTCACTCTGTTGTATACCTGAAAGTAACACAATACTGTATACACCAGGTATACTTCAATTATAAAAATCCCCAAAACCCATATAAACACTGATGTAAATTCCACACATGTGTTTCAGATCTGAGGCTCCTGGAACAGTCTGCCATATTCTTTTCCAGAAAGGCTCTCAGGAGCATTGCAGGAAATCACCTCTTAGAGCACTGTCCCCCATAGTTAATAAAAGTTTGCTAATACAGAAGTGAAAATGGTCTCTCACTAATTTGTTTGGATTCCTTTAATAATTAGCAAAGTTGCACATTGAAGAACAATGTGGCTCCTTCTTTTCAAAATCTCTTGATAGCCTGGGGTAATTTACTATTTGAGACTTATGTTTTTCTCATTGAAGTTTGGGGATATTTTATTTGCAAAAGACATTATTTCCCTAGTTGTTTGTTCTTTGCTATTGCCTTTAATTTTGTTCGACATAGAAGTGTTTATTTAGATTTTTAATCTTTCGAGCTCTTTTTAAGCTTAGGCTCTCTTCCAGCCAGAGTTCATACATTTAAAAATGCCAAAATTTTTATTTACCTGTGATTTTTTTTTTTTTAAAGATTTTATTTATTTATTTGACAGAGAGAAATCACAAGTAGGCAGAGAGGCAGGCAGAGAGAGAGGAAGGGAAGCAGGCCCCGCGCTGAGCAGAGAACCCGATGCGGGACTCGATCCCAGGACCCTGGAATCACGACCTGAGCCGAAGGCAGCGGCCCAACCCACTGAGCCACCCAGGCGTCCCAACCTGTGATTCATTTTGATAGGAGGATCCAAAAACGATTCCCCGCCAGCAGGTAAGCGTACCACTAGTTGCATCATCCTTCTTTCCTCATTATTTTTTTTTTCAATAACATCCTTGCTACATACTGTTTTTACCTTTTTTATTTTTTTAAAGATTTATTTATTTATTTCAGGAGAATCTCAAGCAGACTCCGCCCTGTGTATGGAGCCCTATTTGGGGCTTGATCTCATGATCAAGAAACCCAAGAGCTGGATGCTCAACTGACTGTACCAACCAGGTACTCCGTTTTACATGTTTTCCTGTCTAATTTTGGATTTCTGTGTCACTGATCTGTCTGTAATGTACTGCAAAGCCATCGTTCATGTGTTTTCATTTTCCTCCCAAATTCTTTCAGTTACTTTAACATGAATATTCTTCCAGGCAAACTTTAGAAAAAGTTTATCAAAGGGAAAAAAAAAACCACACTGGAATTTTGCTTATTGCAATATACAAATTAGGGAAGACTGACATCTGTGATTACTTGACTCAAGATATGCTGGTGATACATTTCTGGATGTGATCTATCTGAAAGTGCCTTTCTGTTGTGCCCAACATCTGTGACAATGAGCTGGCTATGAATCCTTCAATCCCAAGCTTTCCTCCTTTGATCCTGAAGACAGTGTGTTCCTGCTTTTACTATTTAATCAGACGGTCTCAGGCCTGCCTGCTTTTTATAGAGCACCCTACCTCTGTATCTTCGTGCGGATCATTTCTCTCAGCTCTCCGTAAACCAAACAAGGTGGTGAACTATGTCTACATGTATGTTTTCCCCCAGTGACTCTGAGATAATGCTTTTAAATTTGTTAAATATTTGTTATGGATTCATTTGGAACACATCAGTCTACTGTATCTGCTTCAGCCATCCCCGTTTCTTCCTTGGATACAATGATTATTCTTAGGCTGACATTTTCAAGTTACTCACTACCTCACTGATGCAGATGTCTGTACCAAGCTGAACCATTTGTGTCTTGATAATGATTCTACTTGTTTTTTGCCTTTTGTGCATTTTCTTATCTAGATAAACTACATTTTTAAAAAATTTGTGCCTTCCTCTTAGCCTGTCATCTTATGGCAAAATACTTCTAATTCATATATACTGAGTATTCTGACACCTTTCCAAGGACAGTAGGCTAATATCCTCTAAGATTTTCTCCTGTTTTCTGTTACAAAATAATTTTGAGAGATGTTTTTCCCTTGAGTCTTTGGGATAATTTCTCTTTTTGTGAATTGAAAACTTCACAGGCTAAAAAAAAAAGTTATTAGTTGTTTTTCTCAAATTCATCCTTGTATTTAAAGAGCTCTATCCAACACTGGCACCCGTCACCGTATAGGACGCCTAGAGTGTTCTTAGCTTCCTCCCTCTTGATCCTTGTGGGTAAAAATCTATCATCTCGGAAATCTCAACACAATTAGTTATTAGGGAAATGAAAATTAAAATCACAATGAGATGTCACTTCACATCCCCCAAGATAGATATAGTAAAAAAAATAAAGTAAAATAAAATAAAAAGTAGAAATAATAAGACAGAGACATTGGAACCTCATACATCACTGGTAGAAATGTAAAATTCTGTAGCTGCTTTGGAAAACAGTTTGGTAGCTCCTCAAAAAGTTAGAGAGTTACCATATGACTAAGCAATTCCACTCTTAAGTATCTATCCAAGAGAACTGAAAATATGTTCATACAAACACATGTACACAGATGTTCACAGAAGCATTATTCCCAATAGCCAGAAAGCGGGTGCAACTCAATGTTGAATGGGTAACAAACGAGGATACAGCCATGCAATGCTATCCGGAGCACAAAGAGAAATGAAGGACTGATACATGCTACAACAAGATACACAATGCCTTGAAAACATTATACTAAGTAAGAGAAATGAGTCACAAAAGAACCCATAATGTATCATTTCATTTATATGAAATGTCCAGAACAGGAAAATCTATACAGACAGATTAGCAGTGGTTCCACTAGTGGCTGCTGGGGACTGGGGAGTGGCTGCTAAATCGTACGAAGTTTCTTTTTTGGATGATGAAATATTCTGGAATTAGACAGTGGTGAAGCTTGCACAACCTTGTGAATATACCAAAAACCACTGACTTGTAAACTCTGAAAGGGCGAATTTTATGGTATATAAATCACAACTAAATAAAAAAAATTTTAAGAAAGAAAAAGCAACTTAAGAAAGCCTCAAAATGATCTGTTTTTAAATTTCAGTCTTATTTTGATGTTTGCTGTCTTTAAAGTAAAAACAGTTCTCATCTGGCATGTGCAAGTTTGTTCATACACTAAAAAAGATGACTTCCTTTGTTTATTCCAAAAACGTTACCTGGCAGCCGTCCTGATTAACCCACTTGTGCTGTACTTCGTCCCTGGCAGAGTCACTGAGGCCAGCGTGATACGCAAGAGCAGCGAGACCATCTTTCTGTAAAGTGTCCGCCATGGTGTCACATTCCCGCCTGGAGAGGCAGTAGATTATCCCAGAGTCATCTGCCAAGAAACCAAAACAGTATTGAGACATGAGAGCCTTTAACACAAATAACAACACAATTTTCGTTATGTTCTTCTTTTTTTTTTTAAAGTAGGCTCCACATCCAGTGTGGAGGCCAGTGTGGGCTCAAACCCACGGCCCTGAGATCAAGTGCCAAACCAAGAGATCCAAGAGTGGGATGCTCAACCAACTGAGCCACCCAGGTGCCCTTCATTATGTTCTTAGAAATACACAAACCATAAGCAGATCTTCACAGTCTACTTATAGTGGGGCAGGGCCACACAGGGAGAGTAATTCAAGCTAGGAGCTCATGTGTACTGGAAACCACAAGATGTGACCTTTTGTTCTGTCCCCCGAATGACTCCTGGGGTGGACCTGCAGGAAGCCTGGGCTCTCCTTCACATGGGCTATAAAATGGGCGGGCACCTTATATGAACGCTGCAGAGTGCATGTAGCAGTACATATCAGCCTTACAAATTCTCCTAGTTTTTAATTCAGTTTCCTTCTAGGAAACTAATCTAGGAAATAAAGTGGTACAGGACTTCTATGAATAGTTTTGTTTCTCCTTTTGAAAATTAGAAAAATTTCAATGGCCAACATTAGGAAATTAACAAAGGAATTATGAAGTAAGATATACTGAAACATTTTAAGTGATTTCCAAATTTTTAAAAAACCCTATGAAAATGCTCAAGATATAAAACAGGTTAAGGGTAGAAAAACTGTAGACACGGTATGCTAATGGAAAGAAAAATGCACACAATTGCTGGAAGGAAATAAACCCCTAACGGTAATGGTGACTTGTCTGGAAGTAAGATTTGTCTTTTGCTTCTTTCTTCTTGTTGCTTTCTCGGTTTTCTTCATGAGCACATGTTATGTATACTTTTATGAGAATCACAAAATGAAAGGTATGAAAGAAAAAGTCCTTGCTCGTGGCAGAGCCAAAGGTATAGACAAACATGCTAACCATCTATATTCTCTGCCCGGGAGAAGGAGGCTTAGGAGGGAGATTGTGGATGATTCCTTCGTCTATCCCCCTCCATCATTTGATTTGTTCAAATACATATACTCATTTTTTTTTTTTTTTAAGATTTTATTTATTTATTTGCCAGAGACAGAGGGAGAGAGAGCGAGCACAGGCAGACAAAGAGGCAGGCAGAGGCAGAGGGAGAAGCAGGCTCCCTGCCGAGCAAGGAGCCCGATGTGGGACTCGATCCCAGGACGCTGGGATCATGACCCGAGCCGAAGGCAGCTGCTTAACCAACTGAGCCACCCAGGCGTCCCCATATACTCATTTTTTTAAGACTTTTTTTTTAATGTGCTCTCTAGGTTACCCGGGTGGCTCAGTTGGTTAAACGTTTGCTTTTGGTTCAGGTCACAATGCCAGGGTCCTGGGAATAAGCCCTACATTGCATCCCCTGCTCAGCAGGCAGCCTGCTTCTCCCTCTGCCTCCCTCCTCCCCTCTGCTTGTGCTCTCTCTCAAATAAGTAAATCTTAAAAAAAAAAAAAAAAGAAGAAAAAAAAGTGATTTCCACACCCAATGTGGGGCTCAAACTCACGACCCCAAGATCATGAATCACTTGTTCCGATGGAGCCAGCCAGGTGCCCCACAAACACGTATACTAGTTTTTAAGAAATGAAACAAAGGTGGTTAACTTGGTTAACAGAAACACCTCTCTATGGGGAAGTAGAAAAGGCGTTACGTGGAAAACCACCAGGCATTTCAGGATCTCATTTTAGCTAACAGAACTCTGAGGCACTCTTGGGAGAAGGCCCTAACACAGAAAGCGGCTTAATGCATACCAACAGAAGCCCGATGAGAGACACTGAAATCGTGAAGTAGAACATGGGTGTGTAGGAGGGAATATTTCATATACTTTTTTCTTAGGGTTTATTGTTATCAAACCAAATGTGATTTTATAATTTCCAGGATTGAGAGAGTTGGCAATATTCTGTTCTATAAATAGCTAGTTAGTGCTATTATAACAAAGAATGTTTAATATGCACACTGATATATTCTATTGTGGTACTAAAAAGACATTTATTACTTCTAGACATAATCTGTCACATGGCTGTACTCACGTGGGTGATGCTTTCTGATCCATTCTAAGCAATCAAATGCCACCTTCTTGGGTTTTTTCGGTAACACGTAGTATTTCAGATTATGTCTATTAAAGCTCATGCTGAACCTAGAAGTCCCAAACATAAAATTTTGTTATTATAAGAAAATATAGTTTTAGCCACCTTCACACATCGAACACCGCTTTTCCCCTTTGCCAACCTAATACCAAGCCATCCTGAGCTGAACACGGTCACTGGCAGCTTGCCTATCAGAACCCCGGAACGGAAGTCAGGTGAAGGGCTCGCGGACAGAACGCGGATAAGGAGCAAATGTGTATGGACGAGATGACAAGGAGTCAAGAGGGCTGTAGAAGAGAATGTGTAGAAAGGTGAGTCGGAAGCAGAGTTGCCAGGATGAGGCTGACAAGCAGAGACGATAAACCATTCCAAAGATTAAGAAAATCAGAGAAAACACACATTTCAGGCTATCGGTGTCCCCAAGTTTTGACTGAGTATGTGAAGAGCTGCTGGCAGGGTGGTAGCGGGAGCTCACACCCTCCACATCATGGGTCACCGTTCTCTGCTTTGTGCCCCAGAGGGGACGTGGCTGACTCGGAGACGGACATGATCCTCTTCCGCTGGCCCTCTGCTCTGGCTGGCCCACTTCCTCCCTCCCGCTTCCTTAGGGAGCTTTTCCCCATTCCTTCGTCTCTTGTGTTTCAGTCTCTTCCACAAATTTTTCCCTTTTGTCTGAGTGTATTCTATGGGACCACCAATCCTAAAAGCAACAGAAGGGCCCCTGCACCCTATATTCCACTGCGGCCGGCACCTCACCTCTTTCTTTCCCTCCAGTATTAAGTTTCTCAGAAGACACTCACACCCCCAACCAACTAACCACACATCCAATTTCGATTCTTGGCACCTCCATTCTGGCCTCTGCTGTTACCATTCTGCCCACATTTTTCCGTCTAGGCTTTTAAAACTAAATACGGACGTGTGGGTGGCTCCGTTGGTTAAGTGTCTGCCTTTAGCTCAGGTCATGATCTCAGGGTCCTGGGATCCAGTCCTGCACTGGGCTCCCCACTCAGCAAGAAAGCCTGCTTCTCCCTCTGCCTGCAGCTCCCCCTGCTTGTGCTCCCTTTCTCTGTCAAATAAATAAATAAAATTAAAACAAACAAGCAAAAAACACCTAAAGAAAGGTGAGGGGATAGTTACAGAGTCCTTGGCCCTGCAACACAGCCCCTGGTTCTGACATCTTCACAGGAAGGAGAGGTAACAGTTAAGGTCAGGGCATAAAGACATGTCCGTGCCTGCGTTGACAGAAGGGAAGAAAGAGATGGTAACTATAATAACCCATGGTTAAGGAGGATGCCTACGGACGAGGGGTGGGGATCAGAGGGAAGTACGACGGGGAATAAAACAACTTGCTTTCTGTCTTTGTCCATGAATCCAAGCTGGCTGGGTCCAGGTTTGTTGGCAGCGGCAGGATACACTCATTTGGTTTGAGGACAGAAGAATGCCTTGTGTGTGGAGGGCAGCGTCCGTGTGAACAGACTGCTACGCAAGTCAGAAGGCCATGCAACAGGCCATGGTCATGTTCTTGCCGAGTGCGGGGAGCGCACTGGTCTTCGTGAGGACCTCACTCTGACCTCTCCCTCACTCCGCGTTGTTGGCCGGCCTCACAAAAACCTGCTACGAGCACCGACATGTTCACAGTCCACAGTCTTGCCCCCACCATGCTCCTCTCATTTGTCTTTGTATCTTCTTCCTTTGCTTACTCCTTGAGTGGGGACCACTCCCCAATGTCCAGCTCATCTCTTCACCCGAACATCACCTTCTTCGGGGACTTCACTTGCCAGTCTAAGCAGTACCCAGTGCCATCTCCACTTGCCCCAACTTCTGTCCCCCCGACCCCACTTAGACCTTAGCGTTCTAAAACACAGTCCAACTTCTTTATAAATCAGTGGCTGAAACAGGGGTATGCGTACCCGAGGGGTTCACAAAGACTTCTAAAGTTACATAAGCAAAGATAGCTGTAGAGGAATCAACCAGCAGATTCTCTGTTTTCACGTGGACCTTCTGCATCGGGCTCTGTGCTCAGTGTGGAGTCTGCTTGTCCTGCTCCCTCTGCTCCTAACCTCCCCCACACTATCTCTCTATCTCTTAAATAAATGAATAAATAAATAATCTTTAAAAAGAGAGTGTGCGTGCACAAGCAGAAGTGGAGGGAGGGAAGAGGAAAAGAGAGAATCTTAAGCAGGCTCCACACTGAGTGTGGAGCCCGATGCTGGGCTCAATCCCACGACTCTGAGATCGTGACCTGAGCTGAAGTCAAGAGTTCAGTGTTCAAACGACTGAGCCACCCAAGTGCCTCTGAAACTTTCTTTAATCAAAGTACCAGAAACCCTTGGTAGGGCTTCATGTCTTTTAAAGGTTTTACATAGTTCTGTTGGGAGTAAAGTGTGACACGAGACATGAAGTACGCTGACCTTTGCTGGGATATTCTGATTTCAGACACACCGAGAGCAAAGTGGTGGCAGGGGAGATGATTTTCATCTTATGATGCTGCTTCTTGCATAGCTGGCTATTGTCACAGAACTCCCTGCTCTAAGAGTCTTGTGAGACGTCTGCTAACCAACACTTTGAAACCATCCCTCTTATGCTATTTATATGCATGAAACACCGAGAGCTCTCTTCTAGGGCTGGAAATGGCAGAGGAACACGTAGCGGATTGTGGCAAGAAAGGGCAGTAGATAAAAGACTGATCCGTCTATGGACTATTTCGATCAATCGTTCTCAGTCAATTATTTACAATCACTGTTGCAGCAAAGGAAACCACAGTTCTGACAGGATGATGGCATAAAAAGAACTGCCCAGGTATACAAATGATGTAGATGGTCTTTTTTTTTTTTTTAAAGATTTTTATTTATTTGACAGAGAGAGACACAGATAGAGAGGGAACACAAGCAGGCAGAGTGGGAAAGGGAGAAGCAGGCTTCCCACTGAGCAGGGAGTCTAATGCAGGGCTCGATCCCAGGACCCTGTGATCATGACCTGAGCCAAAGGCAGATGCTTAAAGACTTGAGCCACCCAGGCGCCCCGGTGTAGCTGGTCTTAAAAAATCAGTTGAGTTACTTTGGGCTTAGGTTGGGAATGGTGCATGAGTCTCCCTACCCATATGAACACTGAAATGACTATAGACAAGAATGGCCTTGTTACCTTTCCCTAAATTTTACATCATGTTTTAATTTCAGAACAATGTTTTATGTATTTAAAAAAAAAAAAAAGGTCTGGGTCAAAAAAGAGACCACAGCAAGTGCAGGTAGCATGAGAACCCGCGACTCTGCTCATGGGGATGGGAAACTGCAGGGCTCCTTTGGAAACCCCTGGCAGTTCTGCAGAAGGTGAAAAATAGTCACCCAACAAGTACGCACTTCCACTCTTATGTGAATGCCCACAAGAAGGGAAGGAGGAGGTCCACACAAAACCCTGTGTGTGAACATATATTTCAGCATTAGTCATAAGAGCCCCAAATGGAAACAACCTAGATATTTACTAAATATAAAATGGGCCACACCCATACAATGGAATATTATTCAGCAATAAACTTTGAAAACATCATGTTAAGTGGAAGAAGTCAGTTACAGGAGACCACAGGTCAGATGATTTCATTTGTATGAGATAGCCAAAACGGGCAAATCTACAAGCAGAAGGCAGACTAGTGGCTGCGGGTAGGCATGTGAGGGAAGGGGAGTTACTACTACTGGACATGGGTGTTTTTGCAGGGTGAGGAAGACATTCCAAAATTGATTGTGGTGATGATCACACAACTCACTAAAGCCCACTGAACTGTACCCTTTAAACAGGTGAATTGTATGGTACATGGGTTACATCTCAATAAAGCAGTTATCAAAAACTGACACATCAGGGGCACCTGGGTGGCTCAGTGGGTTAAAGCCTCTGCCTTCGGCTCAGGTCATGATCTCGGGATCCTAGGATCGAGCCCCGCATCAGGCTCTCTGCTCAGCGGGGAGCCTGCTTCCTCCTCTCTCTCTCTGCCTGCCTCTCTGACTACTTGTGATCTCTCTGTCTCTGTCAGGTAAATAAATAAAATCTAAACAAAACAAAACAAAACTGACACATCATCTGAAAAATTTCTAATATTTCTGTCATAATTAAAACAACAACAACAACAACAACAAAACACCTTAGGGATGCCTGGGTGGCTCAGTCAGTTAAGCTTCTGCCTTCAGCTCAGGTCATGATCCCAGGGTCCTAGGATCGAGTCCTGCATCAGGCTCCTTGGTCAACCAGGAGTCTGCTTCTCCCTCTGCCTGCTGCTCCCCATGTTTTTGTGTGCGTGTTCTCTCTCTCTGGCACACAAATAAATAAAATCTTTAAAAAAAACCACTTTAGAAATGTTACTTAATTACCTTAGTCAAACAAATTACTAAAAATAATAAAATGACATGACATTAGGAAATAAAATTATCAATCTCAAACTCAAAACCACAACAGATCTCTCTACTACAAAAGGCCTGCTGAACCGCAGCACACGGGCCAGTTTGCTACGTTGAGAATGTCGGCAGTTGCTTAGAGTTTGTTTTACCTGTTCTGTTGGAAAATGGGATGTTTGGAATTACCAAATATTTTTCTTTTAAGATAAAAACATAAGCAGGGGGAGTGGGAGAGGGAGAAGCAGGCTTCTGGCTGAGCAGGGAGCCTAATGCGGGGCTCGATCCCGGGACCCTGGGATCATGATCCGAGCCAAAGGCAGATGCTTAACAACTGAGCCACCCAGGTGCCCCTGGAATTACCAAATATTCTAGCCAGAGACAGGTCCCATCAACTGATGGATGTATAAATAAACACGGAAGGCCCATACAATGGAAGATTATTCAGCCTTAAGGAACCCAGTACTGATACATGCGGCCACAGGGATGAGCCGTGCATGAGAAGACTGTGCTCGGGAAAAGCCGATGGGCACAGAGAAGGGGAACATGGGGAGTGACCACGAACGAGTACCAGGTTTCTTTCTGGCGTGATGAAAATGTTCTATGCTTAGATTTGGGGGATGGCTGGATAACTCTGTGAAGACAAAAAAATCCCCGAATGCTTATCTTTAAATGGGTGAATTTTATGGTATGTCACTTATCTCCCTCTCTCTCTCTCTCTTATTTTAAGTAGGCTCATGCCCAATGTTGGGCTCAAACTCACCACCTGGAGATCAAGGGTCTCAATCTATCGACTAAGTGAGCCAGGCACCCAAATTGTATCTTAAGATCTTATTTTTAAAAAAGCTTGAGACTCCATGGTATCTTCACTTAGGGAGTAATTTATCAGTTGACATTAACATGGTAACTATGATTAGGTCCAGGGTGTCAAACTCATGTCATTTTAAGTGATGTGTCAGGAAATGGAATCAATTTGTGCTCAGCTCTTGTTGCTTTTGAAACTGAGATAGTTGTCAAGGGGATGTGTACCACACAGTTTACGTAGATTGAGAAAGTCAGAATTTTCCTTTTTTTTTTTTTTTTTTTTTTTTTAAGATTTTATTTGTTTATTTGACAGACAGAGATCACAAGTAGGCAGAGAGGCAGGCAGAGAGAGAGGAGGAAGCAGGCTCCCTCCTGAGCAGAGAGCCCGATGCGGGACTCGATCCCAGGACCCTGAGATCATGACCTGAGCCGAAGGCAGCGGCTTAACCCACTGAGCCACCCAGGCGCCCCAGAATTTTCCTTTAAAATAAATGAAAGTAAGTTTAATTTAGGTGATGGGTTTGGCAACAAATGCTGGCTTGGCCAACCAAGTTATATAGAAGTCACGTCCCAGTATTTGAAAGAGCTAACTGGTAGCCACAAATTTTGATAAAACTATTATTTAAAAGCATATCCCACAATAAAAATACCTTAGACTTATAATATGTAATACAGTAATAATATTATAATATATTAATTATATATTAATATATGTCATATATTAATATATATTATATAAAATTTATTATATATATTAATATATCAATTATATTTATGTTATATAATATAAATTATATATAATGTTTAAAATGTTTCAGCAAAGTGTACTGAAACTAACAACATTTTGATTTCCCCAACCCTTCCAAATGTAAAGGATACAAGATGCATTTCAGTGAGAGGAACAAGAATACTGATTGATTGATTAATTAGTGGGGGAGAGGCAGATGGAGAGAGAATCTCCAGCAGGCTCCATGCTCGGCGCAGACCCTAATGTGGGGTTCAAACTCACAATCCTGAGATCACGACCTAAGCAAAAAACCAAGAGCTGGATGCTTAAGCTACTGAACTACCCAGGCACCCAGGAACAAGAATATTTAATGGTCATTAGAAAAGTCTTGGTAAAGTATTTTTTTATAGCATGTTTCCCAGAAAAAGTAAAGTGAGTAACTAATGATCTGACTTATTTTGCTAGTCAAATAGTTTACAACTCTTCACTTTCCACAAAACTGAAAGGATTTGAGATGTCAGCTGACAGATCATTAAAAATAATTTTTGATGACAGATCAGTATGTAATTTTGGCATATACGTCAGAAAAAATTCAAATAATTGAGTGTTACTGTTATAATAAATGCCTTCCATTCCCATCTACATGTTTGTGTGAGCAACGGTTCTCAATGCTCACATCTATAAAAATAAGAAATACGAGCTGTTTTGATTTGTCAAAACAAATGTTGTATCAGCTAGCTGAAAGAAGTCCTATCTCATCAAATTACACATTCCCAATCGAAATGTATGCTAAAATTTGAAAAATATGGTTAACTAATGATTATAATAGTTCAATCTGGAAAAAAATTTTGGTATGGGAAATTAAAAAAAACAACTTTTAATTTATGCATCTATTTCCTTGCAGGTAAGTATAGTAGACTAAGCAACAAGACTTCATGCATAAAAATATACTGCCTTAGGATAAAAATCTGTGGGGAAACTGAAAGAGAAATAGGAGTTCACAGAGAAAAAGGAAAGATATAAACTATCTGTTAAAGAACATTTTGAAGATAAAGTTAAAAATTTTTAATGTATTTTTTAAGTGAGTGAAAGTAGGTACAAAATTTCCACTATATTTATATTCTACTGGAGACATTTAAATTTAAAAGGGCCAGGTTATAATTTTATTTAAAAATGTTATTTACCACAGATCACATTCTCTTTATTTAAAACTCATGCTGAAAAATTTCTGGTGTTAGGTTAGAAACACACAAGGGGTACGGTTTTCCAAAATCCTTTCAGGAGGCCCATATGACCACAAAAAGCAGGAAGACTGAGGCCATGACCATCCCTACCCACCCCTTAAACATCCCCTGTACCACTGAGCTAAAAATCAAATTCATTACCCACTCCTCCACCCCTGCTTCCTTCCTGCACGTCCAATTATGGTCAGTGGCGGTGGTCACCCGCATAAGACACTGTACACAGAAACTTCCATGACATCTGCCTTTCTAACGCCATCAGCCGCCCGACTCCTAGATTCAGCTGTGCTTTCCCTCTACCCTGTCCCCTCTATGCTCTGCTGCTGCCACCATCGTCACCATCTCCTAGAATGCTAGAGGCTTCTGGCCGCCGATCTCTCATTCCTCTGCTCAACCTTCTGTTTCACTGCCAGCATGATCACTCTACCACAGGGCTCAGGTCAAGCCACTTCCGGCCATGCTGCCCACAGGACGAAGTCCAAACACTTTATCATCGCGAAATGCAAGATCCCCGCGACTGGGCGTCGACCTGCCTACCCAGGGCCAGCCCTTCTCCAGGTCTCTCCACTCACGCCATGACTCATCATCCGTTCCTTGGAACCAACTTGTACTTTGATGCCCAAAACTCCAGCCCCGAATCCTCACTCTCCACCCATGAAAGTGCCATCCTCACCACTTCACACCCACAAGGATGTGTATAACCAAAGAGGCACACGGTAACACGTGCTGGAGCGGACAGGGAGAGACCACAACCCTCACACACTGCATGCTGCCGCTGCTTTGGAAAACCGCCTGCAGTTTGCATGGCCCGGTGACGCCCCTGCTGGACAGATGTCCCCGAGAAATGAAAGCCCCTGTCTATGTGACAACTTAGACACAAAGGCTCGTAGAAGTATTCCTAAGTATAACATCCACAAAATGGAAACAACTCAAAATGATACCACATAATAAACAAATGAATAAAATGCAGAGCGTACACATACGATGGCATATTTTTTTGTCACTGAAAACAGAATGAAGTACTGTCACATGCCGCGAGGCAGATGAACTGTGGACACATGTGATACGTGAGAGGCCAGCCACAGCAGGCCACGTCCTGTAAAATTTTGTTTGTTTGTTTGTTTTTCTGAAGACTTTATTTATTTGACACAGAGAGAGAGATCACAAGTAGGCAGAGAGGCCGGCAGAGAGAGGGGGAAGCAGGCTCCCCACTGAGCAAAGAGCCCGATGCGTGACTCAATCCTAGGGCCCTGAGATCATGACCTGAGCCGAACACAGAGGCTTAACCCACTGAACTACCGAGGCACCCCTAAAATTCTGTTTATATGAAATGTCCAGCTTAGGCAAAAATATATAAAGACACGAAGTAGATCAGTGGTTGTCTAGGGCTGGGGAAGTGGGGGGATAGTCGGAACTGCTAATGGGTATGGAGTTTCTTTTAAGGGAGACAGAAATGTTCTAAAAGTAGTGGTGGGATTGCACAACACTGTGAATAAACTAAAAATAAAAAAAAATCCTAGAATTGGACACTTTAAAAAGGTGCATTTTAAGGTATGTAAACTATATCTCAATGCAGCTGCTTACAAAAAAGACTACTCAGCCTACAAAGCCCGCTTCCCATATAAAACCCCATCCGACCCCTCCTCATTAACAACCAGTTGTTATTTTGGGTTATCGTCAGTCTTGCCTTCCTGAGTTCCTACAGTCATAATTTACATCTCTAATTACCACTTACTTCATTCTGCAACTTATTAAAAAGTATTTAAAGGGTTCTGAAACCAGACTATTTGGGTTTAAGTCCTCCCTCCATCATTTGCAAAGCATATGACCTTGTTCAAGTTACTTCTCTGTGCCTCTGTTTCCTCATTCCAAAGTGAGGAAAATAGGAGTACTTACCTCATAAGCCTTTTGGGTGGAGAAATGAATTCACATACATAAAAGGTCAAGAATAGTGCCTGGCACATCCTATAGGCTAAATATGTAACTGTCCGCTCCTGTTACTACCGTATTACACTACATTGTTGTATCAGCTCTCTATACGTCTGTCTCCTCTTTCTCAGCTTATATTTTAAGGTCCTAAGGAAAAGGAATAAAATCTCTATTTTATTATCTACCCTCGTATTTCCCAAAGAAGATCAGCAGAGTAGCTGTAGGAGAGGAGCACAGGGCCCAGGTTCGAACCCTAGGGAGACCTGCCTTCACTGGGGCCCATGACACAGCAGCAGCTGGGTAAATTTAATCTAAACAAGGGCCGATTGGCAAAAGAGATCAGGAAAAAATGTATCAGAAAGTGTCTGTTAAAATCTTTTACTTCCACTAAGAGATTTAAACTCTCCCAAATATAGAAATACCAAATATATTAAGGAATCAACAGAGTTGCCCAAATTTTCATATTTTACCCACATTTACCAAAATTCCTCCATATGTTCCATTTATTCATTCTTACTGAGTGCCAATTATGCACAGGGTGCCACATGCTAGACTCAGGAAATGTACAATCTATTGCTTTTCCAGGCTGATCTCCTCACATGACTAGGAAAAGATTTTAAAGGTGTCTGTCTCTGAATGCATAAGAGCAATGTTTACTCAAACAAAAACGACAAGTTCTGTACTTAGAAAAATTATTCCAAAGGTGAACTGAATTTATATAATTTCTTTTAACTATGTGCATTGGTAATTAATGACTGGCCTAAAAGAAGGAGCAGACTGCATCTGGCATAAATTTAATGGAAAAAAGCTAAAATCATTGCCTATTAAAAAAAAAGAAAGGCTCCCACAGATCAGTGCGGTACTTACAGAAGTGAATTTCTAGCATGTAGGTTATTCCCTAGAACCTAAAGCATAATATGATACTTAAATATAATGTTATAAAGTATATTAATTATGGAAGCAAAATCCCCCCCACCCCCAAATTCTACATAAACACCCTTCTGCAAGTGGGATTAAAGTAGAATATTCCAAATCAAATTTTGGGATTTCACAGAGAAAATTCTGAGGACTCAAAAATTCATGTGCTCAAGAATGCCAGTTTAATCTGCAAAGGTCCCTGGAGCTGTCTTAATCTCATACTCCCCCATATCCTTCATGTGGCACTTTCGGTTCTTCCCGTAACCTGCAGAACGAGGCTGCTGTTTTTACCGAAAATATTTAGAGAGCCAGCTTACTGTCTGTATTTCCAAATGAACCAACACATCAGTCATTTCTTCAGGCATTCCTCAAACTCAAAGCACCCCTGATAAATCAGAAGGGAGAAGTATTTTCACTGGCACACAGCAGCTGTTGAGTAAGTATCTGCTAAGCGAGTGCACCTCAGAGAATGCACCTGCCTCTACCAACTCATGGAAAGAACAATCCAGTACAACCCAGATATGCGGGGCTACTCCTTTATAGCAGTTTCTGTTACGAGTAATTATGATTTGGTGGCAAGAAGAAACACTTTGCTGTTGAGATGAAAACAAAGTATAAAAGCTGTTACACATCGTTTCTGGATGGGTTTCAGCATCTTGGATTAAGTGGGGCTTCAGGGGAAAATGAAAGAGCAGGGTCATCCGTTCACTTCCTGATGTACGCTCTAGGATATACAGGAGCCGGAATCACCTAAACAAAAGCTAATTTGCTCCTGGGACCTCCTAGAGTTATCAGGTACAGAGCATACTTTATCCCTACTTCCAAAATAGCTATGGGGATAGAGCTTTAATTTTAGTAAGGAAAAAGCTAGTAGGGCTTGGTTCCCATATTTCACTGCACACTGGAGTCACTCGGGGACTTTTTAGAAACATAATGGCTCCCAGCCCCCCAAATTCTGATCTAAATGACAGAGTGCAATCTGTGCCTCGGGGTTTTCAAAGCTCAGTCTGTGATTCTCCTGTTTTAATTCAGGACTTTTAGCAACTTACACCTGAGGCTGGAGAATCTTCAGCTGAGTGAGGATGTCCTTCTGTACCCTGGGGTTAGCTGTGGCGGTAAGGGCCATCACTGGAACAGAAGGGAACTTCTGGCGAAGCATATTCATTCTTTTGTAATCTTGGCGGAAATCATGTCCCCACTAGTTGGAAAAAAAATACTGCTTTTCAGACTATCTGGATCTTCCTTACATAAAGAGAAAACACTGCTCACTGTACTGAAAACCACTGTATTCTTCAGTGAGCTAGAAGAATAAGTTACCGATTTCCCTCTATTCTGAAAATACATATCCTATTGATAGTACATATTGAGATTTCAAGTCACATAAACCAGTATTTACCTGACTGACACAATGTGCTTCATCAATGACAAAACGTGCTAAGAGCTTCCTCTCATACAGATTCTCCAGCGTGGAAATCAGTCTATTACTTGCACAGACCTAGAGCAGGAATGTATTCATGAGAAATCTGAAAACATTTAAACACCACATCACCTTAAGGGCTCTGTTGTCTTTAAGTTTCACTACAACGTAAGCTGTATTAAAACCTCCATATAAAAGAAGTCCTTGGGGCGCCTGGGTGGCTCAGTGGGTTAAAGCCTCTGCCTTCGGCTCAGGTCATGATCCCAGGGTTGTGGGATCGAGCCCCACATCGGGCTCTCTGCTTAGCGGGGAACCTGCTTCCTCCTCTCTCACTCTCTGCCTGCCTCTCTGCCTACTTGTGATCTTTCAAATAAATAAATAAAATCTTTAAAAAAAAAAAAAAAAAAAAAAAAAAAAAAAAAAAAAAAAAGAAGTCCTTACTTCAATGTATGAAGAAAATTGGCGGAAGTAATAGAAAATTCTGAATAAGACCTTCTAGAATATTCACCCCCATTTAGCAAGCAATTATGTATTAGGTCAGTAGTCCTAAAAGCATTTTTTCTGCCTCAATATACCTGAGGTTCACCACACATTTATGCTGGTAACAAGGTTACAGATGTATGTTGTGGGAGGGCATGCTATTTGGGGGGTGGCGACACACACACTTGTATGTATGTATGTACCTCATGGTTCCGTCTATGCAGGGCCTAGAAGCAATGATGTCCCAGTGGCAATGATAAAACCTGGCATCCATATCTAGACAAGGACATGTCAAAAGGACACAGAAGCAGTGAGTTGGAACTCTTCTACTAGCCAAATCTAGGACAATTAGAACATCCAAGTAAACAATGAGAACTGATAATAGCCCCCTGACAAATTAAGAACCCATGACTTTTGGGACGCCTGGGTGGCTCAGCTGGTTAAGTGGCTGCCTTTGGCTCAGGTCATGATCCCAATGTCCTGGGATCGAGTCCCACATCGGGCTCCTTGCTCAGCGGGGAGCCTGCTTTTCCCTCTGCCTCTGCCTACCACTCTGTCTGCCTGTGCTCATGCTCTCTCTCTCTCTCTCTCTAACAAATAAATAAAGAAAATCTTAAAAAAAAAAAAAAAAATTTGGCCTGCCTCTCCATCTGCTTGTGATATCTCTCTGTCAAATAAATAAATTTTAACAAATCTTAAAAATAAATAAATTTAAAAAAAAAGAACCCATGACTTTAAGTTGATATAAATACATAAGTAGATAAAAGGGAAAGCTCTTCATCATAAGAGAACGCCAGTTAAGTCAGAAAAATCATCATTTGGCATCCATTATAGTAAACACTGACAGGGAGTCATCAACGGATGATAAAAACTCTCTTGGGTAAGTCTGATGAGTAACAAGATACTTATCCAGTCTCAGAGTATCCCACAGCAGGATATCTGCCAATTGCAAAAGCCAAAATGTACATTTATTTTTGTAATTATTATAGTAATTGCAACAACGACAAAAAAAGGAATTTTGTAGTGGAGAAACTGGACAGACATCACCTCAACCAAGTGATCAAAGTTAACTAACATGACCGGTAACAGAAGGAACAGACATCCGGTGCCTCCCACTCAGATGCGAGAACATGTTGCCACCTCTGTGATACTCCTGCCAAGACGAGTAACATCAACCTCATCATGAGAAAACAAAGATACATTTGAATTGAGGGACAGTCCTCAAAACAAGTAGCCTTTACTCTTCACAACTTGTCAAAATCATGAGACAGAAAAACCTTAAAGAGACATGACAACTGAATGCAATGCATAATCCAGGATCTTCTTTTGCTATAAAGGTCATTACTGGGACAACTAGTGAGACTGGAATGAGGTTTACCGATTAAGCCACTGTACTGTATCAGTAAAAATTTTCTCATTTTAACGATTGTTCTGAGGTTATGCAAGAGAATTTGTTTTATTTATTTATTTATTTTTAAAGACTTTATTTATTTGACACAGAGAGAGAGAACACAAGAAGGGGGAATGGTAGGCAGAGTGAGAGGCAGGCTCCTCGCTAAGCAGAGAGCCTGATGCGGTGTCCATCCCAGGACCTCGGGATCCTGACCTGAGCCAAAGGCAGATGCTTAACTGACTGAGCCAGCCAGCACCCTGGAATTTGTTTTTAGGAAATGCACAGTGAAGTATTTAGGGTTGAAAGGGAGAGCATGTTTGCAACCTACTCTCAACTATTTTAGGAAAAAAGTAAAGAGAGAGAACAATAAAGCAGTGACAGTAAAGTGTTACCATTAGGGTTTCAGGGTAAAAGTAATACAGGAATCCTTGTACTATATAATGTGTATCAGAAATTATGTCAATGATTCAGTCGGTTGGGTGGCTCAGTTGGCTAAGAGTCTGCCTTTGGCTCAGGTCATGATCCTAGGGTCCTAGGATTGAGTCCCACTGAGCAGGCTCCCTGCTCAATGGGGAGTCTGCTTCTCCCTCTCCCCCTGCTCGTGCTCTCTCTCAAACAGATAAAATCTTTATTAAAAAAGATTATGTTAACAATCTAAAAATATTATGTATTCTAGTGGGCTTTAATGAGATAATAGTAAAATATATTGGTCTCTGCTTCCAGTTCCTGGCACAGAGCTCTTGAAACCTTTGTAATTTGCTAAGTGATAAGAACAGAAGCCTCCCTGGTTCTAATATTTGTCTCTGACCCCATCCTTGATGCAGGGCTCCTAAAGCCCTTCTAAATTCTTTTTTTTTTTTTTTTTTTTTAAATATTTTGTTTATTTATTTGACGGAGAGAGAGGAGGAAGCAGGCTCCCTGCTGAGCAGAGAGCCCAATTCAGGGCTCGATCCCAGGACCCCGAGATCATGACCTGAGTCGAAGGCAGAGGCTTAACCCATTGAGCCACCCAGGCGCCCCGCCCTTCGAAATTCTTAAGTGTTAAGAACAGCAGGAGCATCTTTTGTTCTGGGGCAGTGACTCTGGGTGAGGGCTGCTCACCAGGAGACCGAGCCATGATCAGAAGCCTGGAATTCTCAGGAGCACCCCATCCTGCAGAGAGAGGAGAGGGGCTGGAAATGATCTTGCCGACATGAGGCAGCCATAAAACCCCCAGAGTTGGGGGTTTGGCGGGCTTCCAGGTTGGTGAACATGTCCACATGTGGAGGGTCAGGCATCCCAGTGCCACAGGGACAGAAGCTCCTGCGCTTGGGACCCACCTAGTCCCTGTCCTGTGTCTCCTCCACTGGCTGTTCATCTCCATCCTTTATCACATCCCATAATAAAATGGTAAATGTGAAGTGTTCCCTTGAGTTCTGAGGGCCGCTCTAGTACACCAATTGAACCTGAGGAGGGGAGCCATGGGAACCTCTGATTTATTAGCCAAATCGGACAGAAGTTATGGGTAACCTGGGGACTTTCAACTTGCTGCTGGCATCTAAAGAAGGGTGGGAACCATCTCGAGGGCCCGAGCTCTTAACCCACGGGATCAGATGCTATCTCCATGCAGACACTGTCAGTATGGAGTGGCACTGCCGGGGTTACAGAGAGCTGCTCAGAACGAGGAAAAAGTCCACACATTTGGTCACCAGGATTCAAACACTCTATGTGATGGTAAAGGAGAAAACAAGAGGGGGGAAGACTGGGTTCTTCCCTCCTCAGGAGGCAGACTTGGGCTGTTTTTCTAACACAGCTTTAATACCATATTTTAAAATAACAGTATCAATACACACCTTCTCTGGAGTGACATACAGAAGTTTTATAATTGGGTCTTTCTTGGATAACTGCAGGTAAATACTTGTGGCTTCTGAGTCAGTCTTATCACCCGTCAGATAGGTAGCTGGGATCTAAGCACAAAAGTAGCAAACATAAACACAGACGTGTCCTCAGTCTCTATGTTTTAGAAGTCATATATCAAAAATGGGTCAAAGGGAAGACAATCTCAGCGCAGTGGAAGTAAACAGATAGCATATATTTAAAAAAAAACAAAAAAACTTCTCTTAGCCATAACTCAAAATATCCCATTATTTATTTCCTTCTCTTTTTTCCTTCTTCTTTTCTTTACTGCTTTTGCTTTTCATATCTGTAAGTAAGATAAATATGAATTCAGTACCCAAGAGCGTCGCATCCTGAGGTATGGCTCGTTTTAGTTTGGGCAAAGGTATCTCCAGCGTTTTAAAGCTCAGGGATGATGAGAGTAGCATCAGGCCTGATGGGCCACAGGGGATGGGCACTGCACAAACACATTCTTTGGAAGAAAAATCAAACCAGCGGTCTTGTTGAGGGGTGGGGGCTCATACTCTTGAAAATATGCAGGATTTGGATTTGGTAGAATACATTCATATACGTTCTTAACCTCGGCCAAGAGGAAAAAGGACGCCAGTGTGGGGGTGCTCCTGTGTACGCATTTTAAGATGTGAAGAGAGGGGGAACTGTGGGGATCTCGCAGTAGTAAGAAAAGAAATCCTTTCACATTAGTAAAAGAAATTCAAATCAGGAAAATATAGGTTAAAAGTTTTTGCTAAATTACATTTTTCTAGAATAAAATCAGACTGAACTACAGAAGGTTATCTGTATTGGAATTTTCAAAGACTCGTACAACTTAATGAAACTGCTGTGCTTTATGTTTGCAATTCACAAACTGCTTTATGAAAAAGGTTACTCAGAGTACTGAAATACAATTATCTTTACGTCTTTATTAGTATTTTTTATTGTAATTGGTAGTATTTTAACTTACATCCAAGGAAGTCAGCTTTTGGACTTGATCTACTATAAGTGATCTCAAGGGAGAAATGACAATTGTGACGCCAGGAGAGACACAGGCAGGGAGCTGGTAACACAGACTTTTACCACCTCCTGAAAGGACAAAAAAACCCCCCCAAAACCTGTCAGGTTCAATCTTGAGAGCATGAAGGCAAAAGTTACGAACTAAATCATACAGTAATATTTAAAAGCAATTAACTAATAGGACACCAAGTGACATTCAGCACCGTGCCAACAGTTTGCCTTATCTGAATGAGCCAAAATATTTAGACAATTTAAATGTGTGAAAATTACCTTTTAGGCCATCTTGTGTAGGCTTACATGAATGCAAAAGCAGGAAAAAGGGCAGGGAACTTAGAGGCAATAGAATTGCTTTAAAAATCTACTTGGGAAATCCAAACACCGTAAAAGGGGTATTCTATCACAGTGTTAGGATGAAAATAATTACCTGGTATAACATTTAATTTTTAAAGACTTAAAATGTGACAAAATATACATCACGTAGTACCATAGTGACCACGGTTTAACACTTCTTAGATGATCAGAAAACACTTGTAGGATGCACTTTTTTAAACTAGCATGAACCTGTCAACGCTAAATACCCATGCTTTGACTCCCAGTACTCTTATCAATAAGGGAATGTTCCCAATATTCCTTTGAGATTAAAGGATAGAACTACACTGGGGTATACTAACAGAACATGAAGAGAAAGACACCCTGAGACGCACCCCCGTCTCTCCATGTAACTCAAATTCAAAATGGTAAGATAAACAATACACGTTAAATGCTACCTAAAATGATTCGTCTCTAATTTTCAACTTCTCCTATCCACTAATAGTAGAAGCTTGTGCCTGGCAGTTTCCAAGACTTCATTTTTGGTTTTGAACTATACATCACATTCTACCTCTTTACCTATGGCTAAACGCTTTTCGTCGGATGGTCACGACATTCTGTGAAGTAGGTGCTTTACTGTCATCCTCACTGGACACAGGAGGCAGCTGGCATGTGGGCTGAAGGGCCTTGTTCAAGGTCATGCTGCGAGTAAGTGGCAGGGCTGCATGATGAGGCCAGGCCATAGCTCCAGAGCTAAAGATCTTAACCACCCTTCAACACTCCACTGGACCAAAAAAGTGCCAGAGGCGAGCAAGGCCTCGGACAGTAATTCTTTAAGTGCCAGACTAATTTAGACTTAAAGAAAGAGAAAGAGTGAGAGAGATTCTAGATTGACTGAACACAACAAGCTCTGAGTTGAAAATCTTAAAGGGCCATTAGCGCTATCACGTTGACAGAAGACGTGAGGTTGTACACTTTCTCACTACGGCACGGGAGTTCTAGAGGTCCCTTCATGATGGAATTACTGTGTGGGTGTGCATTTTATTTCTATTAAAGGACTTTCATTTAACATCTGCCAATGGACTCCTGCCAATTGACATCTAAAAATACGTACCAGTGGGCATTAAGATAAAACAGTCTTCACCCAGCAGCGCAGCATTGATCGCCTCTAGCTGATTAGTTCTAAAATTATGCAAGCCAAATTTTTTATGAAAAATCTTCATCATTTCTTTTGTATGAGGAAAACTAAGACTTCGGAAACGCTCGTGTTTCAGATTTCTGGATGCTAAATTTTGTGCCGACTTGTCTGAGAAAACAATCGATGTTAAGAAAAATCAGCGCGTTATTGTTACCAAGTCAGTTTTAGCCCTTACCCCTTGTCACACAAAATCAAAGGCATACATATCCCTGCAGCACATCTTTCTTTAACCACTTATCACGGTTTCATCCCTGCCAAATGTCAAAGCGCCAGAAACTTCCTGAGGCCAAATTCCAGTCTCTTCCTTGATCGTTCTGCAGCACCCACCACTATTTCATTTATTCCCTTCTTCCTCCTCTCCTGACGTTCAAGACAATCATGGGGTTTCTACTCAAATTCTCTCTCTGAGCTCCACTTCCTCCACCTGCCCCTTACACTTGGGAGTCTTTGCAGATGCTTGGGACTTTTAGCCATTCTTGCTTTGGAATTCTCTTAGTCCTCTGATTTTAGTCCCCACCGATACCTGCCCATGTTCCGGTCCTGGGCGCGTCTCCAGATGTCTGGAAGACATTTCCACCTGAATGACTTATCAACACTTTAAGCTCCACAAGTCTTAAAATAGCCCTCCTCAGCTTTTCTCCCAATCTGCTCTGTCTCCTGACTCCCCTGCTCTGCTAATGGTGTCATAGATTTCTCAGTCACCGGGTCTGAAACCTTGGCGGCATCTCAGCTTCCTCTGGCTCTCCTTCCGCCGTGTCTCTCACATCCACCCCCCCTGCTCTGCTTCCTGCTCTGCAGCCCTGATCTTCCAGCCCCGGTTCGGCACACAGAACAAGAGGTGCTCACGCCAGCTCTGACAGTCTCTCTAATCCCACCACTTGACTGTCTTAAAGATAATTGCGAACATCAAGGATGACACACTCTAACATGATACAAAAATAAATCCATTAATGGTTATTCTAAAGGTCAACAGCATAACTGTTAAGAACAACCTCCATGGTATTAAGTCATCAATGGCAAAAATAGGGAAGGCTGTACTTTATAAAACCTTACACACAGAAACTTGTTTCAGTTAAAAAACACTTGGCAGTAACTTTACAGAGTTGATGTAACATTTTAAAATTAATCTTGGCTTCTCTCTGCAGCCTTTCCAGTGGTTAATTGCACTTCTTGACAAACTTCTACTAAACTGTGAGTTTCAGGAGGACAGGGACTACTCGTTACTCATCTATGACCAGAACCCGGCATAGAACAGGGCCCGAAGTGCGCACACCCTAAGTGTTTGTTGAATGAATTAAAAGGATTTTAGGCCGAAAGAAATAATTTGTCTTTTTTTTTTTTTTAAGAGAGAGAGAGAGAGAGAGAACAGGGTGCCTGGGTGGCTCAGTGGGTTAAAGCTTCTGCCTTCGGCTCAGGTCATGATCTCAGGGTCCTGGGATTGAGCCCCGCATCGGGCTCTCTGCTCAGCAGGGAGCCTGCTTCCTCCTTTCTCTCTGCCTGCTTCTCTGCCTACTTCTGATCTCTGTCTGTCAAATAAATAAATAAAATCTTAAAAAATACAAAAAAAAAAAAAAACCCAAAAAACGAGAGAGAGAGCGTAAGCCAGAAGAGCCCAATATGGGGTTCAATCTCAGGACCACGGGATCATGACTTGCATTGAAGGCAGATGCTTAACCGCCTGAGGCAACCCAGTGTCGAAGAAATAATTTGTCTTAAGAAATTTCTGACTTCATGTCTTTCTTAGACTGTCCTGAATTTTAATATTTTAAGACAGAAAACAGATTCTCTACTTTATAAATTGATCAGTTCTCATTAATTCAGAGTTCTAAAAATACACACAATTACAGTTTTAATATATAAATTTAGCCTGGATTTTACTCATCCCCCAAATCATTAAAAACTTGGTCCTCATGAGCTTCATTGTTCTAGGGACTAAAAAACATTAATTTAAAGGCAAAGCACATTTGTAATGACTTTAGCGCTTTACTACAATAGGTCATAATTAGTCATTTTATAAAACAGCTGCTACGGAGACAAAGGAGCAAATGCTTTTGAAATTGTGATCTGTAACTTGTGTCATCAGCAGGAATTTGCATAGAAACAATGTACTTTTCAGGCAAGGATGATGTGCTATCGATCCGATTCTGACAGTTATGCTTCCATACAAAATATAAGCATTTACTTTAAACTTACCAGTGTTCTTCTGAATTGACTCTGAGTTTTTATTTTGAGCAGCAGATGCCATTGGAAGACAGTTTGTCTTGGTTGAAGAACTTCTTTCTGGTACTGGCTTAACGGGCCAACCTTCCTTAATAGGTTGACAGGCAGCCGTGGAAGATTTGCTGGCCGCTAAACTATGCATAATATTTTCCCAGTCATCATCGTCATCATCATCAAAGCCATCTATGTCAAAACTGTCAATATCACAGGCAGCCTGGAATTCTCTTTCTAAGTCAATTACTGGAGCAGCGCGTTTATTCTGATCTTTCACAGCCGTGCTTGTGAGAACACGTCCCGGGAAGTAAGAGCTCTCGTTTCTTTTTTCTACCCTTGGTGTGTCAGCCCAGTTGCTACTTACAAAGGACTTCTGTAAATGGGGGTTGAATAACGGTCTTTCAGAGGGATTCTTCGTGGTGGCTGTGAATCCTGTCTTTCCTGGGGTAGCAGCCACTAAACACTCCGTAGCGGAACTGGGATTCGAGGGAAGGTGTGGAAAATTTAACTCCTTAACAGAATTCCCTGTAGGACAGGAGTCGCCCTTTGGAAAAGCGCAGGGAGCAGAAACAGAAGCCATATCCTCCACAGGGTTCCCATGTGAAGCAGGCCTGCATCTCCACCAGGAAGCAAGAATACTGGCATCACTTGTATTAAAGTCAGCTTCAGCTAGGAGCTTCCTTCTGAAGAGGAAACAGAATACCACATGAAATGTGAGGCCACACAAGTCTGTCTTTAGTGGCGAAACAGATCCTCTTTTCCTCAGTCTTGAAAATGTGAATACAAATGATAATGGGGCAGTTTGAAAAGGTAAATAAATTTTTTTTTTTTAAGGTTAAAAAAAAAAAAAAAGGATTATTTATTTATTTATTTATTTGACAGACAGAGATCACAAGTAGGCAGAGAGGCAGGCAGAGAGAGAGAGAGAGAGAGAGAGGAGGAAGCAGGCTCCCTGCTGAGCAGAAAGCCCGATGTGGGGCTCGATCCCAGGATCCGGGGATCATGACCTGAGCCGAAGGCAGAGGCTTTAACCCACTGAGCCACCCAGGTGCCCCGAAAAGGTAAATAAATTTAAAATAGAACAATGACAATTAGCCTATTCAATTTCCTGGCCAGAATGCTTGGAAATTCTGCCCCGTATGTTCTGACTTAGGTTGGTTGAAATGTAATTAGATATATACCAGAAGAAGAAAAAGTGAGATACCTTATGTCCCGCTGCTGATGCAGTTCATTCCCACAATCCAGAGCTTTCAGTTCGTGGTCAGGAATAGTATCGACTAATTTACAGATCTGGTCCATCACATGAATAAGCTGCTGCTGCACACTTGTCTGTCTAGCTATAAAGTGTTATTTTGTTAATATTTTCCCTTGAGCAAGGATTTAAAATTATGACAGTCATGCACATATAGTAGTTTAACAACAAGATTATAAACTACCATATATTGCCCTATTATCTGTCTGTGAAATAATATGAAATTGTGTTATCTGTACTCTTTATCATGAGGGCCCAAAACTGTGTTATCATCATCTCATTTCATGTTAGTTTTCAATTATTTCTCTTAGGGTAACCAATGTCATTGTAAGACGCAAAGGTTTATCAGTTTACTCTTGTTTTTCACTAACTGCAGGGGTAAATATCACCACGCCCATACATGGGATGTACAGGGCCAGCCAGGCAAGAGCCCCACCCCACCTGCAATCCCGGGCTGCCCAGCACCCACACTTCCTTCAAAGGAACAACACAGCACTAAGACTTTCTCTTTCTCTTTTCTCTTTTTAAGCCCCCAAACTCAGTGGGCATCTGATATAAGGCAGCTCAAAGAGAATTAGGTCTGGGAGTTGTTTTTTTTTTTTTTTAAAGTTCTTTTTTTTTTTTTTTTTTTTAAGATTTTATTTATTTATTTGACAGAGATCACAAGTAGGCAGAGAGGCAGGCAGAGAGAGAGGAGGAAGCAGGCTCCCTGCTGAGCAGAGAGCCTGGTGTGGGACTCGATCTCAGGACTCTGAGATCATGACCTGAGCCGAAGGCAGTGGCTTAACCCACTGAGCCACCCAGGCGCCCCAGGTCTGGGAGTTTTTTGATCAGAAAAAACGATTTCTCTTTTCAATAAGCTGGATAGGCTGCTGGTGGCTGCCCCTGCCACCACCCCGGGAAGCAAAGCTTGAAAATAAGCCCCACACAAGGGAAAGGGGAAAAACAGAAAAAGAAACGAGCAGGGGACTGAGATGGGAACAGGGGGTGGGGGAGAGGGGAGAAGACAGGTGTGAGAGAAAAAAATGCCTGAAGATGATGTTTGCACATCAGAATCCGGCCAGACCACTCCACATTTTTAAAATTTACATTACAGAACTAAGAAAAAGAATGTCAAAGGAGATAATACTTTAAATGAAGGAAGAAAAGAAAGGGTCATGGGTAGCAATGGGAAGCCAAGAAGATGCCTACTCCCCCCCGAGGGCCTAAGGGATGTGGAAGAAATAAATGGTTGAGGCAGGCTGCCGAGGAAACCGTTCCCAGGAGACGATCCAAGAGCTAACAGAAGAAAATGGTCAGGGAAGAGAATGAGGCTACCAGAAAATCGCTGGAAGAGGGCAGCCCATTGTAAGGTCCAAAGGGCAGGAGGGAGAGGGAGCATGGCCAGATGGGGGGGTCAGGGGGACAAGTGTCTATGTCAGAATGAGTTGGGAAACATGGACTTTTCCTGGTGACCGGCATGGATCAGGACGCAAGGTCAAAGATGGCGAAGTGGAATTGCTGAATCCCTGTTTTGCCTGTTTTCTCTACACAGAGAACGGGTATCAGATTGGAAAGAGGAGAACGAACAATGGTCTGAACCAAAATGAAAGCCAAGACAGGCTCAGAGAGAGATACAGGTATTGAAAAGGAGCTCAAGTCTTCTTGTCTAGACAGATTACACCTCAGAATACAAAGGAAACCTGCAAAGAAGATCCCGCTGATATGCGAGGCATCCAGTGAACAGGACAGTTGATGGAAGAGCAAAACAGGCAAACATTGTTCTAATTTTCAAAAAAAATGCTAAACAGACTGCCAAAAGCTACAGGCTCGTGCTTTGGATGTTAATTCAAGACAAAATTCTAGAACATGTTATCAAATGTCTGCTTTGTGAGCTCTAAGAAGGAGAGGAAACAATTATAGAGTTAGCAAGAGTTCATATAAATAAATCAGTAATCTTAATGTATTTCCTTCTTTGAAGGGATTAGGAGACTGGCAGATAACAATAGCTACCATTTATCGAAGGCCAACAGTACACTGGGCCCTTCACCGTGAATCCTGACACCCAACAAGGTAGATGTTACTCTTTTCATTTCGTAGAAGAAACTGAGGTTCAGAGAAGCTTCACTGATTTTCCACAGTCTCCCGGCCAGGAGCAGGAGGGGATAGGTTCATACCTTGAGACCGTATCACTCTGGAGTCTGTGTGTTGTCATTACCGCTCCTCCCCGTGGTTCCCCTCGCCACCTCAGACCCTGCACCCATGCAAGAGAAGCACGGTCTCACGGCACGTGTTTGTGACAACACGATGTCGGCTGAGAGGGAAACCTTTGATGACATGCTGTCCTTGTTCCCACCACTGCCTCAGTGAGACCAGGCCGCACAGGCAGCAGAGCGTGCGGCCACAGGTGTAAACCCGGGAGCCTGCACATCACTGGGTGTCAAGCCTTGCTCTGTTGTCTAGTTCTGTGAGCCCATGTAGTCCTAGTTAACACTTCTGTGCCTCGGTGTTCTTATTTGTAAAATGGGCCCTTAATGGGCCGCTGAGAGGATGAAGTTAGTAGCATAAAAGATCTAGAAGAGCACCTAGGACATCAGGTGTCTCAGGGATATCTCTAACAATAAACTTAGACACCAAAATAAAGAAAATGAAATTGCGAGGCTGTAGGCTGTGCACACACCCAACATGCGTGCCTGTGCACACACCCCATGCATGCACACACACTACACACGTGTGACATGCCCACTATACACACACACACACGCGCACACAAATACCACTGCACATGTGCACGTGCGCGTGTGCGCACACACACACACACACACCCTGCAAGTACAGAACCCATCAAAAAAGACCAGAACGTGTTACAGAAATATTCAAGGAATGAAGAAAGAGCTCTTGGAAGATGGCTGATTAAAAGGAAAAACCCCACAGATGAGTTAAAGATAAAATCTGGTAAATCTCCCAGAAAGCAGAGAAGCAAGAGAAGGAAAATAGAAAAGATAACTCATGAAAGCCTAATATCCAAATAACAGAAGTTTCAGGAAGAGTGAAAGAGAAAACAGAAAAAGAAAAGACAAAGAAATAAGACCAGAAAACTTTCCAGGATAGAAGGACACAGACCTCGCGACTGACAGAGCCCCCAAGAAGTAGAAATCAGGAGAGGAAAAGGAGGCTGTCGCTTTCCAAAGTCTTGTAGGGCAGCTGCATTATTTTTATTGATATTGAATAGAAAGTTTAAAAATGAATTAGAAACAAATCAAACAGAAAGTACTAAACTTTGCACGGACGTCAGGTCATAAACCCAGAGTACAAATGAGGGAAGTCAGGAAGATGAAGGTCTAGAAACCAGTATCTATAAAGAAGAGTTAAAAGATCTAACAATATTTAGCCCTTAAAGGAAAAGGAGCGGGGGGGGGGGGGAGCTTCTAGGAGTTTTAGATTTATCTCACAAGGATTAAAGTTCCAGGAAGGCAAATTCTGGCTCAACGTTGAGAAAAAAATTTCTAACAAGTTGTGTTTTCACCATAGAGAATGGATTATCTTGCAGGAACACGAGTCTCTAAGTTGTTCGAGCAAATGCTGGCTAATCAGCGCCCAGGGGTGGTTCGGTGTTAGAACTGAGTAACTGTAAGGTTGCCATCTCACGCTAGACAGCCACAGTTAAAAATACAACTGTACTTTGTTTTCCAAGGTTATGTGGTTAAAATATGTGCTACGTCAAAATACTTTTTGTACCATCACAGTCTGTGCTGGTCTCTTGATCAGGTGGCTGCGTTGTCGTCCCCTCAGGTGTTGGGAAGTCCTCGGATGTGCTAGGACCACCTTTTGTGTCAGAGGTGTCAAGGTCCTTTAACATACTGCAAATTGAAAAACATAAAACCAACCTCAGTACAGACTTAGACCAAGTGTGTAATTTTTCCTCTCATGTTTTTCCACAACTGGTCAGACAATACCTAACAGAAAAGAAAAACATGGTTTTTTATCTCCTCTATTCTAGAACCTCTTTGGCTGGCCTTCAAGGACTCCCATCCTCTGGCCCCAAGAGACCTTTTCAATTTTACCTCCAACTATGTCCTTTCGGTAACCCTGTATGGTGTCATGGGGCATGACTTACGTTCCTCACAGGAGCCCAGTGTGGTCTACTTGATCTTCTTGAGGGGTTCCGCCTTGCTCTCCTCTCAGTTTGGAAAACCACTGTCCAATCTCTTCTGACAATTTATCATTTTATACAAAAATTATTAACACATATACACACAGTCAGCCTGACTAGAAGGTACAAAATAAATGAGCACTAAAATTAGTGTTAAGAGAGAATACCACGGAAATCCAAACAAAGATAACACTTTCTGGAACCTGAGAAGGTTTTGCCAAGGAGGGAGATTTGAGGAAGCTTTGAATGATAGGTATGGGAAAAGTAACACCATGAGAGACACAGGATAATTCTCTTTACTTGATATCAACTGTACTTGCCTAAAGCAGGATTTTGGAATGCAATCTTCTAACTTAATTGAGCAGTGATAAATAACTATACTTTATATAGGCTTAAAAACTGATAATATAATTAATGAAAAGGCCTTATATTTTTAGCAACATTTTTCAGATTGTTGGTTTGTCTCATCTGCCTCATGGGAGCTTCGGGTTATCATCGGGGCATAACTGGAGGTAGAAATGAAGAGGTAATGTGGGGCCTGAAGATAGAGGACTTTGAGGGCTGGCTCAAGAGGTTCGGGCACACAGGAGATACACAAACACCTCTCTCTTTTCTGTTATATATTATCTGATGACTGCACCTCTGAAATTAATCCAGAAGTCACAACAGTGTTTTAAAACAATATCAAATACAAAAGAAAATTTATGTGTGTGCTGCATGCAGTAAGAGTATCATTTGTGAAAATTCTATTTCAGTTTTAAAATATATACAAATATGTATTTGAGATTGCAATGGAAAATATATAGAGGGAATCTACCTTGGGAATAACCTTGGAAATAAGCATTTTCCAACTGCTAAAAATCTAGGTAAAGTTAACCACGGTATGACAACTCAATAAATTACACAGCTATTAAAAAGAATAAAAATACAGATTACCTAGCAATATGGAAAAATGTTTCAAAATGTTAAGAGAAAAGCAGAACCAGAAATTATAGATACATGTTGACTATAGTGATGCAAAAATCACACACATATGCAGACAGTATCAAAACCTAACATGAGGGCGCCTGGGTGGCTCGGTGGGTTGAGCTGCTGGTCATGATCTTCGGCTCAGGTCATGATCTCAGGGTCCTGGGATCGAGTCCCGCATCGGGCTCTCTGCTCAGCAGGGAGCCTGCTTCCCTCTCTCTCTCTCTCTGCCTGCCTCTCTGCCTACTTGTGATCTCTCTCTGTCAAATAAGTAAATAAAATCTTTAAAAAAAAAAACAAACCTAACATGAAACAGAACATCCAGTTTTTTGGAACTGCAAGACTATAAGCATCCTGGGAAGCTGTCTGGAAGGTCATTGGTGCAACATACACTTTTTTAATAAACAGGAAAAAACCCCCAGATGTTCAGTAGGAATCAGTATGGTCTAGGAAATAGCCCTACACTGGATCCTAGTCCATGTGCCATCAACTGTATCATCCCAGGCAATCCCCTCTCCTCCCTATTCAATCTATATGAACTCCTGCTCAGTTCTTGCTCTTTCAGTAATTCTGTCCTAATTTCTTTGGGAAGGGAGGAGAGGACAGCTCCTACAGTTTATTAGTTTTGTCATCAATAGTGATCATGCTCTGACCTTTCCCTCCTCTTTAAACAGCCTAACCTACCCGTTAAAACACAACCCCAGAGAAAGGAGGCTGCACAGGCAAACATCTCTTTCCTGCCTACCTTCCTTAATTAAGGTGGGATCTTAGAGGGGCATGTTTCTCATCAAAACACTGGTTACCAATACAGTAAATACTCTGCCACTCGACTGATCTGGACTGGGTCAAAGATGGAGGTAAGACTGACTACTGGTATTTTAAGCTATTGATGGGTTATGTGTACCACCTCTTTCTCCCACAATACTGCCAATTAGCCACAATTATGTCACTGATTTACTGAAGTTCAGTGAATGGCAAATAAAATGGCCAATTCTATCCTGCACGGTAAAGAGAAAAGGAAAGGAAAGGAAAGAACAGGACATATTTACTAAGTCACTTCCCAAATAAGGAGCTAGTTTTGTGTCATTTCAAGACTAGGAGTTTGAAAATATAGTATTTTTAGGAATATATTCCACACGTCAAAATCAACTAAATGAAACTGGAGGTCCCATGTAATTAATCATAGTGTGACTTTACAGCTACAGAATACCACCAATTAAATAAAATGTGTAAATAAGGATTTTTTTATGCTTTCATGCAGATATAAACTTTGCAGAAGCATGGAATGCATCTATACAGAAATGACCCTACCTAGCTAAACAGAATTACTTCAGATATCCCAGAAATAAACAATAATGTTCACTGAGTAACTTGCTACTTTACCTGGAACATTTTAAAGAGGAAGAAGAGGCAGAGATCATTTCTTCTTCTGGAGAAGGTGGAATAAAGTCTGTATCGTAATCATCCTCGTCAAGCTCAATACATGGAGACCTCTTGACCGAAAGGAATTCTATTTCTTCCAAGTTCTTCTTTTCACTACTATCTAAAGTAAAACCGTGGACAGACACAGGTTACTTTCATCGCTCCTGAGACAGAGAGCATAGGGCAGGACCCCCAGGGTGGTGCCAGCACTGCCCATGCGCCCTCCTTCTGCACGGACATGTGGGAGTTTCCTCATCAGTAATGACTGAGTCATCTGGACTAAGTCTAATGGATGCGGGAATGAGGCTGACGATCTGCTTACGGATTTGCGTGATGGTCTCCAGTTCAATTAGGAAACCTAAACTCAGTATTAGCACCTCTGATTTCCTATTTTTCACTCATATTTCAGTAAGAGGGAAGTATAATAAATGAGTCTGATAATCGTACAAACACTGTTAACTTTACCACAAAGGCACCCTAGTTACTGAAGTCGCCACGTTCTGTGTCTCTCTCTTGACTGTGTAGGATTATAATGCCCAGTGGTTGCTCGTCAGTTTACCTCTGACCCCATTTTCTCTTCATAAACAGCCTCGCATTTGATCAGACTCCATCGCCTCTCACCCCATAGAAACCTGATGGCATTCAGGTGTTTGTTTTTAAATTTTATTTATTTATTAAAAATTTTTTTAAAAAAGATTTTATTTATTTGGCAGACAGAGATCACAGGTAGGCAGAGAGAGAGGAAGGGAAGCAGGCTCCCCGCTGCGCAGAGAGCCCGATGTGGGGCTCGATCCCAGGACCCTGGGACCATGACCTGAGCCGAAGGCAGAGGCTTCAACCCACTGAGGCACCTAGGAGCCCCGGCATTCAGGCATTCAGAAGTGTCAGCCTCACATTTACCACCACTTCACAGGGTGGGTGCTTCCACACATGGCTAATCTAAAACCTAGGAGACCTGAACAGAGAATGATGTGAATGTCATCGGGAATAGCTTATTGGCATAGCCAGATCACGTCATACATCCACAGTCAGTGGGAGCACGCCATAAGGGAATTAAAAGGAAAGCCTTAGTGTCACGTCCCAGTTCTGCCACGAGCTAGCCCACGGGGCATTAAGAAACCATTTAACCGGGACGCCTGGGTGGCTCAGTTGGTTAAGCAGCTGCCTTCGGCTCAGGTCATGATCCCAGCGTCCTGGGATCGAGTCCCACATCGGGCTCCTTGCTCCGCAGGGAGCCTGCTTCTCCCTCTGCCTCTGCCTACCACTCTGTCTGCCTGTGCTCGCTCTCACTCTCTCTCTCTCTGACAAATAAATAAATAAAATCTTTAAAAAAAAAAAAAAAAAAAAAGAAACCATTTAACCTCCATGGACCTTATAGAGCTATCCTTGGTGTTTATGTCAGCAGAATAAAATCTTTCATTTCATCCATGGGTCCCGCCTCAAGAAGTAGCCAACAGACTGCGCAGCAGGTCCCTCCATAGAGCCCAAGGACAAAGGCTGGATCTATTTGCTATTGTTCCCAGTGCCTAGCTCTGAATAAATTAATACAGTCAACATACTGAAAGGGGATAAAACATCATTTTTACCTCTTTCTACTCCCAAATGAGTTTTTGAAGGCTGACTCTCCTGAGCACTGCCAGGTATAAGGTCTTCAGGACCGGGGTCCTCATCAATGTAAATCACATCATTATTGAACCATTCCGAGTCGTCATTCTGTTTCTTAGTCAAACATGCTTGCTTGCTTTCAGAGGAGGATAGAGTCAAATCAGCCTTTACTGTATTCTCTTTGGGAAGCTGTGCTTTCAAAACATTTCTCTTAGACTTTTTTGATTTCTGAGCAGTGCTTACTCTCACAAAGTGATTTCTGCATGGCGTGACAAATGCTTTTGAATTTCCAGAAGTATCAAAGTCGTCCATATCATCCCAATCGTTGATGGTAACAAAAGAATCTGATGAAGAACTAAATTCTAATTTCTTGAAAGTAGCATTACTGGATTTTTTTACAATCGGTGTGTTCTGGGTGTTACATAAAACTCCCTGTGGAACTTGCAACACATCTGGCAATAATGGTTTTGAAACAGCTCTCCTGGTTTGCTGTCCTGCTGGAGCATTTCTGAAGTCACTGGGACTTGTCTGCTGACTTGCGGGGAGGGGCGGTGGTCCACTGAAGGAAAAGGCCTCAGCGACATTAACATCTTTATCATTTAAGGCAGGTGTTTTCGCTACTGAGACACCAGTGACAGATACATTGTTGGCCAATGTTACTTTCTTTTTAAAAGTGAAACCTCTGAAACATAATTGAAAAACACAATTGAAAAACTGAATTAGACTGGTTAGTTTTAACAAACCCACCAATTATAGAAAACTCTAAAATCTGTTACTGATTTACACAGCAACTCCTTCACTGTATCACAAATGAGCAAAAAATCTATCTCCCTCTCTGGTTTTGAAATTTATATGGTAACTTCAATTATACTTTGTCTGCTCTGATCTTTCCAATTTAGAAGCTAATTATTCAGTTTTGAGAGTGTCCAGGCCTATTTCATAGGCAGGTCGTCCTTAATGAGTAGCGCCTCCAGCGGGAGGGGACAGCATAAAAGAAAAAGAGAAGAGACGCAAGTGTAGTGACTTCTTGTCTCTCTGACGCATGGTCTATGGGGAAGAGAGGTGACGACTGACAGGCTACATTGGAATCTGAAGGACAAGTAAAAGGGGCAAGCGTTCTGGATGTCTGCTGGCCTTGGTGACATGAAGTTCAATGGTAACTTTAAAGTCCAGCTCCCAGAACAGTTGGTGAAGTTCTAGAAATTATTATTAAATGTCATAAGGAGTTTGGAGTCTAGCTCAGAGGAGAGAACACAACTGGAGAGCTACAGTGTCCTTATAAACTTTCTGAAATGGCTATAAAATTATATTAAAATATTAAAATACCCATTTTCCCAAATTTATAAGAAGATTCAATATTCATTCATCCTACAGATATTTACTGAGCAAGCATCATGTGCCAGGAACCAGGCGAAGGTACTGAACATTTATTACCTAGAGCTCCTAATGCATGCGCTACTGGTAATTTGCAAAGTGGGAAGATCACTGACCCCTCAACTTCATTTCCTCATCTGCACAGGGTTGAAAGGGAAGGTATTTCATTTGTATGATACTGTGGGTCAGTGCCTGTTTGGGAGCCAAAATACTTACGAAGGTTTCGGTTTTGAAGGGCTTAATTTGTTACTAAGTTTTCTGGCTGAATGGCGTTCCAGTTGCTCCTGTAGATTATTCTGGGGAACAGCAGCCATGATCCTAAACGTGAGGAAAAGAACTTATCAGTGGAGTTATGTACTTTGGATTAATCATCATATTCTTGGGGGGACGGTGGGACGTGGAGCACTATTCCGACTGTGCTCAGTTAGGGGTTTTTTTGGTCAATAAATTGCTCTGACATTTTTTCACAAGTGGTGGTATTTGAACCATATAACCTTTAACTCACTTGAAGGCTCAGTTAATAGCAAAATGACCTGGTTTCCCTCAATGCTAAAATAAGCACAAAAGATATCAGACAAGAGATTATTTGTAAAGGATTTGGAGAAAAACAGGATGGGGCTTGGGCTTGAAGAATAAATGGAAGCTGGGTGGGGGTGAGGTGGGAGCGAACGAGGAAAGCACACGGAAAACCCCAAGAAGAGATGAGCAGAAAGAGGACCTTCCCCGAGCACCTTCATACCCCTGGTGGGACAAGTGGGGTATCGCTGGATACTGCTCATGGTAACAAACAGCCTCAGTCCCCTGAAGGTTCCTGAGGCCGAAGGAAGACAGGAGAGCTGGAATCCATGCACAGGCAAAAATTCTCCTTCAGGCTGACAGTTACAACCCCTTTCCCATTCCATCCTGACCAGATACTTTTATCATATGCCATGTACCTTAAGAGGAAGAGTCGACTACACTAGATGATATTCATGGAACTACAAAGTTTTACAGAAATCATATTCCACTCACTGATTATTAAAATTATCTGCTTAACAGTTGTTTTACTTGATTTTTAAAAGTTTCTTTATTTTAGTAATCTCTACATCCAATGTGGGGTTCAAGATCCAAAGTCATACTCCTCTAAGCCAGCCAGGCATCCCTATTTTACTTTAAATAGTAGTAAAAACAATTTGGAAGAAATGGAATTGCATTCAATTGAGAAATTTCCATTTGTCCAGCTTGATGAAGATGATTATGATATAAATTTTGTTCCCTGTTCTCCAGAAGGAATGATTTCTGCCTCTTCTTCCTTGTTAATATATTTTAAGTAAAACAGCTAATTAATAAACACTGTATAATTCACACTGATGATGTGAATTATATCTTAATAAAGTTGTTACCAAAATAATCATAAAAAAAGAAGACAGAAGGGTTATAATGAACTCCTACATATCTATCACCCAGTCTCAACAGTTTATCAACTTGCCCAATATCATTTCACTGGACATATATCCTGGTATCCTCATTTTACCATTCTGGGAATTAACCTCCTCAAATGATGTATTTTAATCCTGTTGTCACTTCTTTATGCATTACCTGGAGTATTTCTATCAAGAGACACCTCCTCTGATCTACTATTTTGCTACCTAGTATGGTGCAGTTCACACAGGAAAGACAGGATAAATGTTAGATTCTTTCCTTTATTTATTAATTTTCAAATCAATGACTTGATTTTCTAATAACCCGCAATGATGGTCAATTTTTTCCCAGTATTATAAGCTCACAGGTTAAACATATTAGGTACATCTTAGTCCAATAGTTATCATCCTCATTGATTATCCAATTATTTCATGTTTGGCCAGTGGGCATCTCCAAAGTCCTTTTACATCTAACCTTCATAGTCTTTGCGAGCTCCCTTGCTCTCTTGAATGAAAAGATATTGCCCCAGACTTAGAATCAGCCATTTCCCCCAAAGAGCCCTGATTTTTTTCATGGAGAATATGTTAAGACCACAGCCTCCACGTGTCCAAAGTCACCTACCTATTTTGTCCCAATGTGGGGCTTGAGCTCACAACTCCGAGATCAAAAGTCACACAAGAGTCCTATGCTCCTCTGACTGAGCCTACCAGAAGCCCTGGCACCCCCCAGTTTTATATCCAGTTAAAAGGATTGGTCTTTTGTTGAAATATGCTCTCTCCAAGGTCCATCCAGCGTGGAAACCCTTTGCAGTATAAATGAGAAAGAGTGAAGTCACACTGCTACGTCTCAGCATTTCAACCTTTGCAACTGATACAGAGGCAGAGGCACACAGACCTTCATCCTTAAGACACTAAGCAGAACAAAATGGTCCACGGCATCATTACAGAACTTTCCCCCACGTTCCTTCTAAGTTTTTACAGCTTTTATCTTATCCCTCTATGAATTTTCCATGTCTCGTTCATTTTTGCATCAAAACCAGCCATGGTACTCTTAAGAGATTTCCAACATTACTCCACAGCACGATGACATGTGTACTTAGTCATCTCAATAGTACAAACGGTTGATTAAATACTTCATAACTGTAGTGACACATTATGGATTCATAGTTAGCATGCAGTCAGCCTGAAACCTGGGGCACTCTTCCCTATTTTTAAGCAACACAACATTGTGGTTATTCCCAGAGGGCAGCAACCTCTAGCCAGAGACATATCCCAAAGCATGGCAGCAAGCAAACAATTTTCTTTTCTTTTTATTATGTTCACAATTTTCTACTCAATATTCTTCAGTGGGAACACTTCTTAAGAAGTTGGGTGAGTGCTGAGAAGCAAGGAAGTGTCGCCTTTGTGCCTACTACATTAAAACATTAAAATTGACACACAAAAAATTGTTCACTAACAGCAAAGATTAGTGATATAAAATTAAAGGAGGAAAATAAACTGAACACAGAGACCAGTGAAAAGTTTCACAATAGGGGCGCCTGGGTAGCTCAGTGGGTTAAGCCTCTGTCTTCAGCTCAGGTCATGATCTCAGGGTCCTGGGATCGAGCCCTGCATCGGGCTCTCTGCTCAGCGGGGAGCCTGCTTCCCCCTGTCTCTCTGCCTGCCTCTCTGCCTACTTGTGATTTCTCTCTCTCTGTGTCAAATAAATAAATAAAATATTAAAAAGAAAAAAGTTTCACAATACCAAAGAAGAGCAACTAAGCAATGGGCCCAGAAAACTTCTGAATTAGGCTCCCCACAGGAATTGCAGGTGTAATTTGGAAAATGATCAACAATTTTCTCTCACTTGCGGAGGGAAATCATTCTTAAGCCACTGTATTAAGCAAAACACTGATTCAAAAATGTGAAAAAGTTTACTGAATGGAACAAAGTAAACTGCAAGACCATATCCATGCAAAGAAAGAACAAGCCAGTGAAAAGAAGGAATGAGAGGATGAGAAGAATCCAGAGCTGGAATACAAAACATATACCCAGTAAAAGAGACTTCTTCAAATCTTTGTAAATTAAAAGAAACCAATGGCAAAAAATAAATGATTAAAGGGGCCCTATCTGAACAGTATCTTGAATAACAAAAATAGTTTACAAGGATCTTTATTTAACAAGCATGTTATGATACTAAGTAGTCGTCTAATGACATTAAACTAAAAGGAAAAAAAAATTTTAAGTAATCTCTAATTTAAGTAATCACCCAACATGGGGCTCAAACTTATAACCCTGAGATCAAGAGTTGCATGCTTCATTGACTAAGCCAGTAAGGCGCCCCTAAAAGGAAAAATTAAAAAGATCCAAGCAACTCTCATTCACTGGTGACAAGAAGAGAAGCATCTTCTTTTTTTGTTTTTCTTAAGATTTATTTATTTGACAGAGAGAGAGAGAGAGAGAGTAGGAGAGTGAGTGGCGGTGGGGAACAGAGGGAGAGAGAATTTCAAGCAGATTCCACACTGAGTGTGGAGCCTGATGGGGGGTTCGATTTCACAATCCTGAGATCATGACCTGAGCCCAAACCAAGAGTCGGATGCTCGGCTGACTGCGTCACACAGGTGCCCAGAGTTTTAACATGGTAAAAGTACATGGCTATTTCCCAAACTGGCTGTTAAGAAATGTTCACATTGATGGGGCTCTGTGCTCAGTAGGGAGTCTGTTTCTCTCCCTCTGCCCTTTCCCCAGCTTGCACACATGTGCACACTCTTTCCCTCTAAAATAAATCTTCAAAAAAAGAGAAATGTTCAAATAGCAACAATGATTTTAAAAACACAAATTTAGGTAGACACAAGCAGTGGCTTGCAGACTCTGTGTTCTTGCTTTGCCAGGAAACTACAAAAGTTCTTGTGCCAGTGAAGCAGAATTTCTTAAGGATGTAAGGGGTGGAGAAGAGAACACCTATGATGGCTATGAAGGCCCTGATGCCATGAATGTCCAAATTCATGTCTTCATGTGGCAAGAGAACATGTGCTAACATCCGGAACAATAAAACCCACGTTGCGTGGCCTGAGTCAGTCTGCTGAGAATGAGACTACTGTCAATTTCATGTGTGCCATCAAAGATATGCGTGGGGGCGCCTGGGGGGCTCAGTAGGTTAGGCATCTGATTTGATTTTGGCTCAGGTCATGATCTCGGTGTCGTAAGACTGCCCCACATGGGGCTCTGCACTGGGCATGGAACCTGCTTAGGATTCTCTCTCTCCCTCTGCCCTTACCACCCACTTCTCTTAAAAAAAAAAAGTACATGTGTATTTTACCTACAAGATTCACTATACTAATAGCTCCTCGGAAATGCCCAAATTCCCAACTGCATTTGAAACTGGGCTGGGATTGCTGGTGGCTGCAAACTTCTAGATTGTTAAGTATGATAAATTATAATAAACCGTTAACTTCTTTCAGTGTTCAAAAATGAACAAAAACAAAAATTTCAAAAGTTCGTAGAAGGAGAGGGTCATCTGAGTTAACCATGTCAGCAATGTGGTCTGAGAACACTGGCAGGAAAAGGACTGTTGCTGTGAAATGCAGTTACTACAATAAAAGTAAGGTTAAAGACTGCAGAAAAACAGACGACAGAGAAAGCAAAGTTTTCTCCCTCCGCCTTTTTTAAAAGGCAGAATTCCTTTTCTTTCAAATAAATGAGACTAAAGTTAATATTCTGGGATCTATCACAATCAGTATTACCTTCTCTCTAGGTCAAGCTTTTCTTTTCTTTTTCTTGTCTTAGGATGGCTACCTCAGGACACAGGGAGAGACTGGCCAAAAAGACTGCTCTTAAGAAACTCAGGGCCAGCTAACATTCAGGTCTTGCTCTGTTTCCAGTTTTGTGCTGGAGGTGTAGGTTTCAGGGGTGAGCTCCACTTGGTTACTGTTCAAAGGGAGGAGCTACCTTTCCTGGGGCAAAAGTGAGGGCCAATCATAACCTTACAAACCTCAACTTCACCTCCACACACACCAAGGACAAGCAACACTCTCTCTAAACAAATCAAGCAAACACAATTTCTATACGAAGAGAGACTTTTGACTAGGATTTCATAAATATATGTTTTCTTCATTTATTGTCATACATAGTTTATCTTCTGGGAAGAGGCATATCTGTGTTAGTTACCTAAGAAAAGCAGAGCTGTCAAAATGTGGAATCCAACTACATCCCACAAGAAAGGGAAATTTATTAATTACTGGGTATCAGGTGGTTGTCAGGTCCATTTTCCCAAAGATCTTCCTATCGCTATTTTTATTACAAAGGTTTTAATTATCTCTCTCTTTAATATCCATAGTAAAAATGTACTTAAAGTAATTCTCCATCTTTCAGACTTTTATTTAACTTCCAGTTATATTTAATAAGTAAAATTAAAACAATGGATAAGAGCTATAAAAAGAACCTACACATTATATCAAAGAGTCCAAGGCAAAGGGAATAAATAGTCATTGCAGAATGATTAAAAATCCCAAACTAGGGACGCCTGGGTGGCTCAGTTGGTTAAGCAGCTGCCTTCGGCTCAGGTCATGATCCCAGCGTCCTGGGATCGAGTCCCACATCGGGCTCCTTGCTCCAGAGGGAGCCTGCTTCTCCCTCTGACTCTGCCTTCCACTCTGTCTGCCTATGCTCGCTCTCGCTCGCTCTCTCTCTGACAAATAAATAAATAAAATCTTAAAAAAAAAAAAAAAAACCCAAACTATATTCAATCTCTATGACCCAAACAACACAGCAAGAAAGTCAATAAAGCTAAAACTGTTAAAAATGCAAGGAGAGGGTGCCTGGGTGGCTCAGTGGTTAAGCCGCTGCCTTCGGCTCAGGTCATGATCTCAGGGTCCTGGGATCGAGTCCCGCATCGGGCTCACTGCTCAGCAGGGAGCCTGCTTCCTCCTCTCTCTCTCTCTCTCTCTGCCTGCCTCTCTGCCTACTTGTGATTTCTCTCTGTCAAATAAATAAATAAAATCTTAAAAAAAAAAAAAAAAAAAAAAATGCAAGGAGAAATAATGGAAAGAAACAGAATTGTAAGGAAATCAGCATCACTTTACTACAAAACACAAAGACCAGTGGAAATGAGAAATGTACTAAGAACCCAGCTTCTTTGGTCAGTCTTGCCACAAATTCACCATGTGGCTTGGAGGAATTCATTTACTCTCTCTAACATCCTCATTTGTAAAAGAAGGAGGTTGGGTTGGAGAGTATCTGTGTTTCCTTCTAAAATTAGTCTTCTATGATTCCAGAACTAAATGGTAGCTGGCAGGAATAAAATGAGAAGTAGAGAATATAATCCTTTAAAAAATGTTGATTAGCAATAAAAAAAGCTGTCAAAAAGAATACACACACAAAAAAGTAGAGATTACACAGTTTCAATTTGGAGGCACAAGTTAATAAAAACAAATGAACAGGGGCACTGGGGTGGCTCAGTCATTAAGCATCTGCCTTTGGCTCAGGTCATGATCCCAGGGTCCTGGGATTGAGCACGGAATCAGGCTGCTGGCTTGGCAGAAAGCCTGCTTCTCCCTCTCCCACTCCCCCTGCTTGTGTTCCCTCTCTCACTGTGTCTCTATCAAATAAATAAATAAAATATTTAAAAAAAAAACAAATTAATAAGGAAAATAAAAGTAAAATTTAGAATGTTTAAATTATGGTCTAAATAAAACAACTGGAGCTGATGAAAAATCTCAATATTATAGAATGGTACTATTTTTAAACAGTGAAAATTAAAACACTATATACTGAACTCTTAGCAGTGGTTTTTAGTTTTTAGCATTTTAGGTCATAGATTCTGATAACAATCTGATGGAAGTAATGGACCCTCTGTCCAGAAAAATGAACACAATTTTGTAAAAAGTTTCAGGCGGTTCTGAGTCCCACCAGAAGCCCATAGCCCTTGCTAAGAATCTCCTTTATCTGAGTATGACTGAAGGAGAGGAAAACAAGAAACTAATTATATACTAATCTTAGAAAAAGCACAGAATAACAATTCAAACAAAAATTTTAAAAAGATTTTATTTATTTATCTGAGAGAGAGAGAGCACAAACAGGGGGAGCAGCAGAGGGAGAGGGAGAAGCAGGCTGTACACTGAGCAGGGAGACTGACGTGGGGCTCAATCCCATGATCCTGGGACCATGACCTGAGCCAAAGGCAGCTGCTTAACTACCTGAGCCACCCACACACCCCTAAAAAAAAAAAAAAACTGGATGAAATGAAAGCCCATAAAGAAAAATTAGGGGAACTGAAACAACCAAGAAGTTGTTTCTAGAGCACAATAAAGAGACAAATAGTAAAACAAAATATGAAAGGACAAAGTAAAATATAAAAAAAGAAATAAAACATAAAGGGAAACAGGGGCACCTGGGTGGCTCAGTGGGTTAAGCCACTGCCTTCGGCTCAGGTCATGATCTCAGGGTCCTGGGATCGAGCCCCACATCGGGCTCTCTGCTCAGTGGGGAGCCTGCTTCTTCCTCTCTCTCTCTCTCTGCCTGCCTCTCTGCCTACTTGTGATTTATCTCTGTCAAATAAATAAATAAAATCTTAAAAAAAAAAAAAAAGGGAAACAGAAACACTAAGTACCAATGTATTAGAGTTGATATGAAAAATCTAAATTAAACAGACTTTTCATTAAAAAAGAGATGTCTTCAATATTGATATAATAGGAAACCAAAATGAACAGTCAAAACCGAAAAGAACTATAAAGTTTCTCTAAAAAGCACCAAATTCATTCTACAACACAAGCATGGTCTTGACCCTAAAACATCGTAAGAACCAAATAAGAAACTTAAATTCATGCTCACCAACCTCAAATGGGCCTGTTGCTCTGCGGGGTAAAAGTATAGTTCTCTGACCAATCTACTCTCAAGTTACTTCTCCTCAAACTTCTTACTCCTCTCTCTCAGCAGATGACTTCCTTTATACATTACAGAGAACAGAGAAAAGACCATAGGAAACTTCCTCACCTTTCTGCTGCCAAACACGCAAGCTCCCCCTTTATGTGGATCCAGCCTACTCTCTTTGACAAGGTCAAGTTCTCTACCTGAACCCTCAGGTCCCCTACACATCCTCCATCTTCCCCAAAACCTTACTCTGTTTATTACTGATTTTTCTCCTTCCTGTATAATTAGTTCATCCTTCTCAACTGGCATCCCTTTACCTTCAAAACATGTGAGAGCCTCTCCTGAACCTTAGACATTATCATTTAACCACTCTGCATTTCAGATACCTCATCTATACAATGCCCACCTACCTCATGTGGTTGCTATGTGAATTTGAATGAATTAGTATTTGTGGAGTGTTTAGAATGGTCTCCAGTAGAGAGTAAGCAACATATATATCTGTATCTACACAGATATGTGTGTGTGTGTTTGATGAAGAACAATTCCCCTATAACACACTCTCATAATAACAAATACCTCCCACCTGCAGTTCTTATCATAGTTGTAACTCTACATACATTTAAAAAATTATTTGATTGGTTATTTCTTCTACTAGATTGTGAGTACAATGCAAAGATTGGACCCTTATTGATTTCATAACCCACAGCATCTCTAAATACCTAGCACTTAGCTAAAACTTATTAAATGAAAGCATAAAATCAATTTTAAAGAGTATAGAAAAGATGGCTCAAAAGGACTTTATTATTTTAAAGATTTATTTATTTGAGAGAGAGAGAGAATGAGAGAGAGAGTACATATGTGCACAGGGTGGGGGGGGGGGTGGAGCAGAGAGAGAGGGAGGGAGAAATTCAAGCCAACTTGGCTTGGAGCATGGAGCCCAATGCACGGCTCAATCTCACAACCCTGAGATCGTGACCTGAGCCGAAACTAAGAGGTACTTAATCAACTGTACCTCCCAGGCATCCCTCAAAAAACCTATAACTGTGAACAACTATGCCTTATCCCAGAAATGTAAAGCTGGTTTAACGTTAAGTAAAATCATTAATATGATATGTCATCTTAATAAAAATCAGTATGATCAGATCAATAGACTTTAAAAAATACATTTCTACTGGGGTAAAACATACAGGCAGTAAAGTACACTGATCTTAAATGTAAATCTCAATATAGGTCTACTTACATATTCAACTATATAAACGACATTCAAAACATAGTATAGAACATTTCTAATACTGCAATATGCCTTCTTGTCCCCTTTCCCAGTTAATTTACCCCAGATGTAACCACTTTCTTACTCTATTACCAATGATTAGTTTTTCTTGAACTTCTTCATCCATATATATAAAATTATACAGTACGTATTACCAATGCATTTTTGAAAAGCCATCTGATAAAACTCAAACCATTTCTAATAGATAGACTGAACCACAGAACTGGAAGTTAAAATTAAGGCCCACACTTATATTTTACAATAGGAGTGAATCCATTAAACCCAGGGACAAAAGACAAGGCCATTCTCTTATTTTCTCTCTCTCATACAGGACATTTTGCCAATGTGAAAATATTCAAAAAAGAAAATTCTAGAAGAGATTAGAGTATCATTACATGCAGACAATATGATTATACACCAACACAACGCAAAGAAAATCAGTCATAACAATACATAATTAAAACTTCAGCGAAGTGGTTAAATAAAAGACAAGTAGAAATCCACAGAAGTCACGTGCATTCTCGTGTAGTGGTAATAACTAACTAGAAAATACAATTTTTAAAAAGCATTCAGTTAACAATAGCAATGAAAAGTACTAACTACCAATTAACCTAACAAAAGACATATATCTTCATGATATAAAGAAAATGACCAAATATTACTGGGAGAAATAAAGAAAAAATTGGAAAAATATTTCATAGACAAAAGCTTCATATTCTTCAATGAAAGGTTTAAATATCATTAAGATAACAGTTTTTGGTAAGTTAATTCATGAGTTTAACAAAATTTCAATGAAAACACCACAAGAATACTTCATAAAACTCAATAAAAATGCTTCTAAAGTTCATTTGACAAAAGCACAAGACAAGAATATGAAATAACATTGGGGAAATACAATTATGTTAACTGTAACAGGAATTTAAATGGCATGGTACCCATCTTAAAAAAAGAATAACCTAAGGGTGCCTAATTGGTTAGGCGACTGGCTTCAGTTCAGGTCATGAACTTGGAGTCCCAGGATCAAGCTCCACATCCAGCTCCTTGCTCAACAGGGAGTCTGCTTCTCCCTCTGACCCTTCCCCCTCTCATGCTCTCTCTCTCTCAAGTAAATAAAATCTTAAGAAAAAAAAGAAAAAGAAAAAAAAAACCCTAGTCTCTAAAACATAATGTTTAACATGTGGTGAGAGAAACATAACAAAATGGGGAAATAATGAGTATTTAACAAGTGTTATTGGAGTATACAGCAAGCAATATACTCTAGATCAGGAGCTGGCAAACTACAACTCACTGGCCAAACCTGGCCTGCAGCCAATTTCTGTAAGCAATGTTTTACTGAAACGCACCCATACTTCTTTGTTTCCATACTACCTATGACAGCTTTAACACCATAGTTGGGTAGTTATGACAGAGATTATCTGGTCTGCAAAGCCTAAAATATTTACTATCTGGCCCCTTATAGAAAAGGTTTGTTGACAGTTGCTCTAGATTGGTGTTGGGTAAAAAAAAGAATTATTAAATACATCAAATCTATGACAAGTTAAAAAAATTATCAGGTCAAAATCTAAACAAAAGTGGGCAACCAGAGTGTCATGGAAAGCTCTGAAATTGCTTTTGTCCTAAGACAGATGTCTGATCCTGAGAATATGGACATCAATTTTTATAGCTTTGGAGGGAAAAGGTGGACAGAATGAGAGTTAAGGCCTAACCAGGGTGGGAAATGTTCCCCTATAAAACCACCACCCCCAATGGCTATATGATTTGGGAAAACGTAAACCAAAATTAAACTCGATTTCTATCCCTGGTGTCTGTAAGCGAAGAGAAGTTACCAGCTGCTGAGGGACTAAGTGGAACAGACCATGAGACCACAAGTCCAAAAATATTTTCGAATCAATTTTTACACCTGAATAAATTCTTAAAACTTTGAGTCATGAATTTAGATTAAAGTGATCCTAACTCCAGAACACCTGGCAGAAGCAAATGCAAAAACATCCCTGGAGAAATATACCTTTATCTTAGGGCTTAAATAATTCTCATAAATAATTCTTCAAGACAATGCATAGCAAACACAGACAAAAATAGCCAAGCACACAAGGAAACAGGGCACCAGAAATGAGAACTAGTTGTAATAGAAAAACAGTTGAGCAGTATTAGGCATAAAAGTGTAAAACACTTGCATTTATTATGTTTAGAAAAATCAAAAACGAGTTTGGAAGTATCTGCAGTAAACAGAAAACTATAAAAATGATCTTGCCAAGAGAACTTCTAAAAATGAGAAATACAATAACCAAAATTAAGAATTCAATGAATGGATTTACCAGTACATTACACACAACTAAAGAGATAATTACTAAATGGGAGGGAAAATCACAAGAAAGTGTCCAGAATCAGTTTCCAGGAATTTCTCACATTCCTACATGGTCCAAGCCTACTGAGCAAAGGACATGTTAAATCTTTGGCAGTTAGACATAGTGTGTCCCTCCAGAGAGAGCTGGAGTCACACCTCCCCAGAGACAACCCACAGTAGTAAAGACAAAGTCCCTGGAGACATTTCCTTACATTTCAGGGTCACAAACCTTAAGGCACCTTCCCCATCTCACCCGGGGCAGATTTGCCTACATCCTAGGGTAACGAGTAATCTCTCTGGAGGGAAGGACGTGCAGTGTGTCAGCAACCCTTAACTGTTCAGAGTCTCTGAATTTTGGAGTTCCTTTTCTGTAATGCACTAAACTGTATATACTCACAGTATCACCTTGCCCTTATCACCTCACCCTGTGGGAATTAGGGCAGGGGGAACTGATGCAAGATATTGCTGGCTGTGTTTGCTACAATAACTTGTCTTTATCTCTGATCCAGGGGTCTTGGGTCTCAATAATACCTATGCAAATGTGCATGTACATGTGTATAAAATCCTGTGACAGGCTAACTTCCTAGTTTAAAAGAAGGACAAAATCTAAGATCCTTCATGGTTTCTGACTTAACAAATGCATACGCATATAGATAAACAGGTACAAAATATGAGAAATTAGAAGACATGGAAGATACAGTCAGAAATTGTTACAGAAATTAAACAGAAATCTAGTTCCAGAAAGAGGAGAAACTGGGGCAGAACTAATACTTAAAAAGGTAACAGCTGGGAAGTTTCCAGAATCAAAGACAAGAATCTTCAGATTCAAGAATGCAGACAAATTCTGAGCAGGATAGATAAAAAAGAAATCCACATCACATTATATCATTGTACAACATTTGAACAGAAAATTGATCTCTTTAGCACAAATGAAAATCAGGAGGCAGCAGAATGGTATTTCCATGTGCTCATAGAAAATAACCTAGAACTCTTTTCCCAGCAAAAATATCCCTCAAAAACTGAGACTGAATTGTATTCTTTAAAAGGATGAATTTTGTGATATGTGAATTACATTACATCTCAGTAAAGCTGTTACTTTTAAACTGACTATAACAAAAGCAATGGATAATAAGTGTTGAGGATGCAGAGAAATCGGAACACTCATACACTGCTATTGAGAGTACAAAATGGTGCAGCTGTGTTAGAAAAGTCTGGCAGTACTTCAAAAGCCTAAACAGAGTGATTTCACTCCTAGATATACACTCAAAAGAATGGAAAACATGGATTCAAGCAAATACTTGTACCTGAATGTTCATAGAGGCATTATTTGCAATAGCCAGAAAGTAGAAACAACCCAAATGGCCATCCACTGACAAATGGAAAAATAAAACATGTGTGTCCCTGTGATGAAATATTATTTGGTCATACAAAGGAATACAGTACTGATTCATGCTTCAATAATGATGAACCTTGAAATACTATGCTAAGGGATAAAAAGCCAGTCACAAAAAAAGGCATATGGTATGATTCCAATTATATGAAATGTACAGAATAAGCAAAGCTGTATAAAGAAAGTAGGTTAGTGCTTGCCTGGGGATGGGGGTGATGATCAGATTGGGGGTGACGGCAAGGGGTGTGGAGGTTCTCTTTGGGTTGAGGAAAATATTCTGAAATCAGCTGTGACAATGGCTATACAAGTCTACGAATATAGTAAGAGCCACTGAGTTGTACTCTTTAAATGGGTGAATTTTATGTTTTGTGAATTATATCTCAAAGTTGTCATAAAAGAAACACAAGGTAAAATAAAAACACTTTCAGATCATCAGAACCAAGAATTTTCTACCAGCGACTCTCATTAAATGAGATTCTGAAGGAGGTACTTCAGGTAGTAGAAAAGTGAGCCTATCTGGAAGTTCTAGATGATAATTGGAACTATCATCTAGATAACTGACAGATGATATCAAGGAAGGAAGTCAAGACCGTGGTAAATATGTGGCTAAATCCACGAAAACCCTGACTGTGCAAAGCAACAATAATGTCTTGCAGGGCTGAAATAAATCATTAAAATACCCAACAATAATGACACATAAGTGAAATAAAGAGAGTTAATGTGCTCCAAGGCCTGTGTTATAAGGGGTGTATGGTGTTATTTAGCTTCACACTTTGAGAAGACAAATGTGCATGCTGCACTTTCTTGGTAACCACTGAAGAATAAAAATATAATGACTTAAAACTCTTGATATCAGCTCAGGTCATGATCTCAGGGCAGCCCCGGCTTGGACTCCATGCTCAGCAGGGAGTCTACTTGGGATTCTCTTCCTCTCCCTCGCCACCAGCCCTCTGCTTGCATGCTTTCTCCCTCTCAAATAAACCTTTAAGAAAAGCTATAAGAAAGGAGAGAAAAGGGAAAATGTAATACAAAGTACAAAATAAGTTGGTAGTAGATTTAAATCCAAATATTTGTTAGTTACAATAAATATAAACTGACCACTCTGGCTGAAAAGATTATCAATCTGAACTTAAACAATGAAATCTAACTACTGTATCTGCTGTTTGTCAGAGACATGTCTGAAACACTAGGTGTATAGAAAGGCTGAAAGATGAAAAAAAAAAAGTAAAAACTCACCAGAAGCAAGCTGAGATTGCTATATTAATACCAGACAAACAGATTCTTAAGACAGAATGCCTTACTAGAGATGAAGAGGGTCACGGTAGAATGATAAATTCTGGGGCACCTGGGTGGCTCAGTCATTAAGCATCTGCCTTCGGCTCAGGTCATGAGATCAGGGTCCTGGGATCGAGCCCCACATTAGGCTTCCTGATCAGCAGGAAGCCTGCTTCTCCCTCTCCCTTCTCCCACCCTCCCCCCACCCCGTTTCTGTTCTCTCTCTTGCTGTCTCTCTGTCAAATAAATAAAATCTTAAAAAAAAAAAATTCAATTCACTAGAAAGATAGAAAACTTTAGATCTGTATGGCCCATGAAGTATCTGCAAATTACATGAAGGAAAACTGATAAAATTATAAGCAAAAGACTATAATTATAGATTTAAAATTAGCTCTCAGTAATTGATAGAATAAGTAACTAAACAATCAGCAACCACCCAGCTCTGAATAACACAACCTTTACAATTACAAAATGTGCATTTTTTTCAAGAACAGATGCCTACAGAAGCTGACCATGTACTAGGCTATAAGGCAAGTCTCAACAATTTCAGTGGATTGAAGTCACAAGATGTTGTCCAACCAAATTAATTATGCCAGAAATCACTAATAAGATAATTAGAAAAAGTAATTGTTTTAGTATCCATTGATGATTCAGGCCTGAAGAAATAATAGTGTGATAGTAAACAGCAGAATTGTGCAATGATGGTTTTCATAACCCCATCCATCAGTCTTTGCAGTGGGCACTATCGTTCAGTAGCTGGCATGTGAGTATAAAGAACTTTCCCTTCTCCCCTATTTGCTTTTTATCAGGAAGGATTCTTAATGTATTTGGTGGGTTGTCATCCATTACTGTCATTATTTCCACACTTAAACGCTTTCATATTTGATTAGTGGGAATGGAGCTCCTTAAAGCTGGCTCCTATATCCTTTTTTAACTGTGCTAAATTACATGTAATATAAAATTTACCATCTTGAGCATTGGTTCAGTGGAATAAAGTATATTCACATTGTCGTGCAACCAATTGCCAGAACTTTCTCATCTTGCAAAACTGAAACACTATGCCTGTTAAACAATAACTCTCTACTTCCCTTTCCCCATTCCCTAACAATCACCATTCTTTCTGCGTCTATGAATTTGACTGCTTTAGTGGACCCATACAGTGTTTGTCTTTTTGTGAATGGTTTGTTTCACTTAGTATATTGTCTTCAAGGTTTATTCATGCTGTAGCATGTGTCAGAATTTCCTTCCTTTTTAAAGCTTAGTGACATTCTATTGTATGGATCGAACACATTTTGTTTATCCATTTTTCTGTCGATGGACATTTGGGTTGTTTCCACTTTTTGGTTATTGTGAATAATGTTGCTGTGAACATGTGTGTACAAATATCTCTGAAACCCTGCTTTCAATTTCAATTCCTTTGGGTCTATACCAGGAGTGAAATTCCTGGATCCTATAGTAATTCTATTATTTTTAATTTTTGAGGAATAGCCATACTATGTTCCACAGTGGCTATACCATTCTACATTCCCACCAACAGGGCACAATTTCTCCACATCCTCACCAACACAAGTTATTTTCTGTTCTGTTTTTTATAGTAACCATCCTAGTGAGTGTGAGATATCTTGTGTTTTCAGTTTGCATTTCTCTAATAAATTAGTGATGTCGAGCATCTTTTCATGTTTTCGCTCAAATGTCCACTCAAATCCTTTGCCCACTTTTTCTTTCTTTTTTCTAATTTTATTTTTTTATTTTAATTTTAAAAAAAAGATTTTATTTATTTATTTGACAGACAGAGATCATAAGTAGGCAGAGAGGCAGGCAGAGAGAGAGGGGGAAGGAGGAAGCAGGCTCCCCGCGGAGCAGAGAGCCCGATGTGGGGCTCGATCCCAGGACTCTAAGATCATGACCTGAGCCAAAGGCAGAGGCTTTAACACACTGAGCCACCCAGGCACCCCTTATTTTAATTTTTTTTATAAACATGTAATGTATTATTAGCCCCAAGGGTACAGGTCTGTGAATTGCCAGGTTTAAACACTTCACAGCACTCACCATATCACATACCCTCCCCAATGTCCATAACCCCTCCACCCTCTCCATATGCCCCCCCCCCGCCACCCTCAGTTTGTTTTGTGACATTCAGAGTCTCGTATGGTTTGTCTCCCTCCCGATCTCATCTTGTTTCATTTATTCTTTTCCCACCCCCCTAAGCCCCCCATATTGCATTCCACTTCCTCATATCAGGGAGATCATAGGATAGTTGTCTTTCTCTGATTGACTTATTTCGCTAAGCATAACACCCTCTAGTTCCATCCACGTTGTCACAAATGGCAAGATTTCATTTTTTTTTTGATGGCTGCATAGTATTCCATTGACTATATATACCACTTCTTCTTTATCCATTCATCTGTTGATGGACATCTAGGTTCTTTCACTTTGTGGACATTGCTGCTATAAACATTCGGGTGCACGTGCCCCTTTGGATCACTACATCTGTATCTTTAGGGTAAATACCCAGTAGTGCAATTGCTGGGTCGTAAGGTAGCTCTATTTTCAACTTTTTAAGGAATCCATGCTGTTTTCCAGAGTGGTTGCACCAGCCTGCATTCCCACCGACAGTGCAGGAGGGTTCCCCTTTCTCCGCATTCTAGCCAGCATCTGTCATTTCCTGACTAGTTAATTTTAGCCATTCTGACTGGTGTGAGGTAATATCTCATTGTGGTTTTGATTTGTAATTCCCTGATGTCGAGTGATGTGGAGCACTTTTTCATGTGCCTGTTGGCCATATGGATGCCTTCTTTGCAGAAATGTCTGTTCATGTCCTCTGCCCATTTCTTGATTGGATTCTTTATTCTTTGGGTGTTGAGTTTGCTAAGCTCTTTATAGAATTTGGATACTAGCCCTTTATCTGATATGTTGTTTGCAAATATCTTCTCCCATTCTGTCAGTTGTCTTTTGGTTTTGTTAACTGTTTCCTTTGCTGTTCCTTTGCCCACTTTTAATTAGGTCTGTATTTGTTTGTTTTAAGAAACTATAAGAGTTCTTCATTCTGGACTAGGGGAAGGGGAGCAGGAAGGAGGCAATACAAATGGGCATGAGGAAAATTTAGGAAAGATGAACAGGTTAATGAACCTGAATATAGTGATGATATCTCCTAACAAAACTAATCCAATTGTACACTTCACAGGGACACCTGCATGGCTCAGCTGGTTGAGCAACTGAATCCCGACTTTGGCTCAGGTCATGACCGCTGGGTCCATGATTAGCACAGAGTCAGCCTGGGATTCTCTCCCTCTCCCTCCACCCCACCCCTGCAAAAAACCATACATTCTACACATACACAGTTTACTGTAGATCAATAAAGCTGCTTTTAAAAACATAAAACCCAAAGATATCTAGAAGACTGAAAAGTTTGGGGGAAATTTTATTTCACTTTAGCCCTTCAACAACTAAAGACAGATGACTAAACCAATAATTCTAAGTATAAAAAGCTAACTAATAAAGAATTTGGAAGTTTTCCTTCATTTCCTATGCTCTGAAACAATGTACTTAGCACTGGGATTACATGGACTCAAAAATTTTTCAATAAAGTTTCTCTGTGAAACCATTTAGATCTAGTGGGTTTTTTTGGTGTGTGTTCAATGGGACAGTTCTTTCATAACCTTATTCTATGAAAATTGAGTGATTTAACTTCCAATCTTTGCTGGCGTCAATTTTGGTAAATTGTATTTTCCTAAATAATTTTCCATTTCATTTGAATTTTCAAAATCACTTAACACAGAAGTATGCAAATTAATATTATTAACATTTTTCTCCACTTGTTATTTTGTATTTGTGATTTCTCCTAATGTTCTTAACTTAGCAATTAGTTTACCTGGTTTGTTAAATGGTTTGAGATCTAAGATTGTGATTTCTCAATCAGATGTTTCTCTCTTCTCCATCTCATTAACCTCTGCTTTTATCTTTATTGTTTTTTATTCTCTTGTGCTTTCTTTTGTTTTACTTTGTTCTTTTTCTAACTTTCTAAGTTTAGAATTTATTTCATTTATTTCCCTTCCTGAATTGTAAGACAATAAATCCCCCCAACCACTACTTTATATGTATCTTACAGAATCTAATGTTGTGTTTTCATTTAATTAATTTTCAGGAATCCTTTATATCAATTTGCAGTTCCCCTGCATCCAAGAGTTCTTTTAATTGAGGGTTTCATTTTCCATATAGACCAGTCTTTTGTTTTTTTAAAATTTCATTTTAAATTTCTAGTTTTGTTGTATAGTGATAAGGACTGTTTCTAATATTTCTACTTTAGAGAAATTACCAATCTTTTCCTTGCAACCTATCATATGAACTATTTTTATGAATGCAAATGTATACTTAAGAAGATAGATCATGGGGGACTTGGGTGCCTCAGTTGGTTAAGTGTCCAACTCTTGCTTTTGGCTCAGGTCATGATCTCAGGGTCCTGAAATCGAGCCCGGCCTTGGGCCCTGCATTCAGTTTGGAGTCTGCCTGTCTCTCTCTCCATACTCCTCCCCTGGCCTGCCCATTCCTCTCTTCGAATAAATAAAGAAATAATCTTTAAAAAGGCGGGGGGGGGGTGCCTGGGTGGCTCAGTGGGTTAAGCTCCTGCCTTTGGCTCAGGTCATGATCTCAGGGTCCTGGGATCAAGCCCTGCATCAGGCTCTCTGCTCAGCAGGGAGCCTGCTTCCCCCTCTCTCTCTGCCTGCCTCTCTGCCTACTGTGAACTCTCTCTGTCAAATAAGTAAATAAAATCTTTAAAAAAAAAAAAAAAGAGCATTACGGTACTAATCCTTCAACTTTTCCTAAGATTTTTTATTTTTCAAAGTAAAAGAAAAAAAAATACAGGAAATCTCCATGTTTAGAAATAAATATAAATAAACTGTGCATCAAATAAGATATCACAATGAGAACTGGATATATTTGCAACTGAAAAATAACAAAAGTCCATATATAAAAATATGATATGCAACTAAAGAGGTAGTGAGCAGGAAATGTAGAGTCATACTGTCAGAAAAGAAGGCAGAAAGTTAGTGAGCAGAAAGCATCTATCCAATTTAGTTACAAAATGTAAAACAAACTAAGCCTAATGAGAATAGAAAGGAGAAAATTATAAACAACTAAAAACAATAAACAAATGCTAGAGAGGCTCAATAAGCAAAAAGTTTGTTTTGTGAAAAGATTTACCAAAAACAAGAGAAAAGACACAAATCAGTAACGGGACTGAAAGAAGAGACTTAATTACATATACCATTTACATTGAAATATCATAATAGATCCTGAACATTGTGCCAATAAACTTTAAAATCTTAATCTTAATCTTTAACTTCTTTAAAAATTAACTTATCAATAGTCACTCAAAAAGAAACAGAAGGGGCGCTGGGTGGCTCTGTTGGTTAAGTGTCTGCCTTTGGCTCAGGTCATGATCTTGGAGGCCCAGGATCAAGCTCATATTGGCTTCCCTACTCAGCAGGGAGTCTACTTCTCCCTCTCACTCTCCATCTGTGTACACGTTCTCTCTCTCAAATAAATAAAACCTTAAAAAACAACAACAACAACCAGAAAACCTGATAGCCTTATAGCCACTTCAAGCAAATATCTGTGCTTAAGACTTGCTCTGCCAGACACATAAAGACGTAATAAAAAACTTGTTTAAAACCATAGTAGTGATGCAGTGCCTGGGTAGCTTAGTAAATTTGAGTGTCTGACTCTTGATTTCAGCTCAGGTCATGATCTCAGGGTCATGAGATCGAGACCCACATTGCGCTCTGCACTGAGCATGGAGCCTGCTTGAGATTCTTTTTCCCTCTCCCTTTGCTCCCCGCCATGCTTGTAGGTGCTCTGTCTCAAAAAAAAAAAAAAAAAAAAAAAGAAAAGAAAAAAGAAAAAAAAAGCAAGCAGTGATGATATAAGGACAGGCAGGAAGACCAGTGGAAGAGTAAAAGGACCCCAAAACAAACCCATACACAGACAAATTATAATAATTTATGACACTTATAACTGCAGCACATCAGAGAATCAATCTTTCTGATAGTTAGTGCTGGGACACTGGATAGCTACATGGAAAAGAAATGAAGTTTAAACCCTACTTCATTCACTCCATACACACACATCCCTTTCTTTCTTTCTTTCTTTCTTTTTTAAAGATTTTATTTATTTATTTGACAGAGAGAGATCAAAAGTAGGCAGAGAGGCAGGCAGAGAGAGAGAGAGGGAAGCAGGCTCCCTGCTGAGCAGAGAGCCCGATGCAGGACTTGATCCCAGGACCCTGAGATCATGACCTCAGCCGAAGGCAGCTGCCCAACCCACTGAGCCATCCAGGTGCCCCACAAATCACTTTCAAGTGAACTGCAGATCTAAATGTAAAGGGCAAAACAATAAAGTTTCTGGGGGTGCCTGAGTGGCTCAGTCAGTTAAATGTCTACCTTTGGCTCAAGTCATGATCCCAAAGGATCAAGCCCCACATAGGCTCTCCACTCACGGGGGAGTCTGCTTATCCCTCTCCTTCTGCCCCTCTCCAGCATATGCGTGCACTCTCACTTTCTCTCTCAAGCAAATAAAATCTTTAAAAAAAAATCAAGTTTCTGCAGGATAATATAAAATAACTTTATACCTTCCCAGAGATTTCTCAGATAAGATACAAAAAGCACTAACAAAAAGAAAAAAGACTGCAAAATTGAATTACACCTTTTTAAAAAAAATTAACATACAACGTATTATTTGCCCCAAGGGTACAGATCTGTGAGAATTACATCTTAATTTAAGAATCTTTTTATGTGTCAAATAGCCTAAAAGAGCATCAAGACTTTTGAGACAAGTGAATGTAAAGAAAAGCAAGGTAATGATCACACGAAAGTCAGGATGAAGGTTGTCTTTGGGGTACAGGATGAGATGGGGCAGACACCCTCTGAGGGTGTTAGCTATGTGCTTTGCTAAGTACAGGGGTATTCGCTTTGACAAATATGAGCAGAAAGCTCATATTCTGAGCTTTGACAAATATGTCATTAAGCTATTTTGGGGGTTCCCAGACCACTCCCTCACGTTCAGTGCTTCACTGAACAACTTCTAGGACTCAGCATATAGTAAGTACTACTCGCAGCTAAGATTTACTGTAGCAACAGAGAGCAGGGATCAGCCAGATCAGCAAGGGGAAAAGGCCTACCACGCAGAGCTTGTAGGATACTGCTCTCTACCTGCCATGAGAGCACACTCTCGCTCAGGGAAGATGCACCATTTCTGCCCCTGAAAACCTGCCAGAGATGCAAAATCGAGGGTTTTTACTGGGGGCTGGTTACAAAGGAACCCTCTGTCCACCGAAAATGTGGACTCTCAGAATGAAAGCAGATGTTAGTGTCCCAGGTAGGCAAAACAACCATATTGGCTTAGGAAACGTTTCAAAAGCCAAGTTCCCATTCACCAGCCAAGAACCAATCTTGCAAGGAGGTCCTTCTAAAGAGAAGTCTCGGCCTACTATGCTAACTCATTCCTACACAGCTTATACAGATGTTTTTTGCACTTTTACCTATGGCATTTCACAAAAAAAGATGCTTAACAATGGTAGACTACCATATTTAAAATCTGTGTTCAAAAGCCACAGAGATGACATTTGCATTATATATACCTGACAAATTAGTAGGGTTTGGGATGTTTAAACAATTCCTACAAAGTAATGAGATAAAGCAAGATGGCTGCTAAGAAAGACAAAAAACTCGAACAGACACTTTACAAATAAGGAAACATTCCATAAACAACACGGAGCTCACCTTTACTAATAATCCAGGGAATTGAAACCATAAGAAAACACTACTATACATATACCTACTAAATACGCAAAAATTACAAGACAATATCAAATATTAGCAAGAATGTGGGGCAAAGGAAAGTCTTACACACTGGTGGGAGGGAGTGCAACCACCTTTGAAAACAATTTGGCCTTATAAAGTATAAGGTACACACACTCTTCAGCCCAGTAGTTCTCTGACTTACATATACAAACTTGTGAACATGTGCACCAGGGCATATGTACAAGAACATTCACAACGACATTAATAGCCAAAACCTGAAAACAATCCAAATGCCATAAAAAGCAAGATAGGTAAGAACAAACAAATAGGGGCAACTGGGTGGCTCAGTGGTTGTTAAGCCTCTGCCGTCGGCTCAGGTCATGATCTCAGAGTCCTGGGATCGAGCCCCGGCATAGGTCGCTCTGCTCAGCAGGGAGCCTGTTTCCCTTTCTCTCTCTGCCTGCCTCTCTGCCTACTTGTGATCTCTGTCTGTCAAATAAATAAGTAAAATCTTTAAACAAACAAACAGAAAACCCACAACAAAACCCAAAACACCAGGACAGATACTGTGGCACAATCACATAATAACATAAATAAATACAGCAATAACATAGATGTTTATTAAAAATTATTTTAAAAATTTTTAAAAAGCCTATATCCACAATATGGAAGAATCTCACAAACATAATGTCAAACCAAATAAGACAAAGGAGAGTATATACATGAACTACAGATCTCAAAACTGGTAAAACTGAACTATGTTACCCATGGATGCATACATAGGGTAAACTATGAAGACAAGATAATCATCACAAAATCAGAATAGTTCTCTCTAGTGCGGGGAGAAGGAGACTGCTTAAGAGGGAAGTCATACTCCAGGGACACCGGGAATACTCTATTTCTTGATCTGTTTGATGGTTATGTGAAATTACTATTTTATAACCATTATTTATGTTTACATAATTTACTGTTAATTAAACTTTATAATTTTTAAACTTTGCAATTTTTAAATAATTAATCTTTAAATTGTATATATACATATACTATGTACTTCCTAAGATACTATGTAGCCTCTTTCTCAAAAAATTTCTTTGAGAGGGGCACTGGGTGGCTCAGTTGGTTAAGCATTTGACTCTTGGTTTCAGCTCAGGTTATGATTTCAGGGTCATAAGATCGAGCCCCAATCACGCTCTGTGCTCAACTTGGACCCTGCTTAGGATTCTCTCCCCCACCTCCTTCTGCCCTTCACCGCCACGCATGAGCTCTTTCTCTCTAAAATAAATAAAATCCTTTTAAAAAATTTCTGTGAGAAATTAAAGTTGGCAAAAACAAAGAATTAGTATTAAAAACATACAAAGAGGGGCCCCCGGATGGCTCAATGGGTTAAGCCTCTGCCTTCGGCTCACGTCATGATCTCAGGGTCCTGGGATCAAGCCCGGCATCGGGCTATCTGCTCGGTGGGGAGTCTGCTTCCCTCTCTCTCTGCCTGCCTCTCTGCCTACTTGAGATCTGTCAGATAAATAAATTTTTTTAAAAATCTTTAAAAAAAAACCACCATACAAAGAACACCAAAGTTCCCATGAACAAATGATCAGAGAGTATAAACACACAGTTCACCAGACTACACAGACACTGAATAAACTTATGGGAAAACATTTTCTTTTCTAAGAATTAATAGCACGAAGTAACACTGCATACCGATTAAACCAAAGAGAGTGCAATACTGAGATAATTTATAAGATAAATCACAGTCATGAAGACCTAGTGGCTACATGGGAGTACTTTGATATTGGAAAAACAAAAGAGTAAATTATGAGTACATTATGCTTACAGCTAAGAATCTGTATAGCTAAAATTCGGGAAGGACCCATGACAAAGGAAAATAGCTGATGTGGTTGAAAGCTAGAATTATGGGTGTAATATTTTCCTTGATACTGCGAATGCGTTTCATTAAGATACAGGAATTTTTAAACAAAGTAAATCTAATAGTTCCTTGCAATTCTAAAGAACCAAGTCCATATGTCATAACCCCACGACCTTCCACATGCTGACTTCAGCATGTGTTTTTCACTCCATGCCAGGCACCATTCTGGGCACTGGAGTAGAGGCAGGCAAGACCTAATTACTACTTCCCTAGATGAGCTTCTAGACCGGCAGGAAATGGACATGTCAACAAGTAATTACAACTCAATGAAGTAAGTCCCACAAAACGTCTCTTCTTTTAAAAGTCTGTGACCCATAAATACGGAGAACAAACTGATGGCTGCCAGAGAGGAGGGGTCTGGGGACAGGCAAAATGGGTGAAGGGGAATGGGAGGTACAGGTTTCTAGGCAGGGAATGAACAAGTCACGGGGATGAAAGGTACAGTGCAGGGCATAGAGTCAATGGTATCGTAGCGGCTTTGGGCGGTGACAGGTGGTAGCTACACTTGCAGCAAGCACCGCATGCAGTCTAGAGCTGTCAAATCACTACGGTGCACACCTGAAACGAAGGTAACATTCTGTGCCATCTATACTTCAATTTAAAAAACAAAATGGGCCAGTGTGGAGGTGGGGGCAGGTCTATAGCTTCCCAGATGAAGGAAAAACTCAGGAAAACCAGAGAAGCTTTCAAAAGAATACTGAACTGGGTCTTGAAGGGCAGGTGTACAGTTCCAGACAGGGTGGGGGGTGTGAAGCGTGTCCATGGCATATTTGTGCCAATGGAACAGCAGGTGCTTGGAGAAGGAGACTGCTTAAGACATGCTCCCAGCAATGGCGAACCCTAGGGCTTTTAGCATTCCATTCCCGGGTACTTTGCAATTACTTTGGGCCTCTTTGTTCTATCCTTTCTTCCATTAAAAGAAGTACATAAAAGTATATACAGAGAATAGGTATTATATGTTGGAATAAGTGTGTATTTGGTTAAAACTAGTATGAAAAATATAATCGTTTAATATATATTTAACCTTACATATTTCAAGCATACAAAAAAAATGATACCCATGTACTCACCAACCAAATTTAAGAAGTCAAATTCTGTCCTACTCTCTTTCAAAGGCATAAAGTGCTTCAAATATATTTCAAATCCCTCCCACTCTTCTTATCTCCTTCCCTTCTCCCTCGTTCATAGATACTACTGACTATCCCCAACTGGATGCATATGATTTCTCTGCATATTGGACTTTCACTACACACCTAACCCCAAGGGCTTTGTGTAGTTTTTAAATTCTGGGTTTTCTTATCAGTAAAAAAAAAGAAAAAAAAAAAGAAATAGAACGATGGGCACCTGGGTGGCTCAGTGGGTTACGCCTCTTCCTTGGGCTCACGTCCTGATTTCAGGGTCCTGGGATCAAGCTCTGCATCAGGCTCTCTGCTCACAGGGAGCCTGCTTCCCCCTCTCTTTCTGCCTGCCCTTCTGCCTACTTGCGATCTCTGTCAAAAAAGTAAAATCTTAAGGGAAAAAAAAAAAAAAAGAAAGAAATAGAATGAATATGGTGGCTATCATGGTGATCCGCACTGAAAAGAACTCGAGACCCAGAAATTTTGTTCCCTCTCAGACTATAAGCTACCTTCCAACAGCAGCCTGGCTAACAAAACTTTGGTTCAATATAGTTCTATTTACATTCCTCCTATGCAATACTTCTGTCTGCCTTCCCAATTTCTTTTTTTCTTTAAAGATTTTATTTATTTATTTGACAGAGATCACAAGTAGGCAGAGAGGCAGGCAGAGAGAGAGGGGGAAGCAGGCTCCCCGGCTGAGCAGAGAGCCCGATGCGGGGCTCGATCCCAGGACCCTGAGATCATGACCCGAGCCGAAGGCAGAGGCTTTAACCCACCGAGCCACCCAGGCGCCCCCCAATGTCTGACATCTACCCCAGTCTCTGCCGTTACTGCCCCTGAACCCTGACGGGACACAGAAGTGCTACTTGTCTGCACTGGTGGCACCAGGAGCTGGCATGTGCCTCCCCCATCTCAGCCCGTTATATGTCCAAAACGCTGAGTAACCTGAGGGCACGTGAGGGGTACGGGAGGAAGTCTGGTGTGGAAGACGCCTTGGAGTCAGGCAGCTCTTTTAACACAGGGACAACCTACTGGTGCTTCAGATTCTCCTCGTCAAAAGGAGGGCAGTTTTACCTACTTGGGGTAACGGAACCCTTAGTACGTACCAAGTACTCCCTGAAGCATCCATTGGCTACATTAAGCCATTTCATCCTAACGAAACCTCCAGGATGTGGAAGAGATGATTTCCGCCTTAAGACAGAGGGACACCGAGTCAGAGTTTAAATGACGAGTGGGCCGCCACGGGGTTCGTACCGGGAGAGCCGGGATTGGATCCAGGCAATGCGACGCAGCCTGTGTCCGCAACCACTCCCCTTCGCGGAGGTGCCGTGGAGCCACACTTGTAAGATAATGGGTCCCGAGCACGTGACACGCAGCGCACCCAAAACCCCGGAGCCCAGCGCGTGCCCGTGGAAGGACACAGGAAGAGGACGAGCTTTGGTCTTGGGGGGCGGGTGCGGAGTGCCAGGGGTCTGGGCTGGGACCCCGGTAGGCACCGGCGCACAGAACCAAACACCGTGGGTGCTGGGCCGGCTCTCCCACCGACGCCCGGGGCGGCCCCGGCCCCACCCCCGCGCCTCTGTGCGCGGGTCTGCGAACACGCGTGCTTTCGGCTCTCCTCTCAGGCTACTGGCCGCGACCGAGCACGGCTTCGCGGGCCGCGTCGAACCAGAGCGGGCAACGGAGGAACCTGAGAGCCTTCCTCTTCGGCCCGGGGGCCGAGTCGCGGGAGCTGGGCCAGACCTGTCCGCCCGTAAGTCCGAGCGCACCGCACTCACCTATCCAGCAAGCTCGCAGCGGGCGGTAACCCGGTCCAAACTCCCCGCGCAGCCTCCTCCGCCCCGGCGCGGAGCGCCAGCTCATTTCGCGCCGGAAGCCGGCCGATCCCGATTGGCTGTTTCCTGAGGAAACCGACCAATGTCGTCACCCCATGGCACCTGTCCCCGCCCCTGGGACGGGGGCGTCCCCAACGCCCAATCAGAGTGCGGAAGTCGGGGTCACGTGACCTCAGTTAACCCCCGGGCTTCCGGTACTCTCGGGATCTTTGTGTGCCCTGTGTTTCTTGTCGGTGGAGGCTTTCAATAAGACGGGCCCCTTAAACCGAGCGCTGGGGCGGGAGTGAAAACCCCCGGAGTTTGAGAGGAGCCCGAGACTTGGCAGTTTCCACAGACCAGGCCCAGGCTCTTACCCAATGTTTCTGTGAGGCTTCGACGGATTCTCCCCTCCACCTCCTTGAAACGCTGGCCTCTGCCCCACCCGAGCTTGCGCGAGCTACTGTACGTGTCATCGACCGGGAAAGGGGTCGCAAACTCAGCTGCTTCGGGGGACGTGTGCGCTCCCCGAGTGCGAAGCCACGCTGCTGTTGCCGCCGAGTGTTGCCACGCCAGACTGGGGCCCTGTGATGCCAGATGTTTCTTCCTACCCCGCTTTCCCCTTCCCTCTTTTCCTCCCTCCTTCCCTTTCTTTCTTCTAAGAAAAATTGAAAATTTATGTGAAATCTGCCGATTTTAAAATGCTACAAAGATAACACGCTGCAGTCAAACAAAACACATGGGGAAAAGCAAAAGCAGGTTTTTAATAGTGAGAAGGCCAAATAGCAGGATAGAGACAAAGTACAAGGTATGAAAAATCTAGAGAGCTCCGAATACTCAGACTCAAGGGTACTACCCAGAAAGGAAAGTAGGATCGTCTCAGAACTCAATGAAGGGTGACACTCAGCTGAAATCTCCTGGGCCACACACTGCCTTAATTTTCCTTTAGCTTTTTTCTTGTCTTTCACATCTCTGCCTTCCCTATTGCCAGGCATTGTGCTGAGCTTGAGAACTTTCTCAGGGAGCGCACAGGATGTTAGACTTGCAGGTCGGTGGCAAAAGTGATAGGAACACTGATCGATGTTTTGGGAGCACCCAGGAGGGACACCTACACAGACTGGCAGCGTTAGGTAAGACTGCGAGATGAGTGAGAGGTATGATTTGGTGGGAAAGGCCAGGGAACAGGAAAAAACACCGTAAGGGACCTTTGAGGAAATGTCAGGAAAATGAGCAACAGAGATAGATGACAGGAGACAAAATAGGGACCAGATCTCAGTTTGGACTTCATCCTAAAGATAAATAGCAATTGTTGGAGGGATCTGGGGACAAGTAGGATAGGAGAAGGCTTGTTCACTAATTTTGTACATATGTGTATCTCCACCACCCAAATCGGGGTATATACCATTTCCAGCACCCAGTAGGATTCCCATCTCTCTTGCGCCCCAGCCATAAGCAGGTATCACATCTGCCCTTTGTGGCTCAATGTAATGTCTGTGAGCTTCATGTATATTGAGTGTACCACCAACTCATTCTTTTTATTACTATGTAATGTATAGAAAATTCATGAAAACTTTGAAATGGTCCCCCAAATATTCTTGTCCAATGAAAAATAAGGTGTTGCCTAGCACACACTCAGGGATATCGGATTTTATGTGGGCTCTACACCTTTCATTGTCTTCGATATAAAGAACAACTCTAAGGTTTTTTCAAGAAATGGTTCTTGTCTAGAAAAATGCAAATTGTGTCCAGTGGAATGCATTTAATTACTGTCGATTTCTTCAGTCTTGCCAGTTTTTCATCTATTTGTAAATATTTCATTATTTCTTATTTAATTATAGTTTATATGTGTGGTCCTTTGAATTTCCCTTTGAATCAGTTGTACTATCTTTCTGGATCTTATTAAAGAGTTAAATCAAACCTTTGACATGTGTTTATTTTATATCTAAGAGAATCATGATTTGGGGTGCCTGACTGGCTCAGTGGGTTAAGAGAATTATGACTTGACTTTATAAAAATTATTCTTGGGGCGCCTGGGTGGCTCAGTGGGTTAAGCCTCTGCCTTTGGCTCAGGTTATGATCCCAGGGTCCTGGGATTGAGCCCCGCATCGGGCTCCCTGCTCAGCAGGGAGCCTGCTTCTACCTCTCTCTCTGTCTGCCTCTCTGTCTACTTGGGATCTCTCTCTGTCAAATAAATAAATAAAATCTTTTAAAAAGTTATTCTTTAACACGAGTACACTATTGTATGAGCATGCCACAATTTATTTATCCATTCATCTACAGAGGGACATTAGCGTTTTTTCCCCCAGTAGCTGTTACAAATAAAGCTGCTATGGACATTTTTGTGTAAGTCTTTGTGATTGTATGCATTACTTTTTCTTGGGTAAATAGTATCTAGGAATGGGATTTCTGGGCTATCGGGTAGAAACAGTCATGTTTCCAAAGTGGTTGGTATCATTTTATACTACCACTAACACTATGTGACTGTCCCATTGTCTGCATCCTTGCCAACACTGAAATTGCCAATCCTTTTCATTTTAGCTATTCTGCAGGGTGTGTAATGGTATCTCATTGTTGCTCGTTGTTTTTTTTTTTTTTAAGGTTTTATTTATTTATTTTACAGAGAGAGAGAGAGAGAATCACAAGTAGGCAGAGAGGCAGGCAGAGAGAGAGGGGGAAGCAGGCTCCCCGCTGGGCAGAGAGCCTGATGCGGGGCTCGATCCCAGGACTCTGAGATCACGATGTGAGCTGATGGCAGAGGCCCAACCCTCTGAGCCACCCAGGCGCCCCTGTTTTTGGTTTTCTAAAAAGATTTTATTTATTTGGCAGAGAGAGAGAGAGAGAGAAAATGAGCAAGGGGGAAGAGCAGGAGGAGAGGAAGAATCAAGCCTCCTGCCCAGCAGGGAGCATGATATGGGACTCTTCTCAGGATCCTGACCTGAGCTTCAGTCACTTAATACGCAAGCGCCTCGCTGTTGTTTAGTTACCCATAGAAGGTTTTTCAGGAGGGAAGTAAGTTAAACGGCTTTCAGAAAGCTCTTTCTGGTCCTTATGTGGAGATCCACATTTGTATGCCAGCGCTCACAGCAGTGTCATTGATGATCGCCAAAAGGCGGAAACAAACCAGGTGTCCCCTGGGAGATGAATGGATGAATAAATATATACATGCAATGAGCATGCATCAGTCTCAAAAAGGAATGAAATTCTGACACACGTAACAATATGCACCCTGAAGACAGTACGTTAAATACAACCAGCCAGGTACAAAACAACCGCTATTGTATGATCCCACTCATATCAAGTACCCAGAACTCAGAGACAGAAAGTGAGATGGTGGATACCAGGCAGAATTTATGTTTGGGATGATGAAAAACTTCTGGGGATAAAAAAGTTCTGGAGGGGCGCCTGGGTGGCTCAGTGGGTTAAGCCGCTGCCTTCGGCTCAGGTCATGATCTCAGGGTCCTGGGATCGAGTCCCGCATCGGGCTTTCTGCTCAGCGGGGAGCCTGCTTCCCTCTCTCTCTCTCTCTCTCTGCCTGCTTCTCCATCTACTTGTGATTTCTCTCTGTCAAATAAATAAATAAAATCTTTAAAAAAAAAAAAGTTCTGGAGATGGATGTTGGGGATAACATCCTCAATATAACACTGGATAACACTTTGAATGGGATGAATGTTAATGAACTGTACACTTAAAATAGTGATGGTAAATTTTATGTCATATGCACTTTTACCCGTGTGCGCATGCATGTGCACGTGCGCACACAAACACACACAGGGACAGAGATACACACACGAGCCTGGTATTCTGCGTCTGAGTACTGAGCAGTGGCTCCTGTCTCAATTGTACCTGCAAAATTCTAATTCATGCAAGTGCCTGAATGAGGACACAGAAAGATTTTATGAGTTAATGTTTCCTGAAAGGGGGAAGCACACCTCACAGGGCCACATGGGGAAGCAACAGGTTTGGTCAGGATGCAGAGAGGAACAAGGGAAAGCCTAAGCCAGAGACTTATTGGGGTGTGTGCAGGCAGGGCAGGGAAAATAGCTTAGGACTGGCTAGTGTGAATAGTGCTGGTGGGCTGTGGGGCACGGGGGATGTTCCCAGATCTAGTGCCTGTCCCTGAATGGATTTTGGCTGGGGGAAACACTGGGATGGTGTGTGAGAGTCAGATGAGGAGGGGGCTCTGGTTACGGACTGGAGATTAGAGGCAGGATTTGTAATAGGACTTTACTGTGCTGGAAAAAGCAAGATCACAGACTTTAGCTATTCATGGGTGAAGATATGTCAAAAGGACAAATACTGGATAAAAAAAAAAAAAAAAAAAAAAAAAAAAAAGCACAGAACAGTTGGCCCGGTGGCTATCTAGAATCATTTCAGTGGAACTTTCGGGTGACGAGAGCGGAGACTTTCAGGAAGTAGGGCCCAAGTTCCTCATACAACACAGGAAACATTTTACTCTGAGCCTGAAATGGAGACATATAAGAAGTCCTTCTCCGCCAGCCCGTAACCAGGTTTTCCATTTATACAGCATTAGCCAAAACAAAAACAAATGGGAAATTTTTGGTGTCTCTAACAATATTTTGGTCAGGTTTGTAAAGTGTATTAAAAACACAAGTTTAGGGGCGCCTGGGTGGCTTAGTGGGTTAAGCCGCTGCCTTCGGCTCGGGTCATGATCTCAGGGTCCTGGGATCGAGCCCCGCATCGGGCTCTCTGCTAGGCAAGGAGCCTGCTTCCTCCTCTCTCTCTGCCTGCCTCTCTGCCTGCCTGTCATCTCTCTCTGTCAAATAAATAAATAAAATAAAATAAAATAAAAAACACATGTTTAGGGGCACCTGGGTGGCTCAGTGGGTTAAAGCCTCTGCCTTCGACTCAGGTCATGATCCCAAGGTCCTGGGATCAAGCCCCGCATCGGGCTCTCTGCTCAGTGGGGAGCCTGCTTCCTCCTCTCTCTCTGCCTGCCTCTCTCTGCCTACTTGTGATCTCTATCTATCAAATAAATAAATAAAATATTTTTAAAAACACAAGTTTGACAATAATGTCTTGGTGTAATTCTCAGGTTAAGTGTATTTCTCAGCAGTTATGTTGCTGGAGGGTATGAGCTGATATCTAGAAAAGCACAATGGATCTGGAAAGTCATAGACTCAAGGTCTGTGAGAGTCTCTATTTCCAGGAAAGCCCAATGTGTAACCAGTTACTTTTTTGTTTTAATTGTGTGTCACATGAGGCTAAGAGAGAGAGTTTCTTGTATCACAAGCTCTTGGGCAACTTACGGCCATTTCAAGTAGTCTAGAAATTCCAGGAGACATAAGAAGTTGCTAAAGATTCTACGACAGTGAAGGAGCTTCTGAGGGCACTGATGGGAGGGGGTGTAAATGAGGAATATGTCACCACCAGCCCCCAAAGGACTAAAAGATACGGGACTTACATGTCTGCAAGGAGTGTGTCAAATGAGTTTCGTTGGAGAAGCATGTCATCGGTCATGGCATGCCTGTGCTCCTGGGGGACGTGGGAAGATCTTGTCTGTGCTGGCTGTATGCGGTAGTGAAGCTGCTGAGGTTCCCCAACCCCGGAAGAGGTGGGTTATGCTCCTTCAGGGGTGAAGGCGAAATGCAGCTGAGAAGCTGTTGGAACAGGCACACGATATAACGTATTAGCCACATTTATAAGAGCAAAATATAAACCTATTGTCGACTGGATAGATTCAGTAGTCTTAATAGTATTAGGTATTGAATATAAAGACCCAATGGATGGGATGAGAGCACTCATGTCATAGTAATCCACCATGAGTCACCTGCTGTGGACTGATTATGAATGTCCTTCTAAGATTGATAAGTGGAAGCCCCAACCCCCACCCTCATGGGATTTGGAGATAAGGCCTTTACAAAGATAACTAAGATTCAATGATGTCATAAGGGCATGCCCTGAATCCAATAAGACTGGTGGCATTACAAAAAGAAGAGGAGAGAGAGGGGAGAGAGATTTCTCGTTCTCTGCACCACTAGAGGGAAGGCCACGTGAGGACACAGCAAGAAGGCCCACAAGCCAGTCAGGAAGAGAGGTTGGACCAGAAACTGAATCAACCGACACCATGACCTTGGATTTCCCAGCTTCCACAACTGTGAGAAAATCAATTCCTGCTGATTAAGTCACCCAGTCTGTGGTATTTGGTTATGACAACCCCAGCAAACGAATCCAGCACCCTTTACTTTGTCCAAGTTTAAGAACAGGCGAAATTAGGCTGTCAAACGGAAAAGCATCAGGGATAATCACCCTTTTGTTAATTAGGTTTTATATAATAAGTTTTAATCCTCGAAGGCCCTGTTTTAACTTACATTGGGCTATAATAGCTATTTTAACTAAGGGGTCCGTGGAGTCCCATTGTACCAAGCCAATTTGAAAGTGCCAAAGATTTAGTTTTAATTTATTACTCGTTGTGTTAGAGTGTGTGCCAATGTGGGATATTTTTAGGACAATGGGTATTATGACTATGGGAAATTTAGACAAAGCTATAGTTAAAGTGAGACATTCCTACTTCTTTTCTCTATCTTATATTTAGTTACTTTCTTAAGATTATAGCAGACACGATGTTTAAATATAGTGGAATCTCTGGATATAACTGTAATTTGAGCCCCAGTATTAAGACCATGAAGTTACGTCAATTGGTGCATTTTAGCAAATGCTAAAGTTAATTTAGAACTTGGGTTGCAGACACACAAAAGACAATCAGCACCGTTTTTATCTCTGTTACATAAATTCTTCTGGTATATACATTGTCTGTACACAAATTTTGGATTTCCAATTGGGTCAAATTAAGAAAATTTCTTTTTAGTTAGATGTCGTATGTACATATGTAATTTATCTATTACACATTTGTGTTAAAATATTAGGCAGACACATAATTTATTTAGTTACCTTTTATTTTCTCCCCCTGTATCTGGGCTTTGGTTTTGTTTTGTTCTTTTTTTCTCTGCCTACTGGTTTTCTCCTGTTTCAGGCTTCTAGCTGCCTGAAGCCGCGGTTGTTAGTTTCTGTCTCCGGCTGATGAGAGGAAGGAAGGAGGAGGAAGAGAGCCCTGGTTCTAGGCGGCAACTTCTCCCTGCCCACAGCCTACTCTGTCCCCTTCTTGCCAATCCCCCAATACACGCCTGTTTTTCTCTTAAGAAGAATTTTTCAGAACAGTCAGACAGCTGTATCTCTAGGTGGGTAATGTTGCCTCCCCCCTTTTTCTGTCTCCTGTCCCTGACCATTCTGACCAACCCCCCTTTTTTGCTTTTGAGTGTTTAATGATAAAGTCCTAGTCTGAATACTTCCATCAGGATCTGGGGGGCATAGGAGCTGCCCCTAGATGTCTGGTTCCTAGCCCTGGGTTGATTTAGAGCAGGGGAAATCCCAGCAAGCGTTGTGGGGATTATATAAAGGAGGTGGCTGTGGGTACAGACTTGGGATGGGTTGGAGGGTTTGTAAAAGGTCTTTCCAAGCTTGCAAAAGTGGATTGCAGGTGAGATGTAAACAGCTTTGGCTGTTCCCTGGGCCCCGTGGTTAACAGACATCAGAGACCAATACAGAATCCAGCAAAACACAGTTTGAACAGCCCTCTGCGCCCTGAGGCGTTTTCCAAGAGGTCAGTGCTAGTGGCTGTGTCCCCTCAGCCACACCTGAGATAGTAACACCTGTGTTAGGCATAACAACACAGCTTCCAGGCATGAAGGAGCCAAACCACCCCCCCCCACCCCCCACCAAACAACTCCAAAGACAATGAAATAGCATCTTTCATAGTAGCAGATGTCTGTCATTTTTACCTTTCTGCTCGCAGCACCATGATACCCCTTTGGAGAGCCACCCCTCCAACTCCCAGCCCATGCCCTTGGGGGACTGACCTCTCAAGCCTAGCGCTTCAGAGGTGGTCAAGTGACTTTCGCCTGGCCAGTTAGCGTCTCCCACTGTCTTGGTCCCCATGATTGGTTGAGGGATGGGCCTGGGATTCCAGCTAGTCCATTGTTAGAATGTACTGGGAGCCTGGCAGGTGCACCCTTTCTGGTGGGGCTGCTAGCCTGTTAGGGTGACATCTTAGAACCGGGACTGGGAAGGAAGCACCCCGTAGAGGAGGAGTGGGAACTAACTTTGGAAGAAACCACCACAGAGGAGAGTATGGGCGGGAGTGGGAAAGAAACCGGGTTCTGACTGGATTGTCCCATGCCCTGGATCCTGCTGGGAGGTCAAGTACATGAACTGGTAAGTTCCCTTTCAACTAAAAAAATACAAGGTGCAAACTGGGGAGCATAATATATGATGGTCTGTGTAATAAAAGGGGGTGGTAGTGTTTATACATATCTGCTTGCAAATGCATTTAATCTTTTCTGGTAAGTAAGAAACAATTAAGGATACCTATTATGGAATGGGAAGGGGGAAAGAATCATAGAAAGACTTCACTGTGTATTTTTTAATCACTTTTGACATTTACACATCTGAGAATGTTACCTATTCATAGTATTAAATACAGAATTCTAAAAATATAAAACCAGAGTTTGCAATGGTATTTGATAAACCTTAGGAAGAACAAATCCTATTACATCAACTGTATTGAATTTTCAAAGTGTGTGTTAGTAAGATAAGTATATTTATATCCCTAACCACCCAGGAGCAAAGTAAAAAAAGTAGTTAAGAGACCAGGTATGGGGGGCGCCTGGGTGGCTCAGTGGGTTAAAGCCTCTGCCTTCGGCTCAGGTCATGATCCCAGGGTCCTGGGATCGAGCCCCACATCGGGCTCTCTGCTCAGCAGGGAGCCTGCTTCCTCCTCTCTCTCTGCCTGCTTCTCTGCCTACTTGTGATCTCTGTCTGCCAAATAAATAAATAAAAATCTTTAAAAATTAAAAATAAATAAATAAATAAATAAATAAATAGACCAGGTATGGGAGCCCCTGGGTGGCTCAGTGGGTTAAGCCTCTGCCTTTGGCTCAGGTCATGATCTCAGGGTCCTGGGATCAAGCCCCGCATTGGGCTCCTTGCTCAGCAGGGGTTTTGCTTCCCATCTCTCTCTGCCTGCCTCTCTGTCTACTTGTGAGTTCTCTCTCTCTGTCAAATAAATAAAATCTTTAAAAAAAGAGAGAGACCAGGTATGGAGAAAGATCTTAATTAAATTTAAGGTTAGGGGTGCCTGTGGGGCTCAGTCAGGTAAGTGGCTGCCTTGGACTCAGGTCATGATCCCAGGGTCCTGAGATTGAGCCCCTGTGGGGCACCCTACTCAGTGGGGAGCCTGCTTCTCCCTCTGCTCCTCCGCGCTGCTTGTGCACAAGCATGCACTCTCTCTCTCAAACAAATAAAACCTTTTAAAAAATCTTAAAAAAATAAATAGGGGCACCTGGGTGGCTCAGTTAGTTAAGCATCCAACTCTTGATCTCAGCTCAGGTCTTGATCTCAGGGTCATGAGTAGAAACCCTGTGCTGGGCTCCATGCCTTAAATAAATAAATAAATAAACAACCAAATGAATTTAAGGTTATATATACATAGCCTGCCTTGTGTTATGTTTGCTGAGAAGATGCAAGAAGCTTTTTGAGATTTCCAGTGATAACTGCAAAGTTCTTCTAGAATATTCAGTGTTACCCACAAGGAACTTCTGTCTCTGAGTAGGATGTACTAGATATCAGTAGGTCATCGTTCCTGCTATAATGATTGGGTGTGGGAGGGGGTGGAAAGGATAAACTTCAAAAATCATATTTTTAAAGACATCACAGAGCAGTGGAAATAGAGAAGGAAGAGCCCTTTCTAGGGGAGCTGGGATCATTCGTCCTTTTTTCCTGGGTCATTTGTGAAGTCTGGGCATAGGCTAAAGATTGGGCTTGGTTTACATTGAACTGTTGAGGCCACTCAGACTATTGTTACAGGCTAGAATCTAGATATGAGGTTCTTTACCCCTTGGGATATTTGGTAAGTGCTAGAGTAGATTGGGGTAAGGTTGGGGGGGGGGCCCTGTCTGGGGCCTGGGCTGGAAAGACAGAGTAAGATCTGCTGTCTCTTCGTGTTTGAAAGGTCGAGTCCTGCTAGGGAAGGGCCTGCAACAAACATAAGGCAGGTCTCATTCTCAAGATAATTAAAAACAGACATGGACAGAGTCTAATTAAAGATGCAACTCACTCCAACTCAACTCAATTCCTGATTGGATTGAGGCATCACCCCTTGGGGCTATGTTGCCATGGGATGGGTAAACTCTGCAGGAGAAAATTTGATTATTTTCAACTTCTGTGGTTCTTTCATACATAAACAATATTTGGCATATAGTAGAAAATTACAAGTCATAGAAAAAACAGGTACAGTAGACCGTTCAGGTGGCCTCCCAAAGATGTATGTGTCCTAATTCCTAGAACCTGTGGATGCAGAGACTTTGTGGATGTGGCTAAGGGTCTTGAGTTGGAGAGAGGGTCCTGGTTTATTGGGGGTGGGGCACTGATAAACGCACAAGGGTTCCAGTGAGAGTGAGGCAGGAGAGTCAGGGTCAGTAGTCAGAGATGTGAGGCAGCCAGAAGCTGGAGTTATGTGGCGAAGAGGTCACAAGTCAAGGAATGCAGGTGGTCCCTAGAAGCTGGAAAAGACAAAGAAATGTATTCTTTCCAGAGACTCTAGAAGGAGCCAGCAATGCCAACACCTTCACTTTAGCCCAGTGAAACTGCTGGACTTCTGATCTCCGGAACCAGAAGATAATAAATCAGTGTTGTCCTGGATCACTAAATTTGTGGTTATTTATTACAGCAGCAATAGGAAAACTAATACAGCAGGGCGGTGTGACCGATAATCAAGAGAGAAAAATGAGATGATAAAAGTAGACCCACACCTGATCTGGATGTTAAGGATTTAAAATAACAATTTAAATATGTTAAAGAAGGGGTGACTGGGTGGTTCAGTCTGTTGAGGCATCCAACTCTTGATTTCAGCTCAGGTCAGGATCTCATGGTCATGGGATTGAGCCCCGAGCTGTGTTCACACTCAGAGGGGAGCCTGCTTGAAACCCTCTCTCTCCCTCTGCCCCTTCCTCCTATCACTCTTTCTCTTTCTCTAAAATGAATAAATAAAATCTTAAAAAAAATAAATAGTGGGACAAAATGCTAACAAAGTGGGGAATTTCGATAGGGAACTGGAATATGTGAAAACCAAATGAACATTCTAGAATGGAATAAAGAATGGGATGAAATAAAGAATTCAGATGGGCTGAGCAGCAGAGTGGACACAGCAGAGGCAAGAGCTTAGTAAACTTGAAGACAGGCTAATGGAAAATATCCAAACTCAAGTTCAGAAAGATAAAAGAACAGAAAGAACAATGTCAACTGCAAAGGTCTTGTTTAACGGCTTCCCAGAATACAATATTTATCCAAAAAGATTATTCCTTTAATCTTAGAATGGTTGTTGCCGAAAATAAAAGGGAATTTGTGTATTTAAACTATAAATAAACTCACTTCATAAATCCTATTGTAGGTGTTCCTATTGGACACCTGGATCTAGTTTCCACACGGATTATAAAGTAAAGCTTCAAGCAGGTTTGAATCTAAAAGCCACATCATCTGACAACTCTGAAGTTATTTTCATATTTGAAAAATGGAGGTGGTAGTACATGTCTCACAGTTTTAGGGTGAGGATGAAGTGCCATAAGCCCTTAGCATAATGCCTGGTTCCTTGTGGATAACACTGAATATTCTAGACGAACTTTGCAGTTATCGCTGGATAGCTCAACAGAGTAAACATCTGTTTGTATTAAGTTTTTCTTGGGTGCTACGTCTGCCTTGTCAGAAGAGTCCTTAGGGGAGGATGAGGCAGCGAACTCTCATTGCATGAAATGAGGTTTTAAATGAGATAATAGGTGTGAAGCTCTCCATAAAGCCCTTACAAATGGTGAGTTTTCCTACTATGGCAGGAACTTCAGTTTACCAACAACTCAGGTATGCAATAAATACCATTTTTTTTATTTTTAGTTAATTTTATGTTGTAGAACCCCAATCAGCTAGAGTGATAGCACATTCATCTCTGGAATTTGGGGTCTTCTTTCCTTTCTGCTGTCGAAGTTCTAGAGGCTCACGTTGTGCCAGTGTGTCAAGGGTGTGCGGTCCTGGTCATCTTTCTCCGTAGTCACAAAGTAGTGTCCTGTCCCCGGGCCTGTGTCTTCTTCCCAGCAGTGGGCTCTCTCCTCAACTTCCATTCCCAGTCTGGGGGCCACGGGAGTCTCTCTGCTGCCATAGCGCCAAGCAAGGACCTGGGGATCTTGGAGAGGCTGCCTGGGCATGGCTGGCCCGGACATCTAGACAGCAGTGCCCTCTCTGCAGTCACGTTCCCTGGGGTGCTGGCCAGGAAGCGGGGCCCCAGGCCTTCCTTTCCTGAATCCACCTCATCACTGTTCTCACAAACCACTTCCTCATTTATCTTTCCCCTTTATAAGGGGCTTTTATCTGGTCTTCGTAGAGAACCCTGTCTTCTTAATAGGTGTAGGCCTCTGGAAACTATTGTTTTCAGACTATAGTAGTCCCCATTTATCTTCGGGGGTCCTTCCAAGACCACGCCCCCCAAGTGGAGGCCTGAAACCGCAGATTGTACTGAACCCATATGTTGTTTTTTCCCTATACATACATACCTATGATAAAGTTTATCATATAAAGTTTATACATATCAGATGTATAAATTAAGAGATAAATAAAGATAATGAGTAATAGAACAATTCTAACATTATACTGTAAGGAAAGTTATATGAATTTGGCCTGCCTTTCAAATTACCTTATTGTTCTGTACTCACCCTTTTTTTCCCTTTGAAGATTTATTAATTTATTTGAGAATGCGAGAGTGTGCAGGGAGGAGGAGTGGGGGAGAGTGAGACAGGATCTTAAGCAGGCTCCATGCTGAGTGTGGAACCCGATGCTGGGCTCAGTCCCACGACCCTGAGATCATGACCTAAGTCAAAACCACCGCTACCACCAGGCCCTCCTCTGTCCTCACCCTTCTCATAAGGAGGGGAGATGACAGAATGCCCACGTGACTGATGAAGTGAGGTGAATGACATAGGATCGTGGCGTAGCATTAGGCTACTACCAACCTTCTGATGCTATGTCGGAAGGAAGAACCATCTGCTTCTGAACCATGGTGACCATGGACAATGAAAGCACAGGTAACGGGGGACAGCTGTAGCTTTGATTACTGCTTCATCTCTCATCTGAGCCAATAAGCACAGAACTGTCTTAAATTGATGAAAAAGGGGAGGATGGAGGATACTACAAGAAAATAAAAATCTAGGGGCACCTGAGTGGCTCAGTCAGTTAAACACCCGCCTTCAGCTCAAGTCATGATCTTAGGGTCCTGAGATCGAGCCCCGAGTCAGGCTCCCTGCTCAGCAGGGAATCTCCTTCTCCCTCAGCCTACTCCCCCCCAACTTGTGCTCTCTCAGATAAATAAATATATCTCTCTCTTTTTAAAAAGATTTTATTCATTTATTTGACAGAGATCACAAGTAAGCAGAGAGGCAGGCAGAGAGATGGGGAAGCAGGCTCCCCGCTGAGCAGAGAGCCCAACATGGGGCTCAATCCCAGGACCCTGAGATCATGACCTGGGTTGAAGGCAGAGGCTTAACCCACTGAGTCACCGAGGCACCCCTCAAAAGTGATTTAAATAACATAACATTTCCTGGAAACTGTTCTCATCCAATATGTGAAGAGCCTTCTGTTTGCCTCCTCCTCACTAAAAGGCCTCAAATGAGATTTCTCAATTTGTCTTTCTTCTTGTGTTCTCAGGGGCCACAAAGCCTCTAACATAAATTATAGTTATGCCAATCCCAAGCCCATTACTTGGAGATGACAAATCAGGAAGAGAGAGAGACTCATTTTCTTCTAAGGAAGTAGCCCTCCTCAAGGGACTTGGGACTACCACAAATGCATACATTCTTAGACATGTCTGGCCTTTGATGACGGTAAATATTAAATTGTGCTTCAAATATAAAACCTCTACTGCTTGTAACTCCAGCTAGAACATTAAATGATTATCTAGGTGTAAAAATCTAAAAGGCTTTCTTTTTCCTTAAACAAGTCCTGTCAGCCTCAACATTAATTTTCTCGATTCTAGTGAGCACTTCACTCTTCTCTGCCATTTGTGCGGGGGAGGGAAGCACCTTTGTTGTACAAAGACTCATGGAGACAACTCCTTTTTGCCTATTAGAATTCTCCACACAGTTGGTAGACCTAGGTGTGCCTCCAGCCTGTGTTCTGTGATTAGGACATTTATCTGGTTGGAGCTTTCTTCTATTTTTGACTTGGTTGCCCCCTGAAAGGGGAGGGAGCTTCTCCCCTGCAGGTACAGTACTCCTTCTGAAAACCAAACTACAATTCCTATCTACTGTCCAAGTACGTTCGTGTTAATTTTACCTATCCTGGGTGGTCATATTATCTTCATCCATTGGACCCCAATAGACCCTGCACTCTATTTCCAACTGCAACATACTAGAAACCTGATAATTGCCTCACAGTTTTTGCATCCCCTCTGTTTGCCCTCATGCAAGCTTTTTGCCCTCTTTTTTGCTTCACGGTATCTTGATTTCATGCAAACATCTATGCACACCCCTTCCTCTCCTAGAAACTGACACTGTCCCCAGCTCAGGGCAAATCTTGATTAGCTGAGTCCCCTTTCCTTAGGTGGGACTGTTCCAGTATGGATCAAGTTCTTCTAATGACACATGTGGACACATCTCCTGGGGAGACTTCTGAGAAAGGTTTCCTCATTCCCAGAAACAGACCTCTGGGGAGAGTCATTTTCTTCTGCTGATCATGATCAGGTCTGAGTCAAGCGGCTGGAGCTCCAGCAACCTTCTTGTGATGGGGAGGAAAGGATGGAGACTGGGTCCTCCATGACATCCCCAATTATACCAACCACGGAGCTTCCCCACTTCAGGAAATCTTGTTAAGTAAGTAAAATGCTCTTAATTTTTAAAGCCAAATTGAAGTTGAGTATATTACATTTTTGTCCATTTGGCACTCCAGATCCACTGTCCATTCCTCTCTGGATCAGGAAGCTGGGCTTGGCCAATGGCATGCCTCAATAGTAGATCAAAGGGTGGGACTAGAGAGCTGTTCCCATAACCATGCCTCTCTTTGCCCTCTCAAGTATGAGGGTAGCTTCTCTCTGTTACTAGTTACATCCCTTGTTGGTTTCTGAACTCGGCCCCTACTTCTGTAATCTCTCCATTAACCTCTCTGAAATGTGCCCTTTCCAACGTGCCATCTCTTTCCCGTTGGGATCCTGACTAAAATATCGGGTTTTCAATGGATGCTGTTACTGTCCACCTGACTGAACTATAATGGCCTCAGAGACATTTTACTGTCTTGTACATAGATAGATCTGTTCACTGGTTTCAGTTCACGTTCCCCTTTGATGTCTCCTATCTACACAGGTGATGGGCTGACTACTTTCAACACACGTACCTTCTAATAAATCTATCAATGTTTTTATTGATTGCAGGTGACTTTGGAGGTGTTCGTATTTATGGCCAACCAGTAAATCAATGAAGAGAAATCTCCAAATGTCTTTAGACTAAGGACTTTTTATGCCTTACACACTGTCTTCCAAAGAAGCCTTGCAAGTTCCTCTAGCTGAAAATGCTTTGGCTGCTGCAACCGTTTCTCTCCTCTTAGGCCATTGCTTTGTTTTCCTCACCTACCAACCAGGTTCCTCTGACAACTTTCTTGTAAGTTGCTCTGCTCCAAAACCAGCCCCCACATTCAGGGGGCAGGGGTTGGGGGGGGCATCTGAGAGGCTGGACTCTTCACCCAGGTGACCTGAGGTAATACCCCAGATGGCCACTTGATGGTGCCCAAGAATCTTCTCCTTCACTTGGCTCACATGATCCCGGGACGGCTCAGGTGAATAAAGCAACTATGGTAAAGAAGTCTGATGAGAGCTACTGATGTGTTCTTACATGTCCCATTGTGGGTCACAGTACTCTTGTGTCTGCAATTTTTATTTTGTTTATTTCTTTACTTGTATATTTATTTATCTGAGAGCCGGAGAGAGAGAGACAGAACAGGAGTGCAGGGGAGGGAAGGGGAGGAGAGGGGCAGAGGGAAGGGAAAGGGAGAAACAGACTCTCCACTGAGCAGGGAGCCCGACTGTGGACTCAATCCCAGGACCCTGGGATCATGACCTGAGCCAAGGGTAGGCGCTTAGCCAAGTGAGCCACCCAGGGCCCCATGCCTGCCATTTTTAAAGCATACAATGGATTATTCTGTTTAATTTCATCCAGATGAAGAACTACTGACCACAGAAACAGAAATGTATGTTCATAGGAGATATAGAAATATCACCATATGCAAAATGTAAGATGATATTGTCATCAAAGAGCTGTGGAAAGATTCCACAGTTAGATCTGAAGTACCCCTGTCCTTTAATAAGATGGGACACACACTTTATAGATGATACTGAGAAGGAAGTCTGTGAAGCCTCTCAGAGACAGCAAGAAATTCACTGTAGATGTTAGGCAAGGCCGTAAAGTGGCAAAAATAGGAATTTGAAAACAAAACTGTCCAAGGAATGTGCAGATACCTGAATCTAACAGCCTAGATCTTGCCCTCAGTTCTTGCAAGCACAAGATGCATAGCTATCAAAGAGACAAAACTTTCTCATCTGTAAATATTAATGGGTTGACTCACGAAACTTTCTTCTATACTCTCAGGGGCACCCACTTAAAAACCAACATATACTAAATGCTATCTTACTAAAGTAGTGCAGAGCATTTAAAAAAAATGTATGTCAAGCTCTTTCATTCGTAAGTGTCCTACCATAGCAATGGTGCTTCACCTGTATCCCTTTCAGTCCCTCCAATTCTGATTCCAATTCCAACAGGTCTTGTTTTTTCCCACATCAGGTCATTCTATGAATCACCACCTATCTAATTCCACTCAATTCTGACACTATCTACCTGGAGATAACATCAGATCCCACGGGTTAAGGCAAAGTTCTACAAGATTGTTCCCCTCTTCAGGTGCCAACCATAAGTCTAGGTTGTCACCTGGGCTTCTGACCAAACATTATAGATTGGAGGCTCTCATGGCTCTGTCCTTGGGCTCAATTAATTTGCTAGAGCAGCTCACAGAAAAAGACTGAACTCGCTAGATTACCAATTTATTATAAAAGGATGTAACTTACTAACAGCCCAAAGGAAGAGTTGCACAGAGCAAGGGATGGGGAAAGGGGTACAGAGCTGCCATGCCTTCTCCAACCATCTGTCTCTCCAAATCTATACTTGCTCACCAACCCAGAAACTCTCCAAACCCCATCCTTCTGGTTTTTTATGAAGGATTCATTCCGTAGGCAACTGATAATATCACTAGCCACTGGCAAATGACAAACCTCCAGCCCCTCTCCACTCCATGGAGGTCAGGGGGTAGGACTGAAAGTTCCAACCCTCTGATTGCAAAATTGGCTCACCTAGCAAGACCTTCCCTTTAGGAAGACCTAAGGGTTTCCCAGGTCACCCGATTCACACAACTTGAAAAGACACCTTCATGACTCCCATCATTTAGACAATTCCAAGGATTTTAGGAGCTCTGTGCCAGGAATAGGGACAAAGACCAGATATATATCTCTTATTATAAATCCCAATATAACAGTCCTTTTCACCCTTTCTGTTCTGTGACCCTCCAGCTCCTCCCTGCGACTGTTTGAGGATCTCCCTTGGGCTATAGAGGCTGCCTTGCACACTAAACTTGCCAGAAGTGCCCAGGAGTTAATGTGCTTCTCCTCTGAGTCCGGGGCTACTGACCAGTGCGGGGGTCTGAGGGACCCACTCCGAGGCAAGGTTTGCCCTTCAGAGCTCCCCTCTGTATCTGTTGGTGCGTGGCCAACACCACACTCTTGCTGGCGTCTTACCTTTCCTATATGTCTTTCCCCCACTCCTTCTCTTGTTTCTCCCTGGAGTATTTCCTTAATAAATCATTTGCACATGACTCCTGTCTCAATATTTGCTTTTGGGAACCCAACCTAGGAAACCAACATCGCTATAAACCATGTAGTTGTGAATAGCCTTATGTTGGGATACACATCAAAGTCCACCAGGGAAAAAACCATACTGAGACATGGCAGAAAGTCCTTGGCCTTGAATCTCTGACTGCAGAGAGAATTTGGCTTCAGTGTAGGCAGGGAGGGGAGGAGAGAGGCAGAGTGATAATGCCTGCCGCTCTGCTGCTTACCAGAAGGCAAGAGCTATCAGTGAAATGCCCACCAGGATCCTCTGTGCTTCAAGAGGAGCGGCTATGGGGGCTCTGGTAGGGACTCCGCTCCTCCCGACTCCCATGAAACACTCCTAGGCAGGGGCGGGGCACCTGGGTGGTTCAGTCTGTTGAGCGTCTGCCTTCGGCTCAGGTCATGATCCCAGGGTCCTGGGATGGAGCCGGGAGCCTGCTTCTCTCTCTCCTCCCCGCTCGTGCTCTCTGTTGCTATTTCTGTCTCTCTCGCTCAAATAAATAAGTAAACAAAATCTTTTTTTCTTTTTTTTTTCAAAAAGGAATGTTCCTGGGTTTGTGTTTTGATTTCCTACTCAGTTGAAGATCTGCAACACCAAGTCAAAGGTATTTGCCAAACAAGTTTTGAAAACCCTTTTGGCTCTAGAACTGTTGGCTACACACTGGCTACAACTGTAATTTTCTCGCTCATCATTTCTGTCCATGTCTGTGCCCAGTAGCTGCAGAGTACACTTTTTGTTTAAGAACACATGAACATTCCCCAAGATAAGCCACACGCTAGACCATGATATAAATAAATAAATAATGAAGGACTGACATCTTAGAGTATGTTCTCTGGTTACAATGGAATTATAAATGTTAAAAAAAAATTTAATGAAGTAAATCTGCAGATCAAAGGGGTATTGTTAAAGGATTCATGAATCGGGCAGCATCCCAACTGGCAAGTAGAGCAGATCTCCAAAGGGCTACAGAAAAGGGAGGGTTTTTAAAGGTAGAGCAGGAGTGGAAAAGAGGCAATTAAAGCAAAGAATCCATTCTTAGGCAAGGTTACCCTCTTAAGGGGAACGGAAGGAGCCTATCAGTATATATCAGTGTATTTCCTAATGCTGATCAGGAAATCCCCATATCCACTGGTAAAAGGTTACATTTCCGGGGCGTTGAAACTGTAATTAGGTTAGGTGTTAAGTCTTGGTTTACTGACTTAGGGCCTTAACCTAGGTGATACAATTCTGGGTCTGTGGTTTTCTTTTAAAGAGAAATAATAACAAAAAGAAACCTGGAGGAGCCTCCAGTATTTAGGAATTAAGCAACACACTACTAAAAAACTCATGAGTCAAAGAGAAAAATCCACAAGGAAAATTTAAAAATATGTTAGGGGTGCCTGGGTGGCTCAGTCCGCTGAGCATCTGATTTTTGGTTTCAGTTCAGGTAATGATCTCAGGGTCCTGGGATCGAGCCCCGAGTCAAGCTCCTTGTTCAGTGGGGAGTCTGTTTGGGATTCTCTCACTCCTTCTCCCTCTGCCTCTCCCAGCCTCTAAAACAAACAAACAAATAAAATCTTCACTAAATAAATAAAAATACCTTAAATTAAAGAGAATGAAAATATGACATATCAAAATATGTGGGGTGCAGATAAAGCTGTGCTTAGAGGAAACTTTACGGTTTTAAATGCTTTTATTACAGAAGAGAAATTTTGAATCAATGATCGAGCGGTCTACCTTAGGAATCAAGAAAAATTAAATCAAAAGTAACAGGAAGAAAGGAGACAATAAAGACAAATAGGAATCTGTGAAGTAGAAAATTAACAAAAATAGAGAAAACCAAAAGTTGGATCTTGGAAAAGATCAATGAAATTGGTAAACCCTATAAAGACTTCGCAAAAAAGAGAGAGACAGAAAGTAATAGTGAGACCAGGGTAGACAAAAATAGACACTCAGATCAATGGAACAGAATAGAGAGCCCAGAAATAAACCCACAATTATATGGCCAATTAACCTACAACAACAGAGGCAAGAATATCCAAGGGGAAAAGACAGGCTCAACAGATGGTGTTGGGAAGACTGGACAGCTCCATGCAGAGGAACGCCACTGGACCGCTTTCTTTTACCACACACACAAAAAAAACCCTCACGATGGATTAAAGACCTAATGTGAGACCTAAAATCATAAAACTCCTGGAAGAAAACAGGCAGTAATTTCTTTGACATCACCCATCGCACATGTCTCTAGATATGTCTCCTCAGGCAAGAAAAACAAAAGAAAAAATAAACCGTTAGAACTACACCAACATAATAAGCTTACGCACAGTGAAGGAAATCATCTACAAAATGAAAAGGCAGTCTACCAAATGGGAGAAGATATTTGCAAACAATACACCTGATAAGAGGTTAATATTCAAAATATATAAAAAGTTCTACAACTTGGGGTGCCTGTGTGGCACCAACTCTTTTTCAGTTCAAGCTGTGATCTCGGGTTGTGAGATGGAGCCCTGCGTCAGGCTCCCTGCTGTGTGTGGGTGTCTGCTTAAGACTCTCTTTCCCTCTCCCCCTGCCCTTCTTTTTTCTTTTTTTCTCTCTCTTTATCTAAAATAAATCCTTAAAAAAACACCAAACTTACACAATGAACACTAAAAAAGCCCAAATAGGGGTGCCTGGGTGGCTCAGTGGGTTAAAGCCTCTGCCTTCAGCTCAGGTCATAGTCCCGGAGTCCTGGGATCGAACCCCGCATTGGGCTCTCTGCTCAGCAGGGAGCCTGTTTCCCACTCCTCTGCCTGCCTCTCTGCCTGCCTGTGATCTCTGTCTGTCAAATAAATAAATAAAATCTTTAAAAAAAAAAAAAGCCCCAAATAATCTGATTAAAAATGGGCAGAGGACCTGAATAGACAAGTTCTCTTTTCCAAAGAAGTCAACCAGATGCCCAAAAGACACAGGAAAAGATAAGCAACATCACTCGTCATCAGGGAAATGCAAATCATAACCACAATGAGAGATCACCTCACACCTGTCAGAATGACTAAAATAAGAAACACTTATAAGAAAGTAAGTGTTGGGGCACCTGGGTGGCTCAGTGGGTTAGGCCTCTGCCTTCGGCTCAGGTCGTGATCCCGGGGTCCTGGGATCGAGCCCCACATCGGACTCTCTGCGCTGCAGGGAGCCTGCTTCCTCCTCTCTCTCTGCCTGCCTCTCTGCCTACTTGTGATCTCTGTCAGATTAATAAAGAAAAAATCTTTAAAAAAAAAAAAAAAAAAAGAAAGTAAGTGTTAGCGAGGATGTGGAGAAAAAAGAACCTTCATGCACCATTGATGGGAATGCAAACTGGTGCAGCCATTGTAGAAACCTGTATGGAGTTCCTCAAAAAGTTACAAATAGAATTACCACACAATTCATGAATTCCACTACTGGGTGTTTACCAAGGAAAATGAAAACACTAATTCAAAGAGATGCATGCACCCTTATGTTTACAGCAGCATCATTTACAATAGCCAAGATACAGAAGCAGCCCAAGTGTCCACTGATAGATGAATGGATGAAGACGATGTGGTGTACACACACACACACACACACACACACAGAAGAATATTACTCAGCCATTTCTAAAGAGGGATGAGATTGAGCCATTTGTAATAACATAGTTGAACCTAGAGGGTATAACCTAAGTAAAATAATTCAGACGAGAAAGGTAAGTGCCATACAATTTCACTTAAAGAGGAATCCAAGAAAAGAAAAGAAAACAAAAGGCAGAAACAGACTCATAAATACAGAGAAAACATTGATGGTTGTGGGGGGCGGGTGGGGGGAGATGGAAGAGACAGAACGAGTAAGTCCTGGGAATGAAGGTTCGGAATCCCTGCATTGTGTACTTGAGACTCATGTCCTGCTGTGTTAATTATACTTCAGTTAAAAAAGAAAAAAGAAAAGGTGGGGCACCTGGGTGGCTCAGTGGGTTAAGCCTCTGCCTTCGGCTCAGGTCACGATCTCAGGGTCTTGGGATGGAGCCCCACATCTGGCTTTCCGCTCAGTGGGGAGCCTGCTTCCTCCTCTCTCTGCCTGCCTCTGTGCCTACTTGTGATCTGTCTGTCAAATAAAAATTAAAAAATTTAAAAATTTAAAAAAAAAAGAAAAAGCGAGGCCAGAGAAAAGGCTCTATGACGGTGCCTGACCCTACAGGTGCTCTGAATGTTCAGAGTCACTGTGGTCTCCCTCTTCTCACCTCCAGTTTTCGTTTCCATAGTCTGTTACTCGAGGTCAACCGTGGTCCTCATCGGAAGCTCCTGGGCAGCCTAATGCTAAGTCACAGTGTCTCCGCTGGGGCCTCCTGTCTTCTCATCACGGAGCCTTTCATCATCTGGCATCCTCACAAGAAGAAGGGAGAGGACAGACCGTAAGATGCCCAGACAGAGAGAGACCACATTCACCTACCTTGTGTCACGGAGTACTGTGATGATTGTTCTGTTCTGAACGTGAATCACTGCTGTCTGTCTCTTAGGGAGCCTGATTGGTCCCCGAAGCTTTATCACAGGTATGCATGTGGGTGTAGGAACAGACATGGCGCATATAGGGTTTGGTACTATCTGCGGTGTCAGCATCTACTGGGGGGTCTTGGAACGTATCCCCCACAGAGAAGGGGTGACTACCGTATCTCAGGATCCACACTGAAACCAAGTGGGTGCAGTGTGCCAACTGATAATCTGGAACGACTTGAATCTCTGTCCAGAGGGTCTGTGTTCTGCTGAATGGAAGACGGGAGAGGGAGAAGCGTAGTAAGGAACAGCAGGTTGAGCCCTCCGATGCCCCCAGCGATTCCTTAGCCTGGAGGTCCACGCGTGGCCCGGCCTTGCGCACCCGCACGCCCGCGCCCCCGTGCATGCGCCTTGGGAGCTCGGCCATGTGGAGCTCTCTGAACCGCAGCAGCCTTCCAGTCCGCTTTGGGTCCTCTTCCAGACCTTTCTTGACACCCAACACTGAAACGCCTCTTGCAGCCCTAACCTAAACCTCATGCGAAGCCCCCAGTCTTTCCTTCAGTGTTATAGGGAAGAGGGCTGAGTTTTATTTATATTTAGACGTGGTGAAGGAAAGCAAGTCTCATGCTGCATCTGAATCAGAAACGAGGCTGAGACCCTTCTTTATTCTAAAAGCCAACAGCTGCTCAGAGACAAGCAGATTGAACCACTTCCTCCTTGCTCAGAAACTCCGAGTACGTGTACACACACACACATACACACACACTTTATATACACATATGTTTGGAAGAATGAAGAAAAAAAGCACAAAGAAAAATAATTCATTGATGATGTCATCTGCAATTCTGGTGCACGGTTACACATCTCATGTCTCATGATGTCCTGCAATAAAGAACGTTCACGAGTCCAGACAATTCTCTCAAACCAGGAGGTTAAGGATCGCGTGAAGATAAGCACTCACCCGCCAATTAAGACAGACCAGTTGCTTTCATAAAACACACACAGAGATGTTACTTCTTTTTTTAGATCCTCATGAAAAATTTCAAACACACACAGAAGAATAGTGAAACAACCCCCTCCTATACCCATCACCCAGACGGAACATTCCAATTAAGTTGGAAGGAATCATGAAACAGGAAGTCTGTAGTTTGGGAACAGGGCATAGTTAAATTTAGCTTTCCTGGGAACTTGCTCCAACTTGATTAATCAGCTAATCAAAGCTCTTTGTCTGATTTCAGTTTCCTTATCAGCGTAAAGAAAGGCTGTTCACAGCTCACCATCTGTGCCCGATTTCTATAGGTCTGGGTCGAATGTTCACACCCTGTTCAAGATTGTCCGTCTTAGCTGATCCCTTTCTCATCAGGTTGGGGGAAGGAAAGGATGACTTATATTATTTTCTATATTTATTTCCACAAAAATGAGACCTAGATTTTAAAACTGCAATCTGCCATGTTTGAGACGGTGGCAGGATCCCCATGTGGGGACGATCACTGGGCCGATGGAGCTCTGCACCTGGCCACCAGGAGAGAGTTCTGGACGGCACATCTGTCACATGGTCTGACCTGGGAGACCATGTCAAGAGAGAAGAGTGTGGGTGAAAGCCAGAGCCAGAGTGGAATTCTGTGGGACACTCCCATCCAGGGTAGGTCAGAGCTAGGTCCTGACAGAACAGAGGAAACGCAGAGCTGACCCCACAGAAGGAACCGAGGACAATCCTCAGAACTCAGCAGGAGAAAGGCATGCACAGAGGCAGAGATAAAAACCCAATTTCTACCCAGCCCATCTCATCCCTCTCTCCCAGCCGTGTCCATCTCTTCCCCAGCCTCTCAGTCTCTCCCCGTTCTGGAATCCCTGGTCCCCTGGGGGGAAGACTGCCCTTCCTCCTTTCCCCCAGTCCCCTTGTCACCTTCTTCCTCCCCATTCCTCTTGGAATAGCTAATTCCTTCTCAACAGTCAGACCTCAGCCTCAAGCTGTCTTTCTGACTTCCCAGGGAGATCAGACCCCACTGTTCTCTGCTCTGCACTTTTCCTCTATAAAACATCCAGGTGGTCATTGTGTATCTTCCTGACTCTTCATTACCTACTGCCCCGAGGAGACCATGAACCCCATAGGCGTGGAGACTAGATCTGTTTCATTCACATGGTGGATGCCAAGTGCCTTAGTGGCTGGCCTGAGTTGTGCTCAGTAGACAGAACAAACGAAGGAAGGAACGAATGAAGGCAAGGAGGTGCTGGCGCATTCCCAGGACTCAAGGCCAGCTATTCTTTCTGGAATTGCTCAGAAGGGCCAAGCTATCATCTGCAGTTCCGCTCACAACCCTGGGGAAGGCCGACTGTGGCCGTCCCCTGCTGCCGCTCCCACGGCCAGAGTCCCCGCTGGGGTCAGTCCGGCCTCCTGCTCTCCAGCCACAGCTCAGCCCTGCCCAGATCATGACCATACTGGCTGTCTCCAGGGCCTGGTGAGGGTGGAAGCCAGACTGGAGTGAGTGGAAGGTGAGGACAGGGAGACAGTGGATGTCCACAGCTTCTTCACAAGTTTGGCTTCGAAGAAGAGGAGAGAATTAGGGTGATAGCTGCAAGGAACTCTGGGGTCAAAGCAGGTCTTTTCTTTTTATAATTTGGGGAGAGATTTAAACATGTTTAAAGGTTTCAGTTAGGAGGAGGAAGTTGAAGAAACAGGAGGGAGAAAGAATCCAGAGAAGAGGAACAAAGTCATTTCTAAAGGGCCCACGGATGCTAATACCAGCTCCTTCTGCTTCCCGGCTGGCTGAGGCTCCGACAAGTGCGGCAGCCGCTCCCCCATTTCCACGTGGGCTGCTGGAGCTCCCGAGCAGGGCCAGGAAGGGAAATGTCAGAGCACTGGGTCTGAGTCATTACACTGACTGCCCACCTTCAGCTTATAAAGAGGTTGGAGAGGCCTAGGGAGGAACCAGGAATTCTGAAGTCAATTTCTGCAGGAGATGTCTGCACAGTAGAGTGCAGGGGGAGAGGCAAGGTGTGCTTTTTCTTTTCTAAGATCAACTGAGGGGGGCCATCTGCAGGACCTGAAGGGTGGTCCCTAGAGCAGGGGACACACAGGGGTACCTGAGGCATGCCCAGAAATCCAGGGGAGGCTGTGGCTGTGGGCTTTCACGAAGGGCTCTGTTTAAGAGGCAGGTGAAGGTTGGTCAAATGTGTGGATCAGACGTGCGCCCCGAGTGTGAGACAGAGTGACCGGTGGTTGGTCTAGATTAACGAGTCTCACCTGGGGAGACCCTACGCCCCCAGGGACATTTGGCAAAGTCTGGAAACACTTCAATCATCGTGACTCATGAGGGGTGGGGCGGTCATCTAGTGGGCATGCAGGGGGCGCAGCTACACACCCTGCAGGGCGCAAGCTGGGGCAGTAAGGTGGGGAAGGAGTGCAGGTTTTGTGTTGGCAAAGTCCCTGTATGAGCGAGCGAGTCCCTGTATGATGGTCTCAACTCGTCTTCTGCTAGGAGTGAAGGCAATGTGGAGGCCACAGAGATTGGAAAGAATGGATAATGGAGACAGTCGTTTTAGGAGGGGGAGAGCTAGGTGACACAGGACAGGGTTGTCAGACAACAGGCAGGAGAGAGCAACAGGGGCCCCATAAGAGAATGGAGGGTCCGGAGACAGAGTCAGTACAGATTCCCGGAGTGGGGGGTGGCCAGCACAGTGCGCCTGGCCCTGGAGTGGCACCGGGGTCCTCCCTGCTAGCAGGCCCATTTTCTCTTACTGCCCAAGGCCTCAGTCCGCTGTTGGCATCCCCCACCAGCCACATCCGTGGGCCGGGTCCTTGGCCTGGCATGACGTGCTAAGTGCAGGGAGGTGTCCCCCTTGGCAGCTCCCACTTTGCCTTAAGGAGAGGAGACCCCCTAACTTGCACCTTGTAAATGTCATCGAGTGCAGTTTGAGCCCCACATGCTCTTGGCATGAGGCGCCTTTTGCAGACGGCCTCGGTGCTGTGTGGTGAGTGACAGGCACTGGCCCTGACCATGGGGGTTGGGGGGGCGGAAGTTCACAGCAAGGACACAGCCCTCACGAAGGAGGAGCAAAGATGAAGAACCTGCTCTGAAAGGGCCAGAAAGCAGGGAGGCCTTGGGGACCCAGAAAGAGCAACTGACAGTCTCAACCAGCTGCTGCCGGATGGGTCAGCTCCTACCTCTTCTCGGCTTTTTCCTCCTTCCATTCAAGGCTCAGAGTCCCAGGACAGAGTCTCTGGGGGCGGGTGGGGGGAGCAGTGGCCTCAGCCTGCAGGGAGGGCAGACACGGGATCTAACACCCACAGGCGTTGGGGAAGCATCTGGGGAAGTAGAGGCAGGCTTTCGGGAGAGTGGTCTGGACGCTTATTTCCTGGAAGGCTCCCCAGAGGCCCGTCCTTCCTGACAGAGTTGGATGGACACAGAGCTGCAAGACAGCTCCTGGTGGTCGCTGAACCCCCCAGTCCAGACTCATCTCCTGCTGCAGCAGGCCTTATGCACTGTCTCGCGGGGGGACACGCACTGCCCCCTTTCACACCCACAGATAGGCGGGTTGTGCAAGCGGAGCCCTAAGCCCGTTCTTGACCTCGTAAAAAAATTTTTTTTCTTCTAAAAGGGAAAAACACTATTTTAGTCACTGTTTTGCAGAGAGGAAGAAAGTCCTGTTTGTCCTTATGATTCATGTTGGTGGTTTCTGGATGATGTTGTATTGATTCACGACGACTCCCTCGGCATCTGGTGTGAGTTAAGTGGGGCTTTCTCTGGGTGACAGGAAAATGCGAGATCTGAAACAGGGCTAACGTGAGAAGGAGGTGGGTGGGAGCTCCGAGAGAGTTTGAGCAATCCTCGGGGCTGGAGACGGTCCTGCTGGATGCTGCACGGGCTGAGCAAAGTAAGCAGAGAGCGACATGTGGCTTCAGTGTAGGGCGGCCCATGACGGAATGTCTGCTCCTCACTTTCGCGCCAATGACTCCTCACGGGTCAGAGGGCTTCCCGTACCGTGTTGCTTTATCCTTTTGCCAGTATCCCGACTAGACCCACAAGGGAAGTAGAGGCAAACAAGCTGCCATGGCTGTCCGATCAGGGGCCCAGGTTTTCTCTGGTTGGTCCATGACGCTTCCCGGAGAATCCCGGAGCCTATCTAGCAGTTCCGAATGGGAGATGATCTGGCCACCTGTGGAGGCATTTTTAGCTGTCGTGGCTGGAAGGGGACTCCTGGCCGCCAGTTTGCAGAGAGCTGGGAGGCCGCTCAACATCCCACAGAGCACAGGACCGTCTCCACAACGAAGAATTTTCCAGCCCCAGATGTCAACAGAGCTAAGGTTAAGAAACTGCTCTAATCCAAACCAACCCTTAATCCCAAGTGACTTGATGGTTTCAGGTCATTAACTGACTTAATGAAAAGGCCTCGAGTTATGGTTAAAAAGAAAAAACAACAACCAAACAGATCTTTTGAAAAATCATGAAATTTCTGTTTAAAAACTATACAGTTGACCCTTGAACAACACGGCTTTGAACTGTGTGGGCCCCACTGATACACAGATTTTTTCCATAAATACAGTCCAGTCCTGTAAATGTATTTTCTTTTCCTTATGATTTTCTCTTTTTTTTAAGATTTCATTTATTTATTTGACAGAGAGAGACACAGCGAGAGAGGGAACACAAGCAGAGGGAGTGGGAGAGGAGAAGCAGGCTTCCCGCTGAGCAGGGAGCCCAATGTGGGGCTCGATCCTAGGACCCTGGGATCGTGACCTGAGCTGAAGGCAGACGCTTAACGACTGAGCCACCCAGGCACCCTCTGTATGACTTTCTTAATAATGTTTTTTTTTTCTCTAGCTTACTTGATTATAGGAAAATAATATATAATACATATAACATACGAAACGTGTATAAATTGTGTTATCGGCAAACCTTTAGTCATCAGGGGGTTCTCAGCAGTTAAGTTTTGGGGGACTCAAGTTATATGGATTTTTGACAGTGGAGGGGTCCATGCCAGTGCAGGGGTCAAGGATCAACCATATATATCTTGCCTAGATTTTAATCTTTTTTTTTTTTTTTAAGATTTTATTTATTTATTTTAGAGAGCAAGTGAGCAGGGAAAGGAGCAGAAGGAGAGGGACAGGCAGACTCTGTGCTCAGTGTGGAGCCCAGTTCCGGGCTCAATGTCACGACCACGAGATCACGACCTGAGCGGAAGTCGAGTCGGACGATTAACCAACTGAGCCCCCCAGGAGCCCCAAGAACTTAGTCTTTAAGTACCATTCTCTGCTGAAAAGAGCCAGGGCTTCTGAGAAATGGCTCTCCCAGGACTGGAACAGGCAAGCAAGGAAAACAGCAAAGACCATGATGTGGATTTAAGGACACAGGAGGCAACCTGAAGGAGCAGTCTCTGCTCGCAAGTGGGATGATTTGGGTGTCGAAAAAAAATGCCAATATGCTGAAATCCATATCTGCTATCCTGTGGCTTCTAGAATTTTCTTTTATAATATAAAAAGAAATGGTGCTTCCATTGCCTCTCAAACTTAGGTGTTCTCAGTTTTCTTTAGCGTTATCCACAATGGCTGGAAGGAAGTTTGCCTCATCTGGGCTCTGCTCCAGAAAGGGAGCCAGAATGAGGCACATGGTAACCACACAGTCATCATCAAACAAACCAGGACTGCACACTACTCTGGGATGCTTGTAGCTCTTGTGTGGGAGAGGGCGTGAAATGTGTTAACAGGTGACTGCAGAATAGATGGGTATGTCTGTGGGAGGGTACTTTCGCTGGAATCTTCCTCTTCCAAAAACCCAACTCTAGTAAGTTTAAACAATAAAAAGAAGCTATGGGCTCATACAATCAAGACATGTAGACGGCGCTACTCAAAGCACGGTCCATGGACTGGAATGTTCCACGAACTGTTACAATCCCATAAGGGGGTACAACTATACAGCTGAAATGACCACATGCACAATCCTCTTTGTACTAACCTCCTTTCCTCTGTTGTTGATAATAATAAGGAATAATGAGGGGCGCCTGGGTGGCTCAGTCAGTTAAGCATCTGCCTACGGCTCAGGTCATGATCCCAGGGTCCTCGGATCAAGCCCTGCATCCGTCTCCCTGCTCAGTGGGAAGCCTGCTTCTCCCTCTCCCTCTGTCCCTCCCCTGTTTGTGCTCTCTCTCTCACTGTCAAATCAATAAATAAAATCGTTAAAAAATAATAAAGGATAATGAGAACACCTAGATTTAAGAGGCAATAGAAGTGCCACTCTTCAGGAGGGAAACTTCTTTAAATTACAGGTTCATTTTTACCATATGTTACAAAGTATTTCATAAAGTAACAGGGAACATACTTGGAAATAAAAAAAAAAAAAAAAAAAAAAAAGAACTGCCTTCGTTACAGTTTGAGAAACACTAGCCAAGTGTGGTCGTGATTCACCATCCCAGCCGTCCCTTAAACCTACCTGCTGAGTTTTGACAACTCCTCATCCTGTAGCTCATTCCCAAAGATTCTGTCTTAATTGGCCTGGGGTGGGGCCAAGGCATGGGTGTTTCTGAAGTTTATAGGGCGGCTTTGATATAGCCAGAGCTGGGGACCAGTAGCCTCAGATGAGACTTAACCCAGGGCTCAAGTCATGGACTGTCATCAGAAACCTGTGTCCTCACAGCACTAAATGCTTAGGTTAGAAAATTAGACGGATATCACATCAGTGACCCCAGCTTCTACCTTAAGAAACTAGAAAAAAGTGAATAAATTAAATCCAAAAGGAGCAAATGAAACAAAACAGTAAAGATTAAAGAAGATATCAGCAAGACAGGAAAAAGAACAATAAAGAATATCAGTGAAAATCTTTGAGAAAAATCTTTGAAAAATCAATGAGAAAAATCAATGAAATTGATAAACCTCTAGCCAAACTGGCCAGGAAAAAAAAAAAAGAGAGAAAACACAATTCACCAATATCAAGAAGGAGAGAGGGGACACCAATACAGAGTGCATGGGTGTGAAAAGGCTAGTAAGACAATACTGTGAACAACTTAATGTGAATAAATTCTGTAACTTAGATGACATGGACAATTTCCTTTTTAAAATAATTTTTAAATTAACATATAATGTATTATTAGCCCCGGGGGTACAAGTCTGTGAATCGCCAGGTTTACACACTTCATGGCACTCACCATAGCACATACCCTCCCCAGCCCTTTTTTTTTTTTTTTAAGATTTTTTATTTATTTGAGAGAGAGAGAGAGAGAACATGAACAGAGGGGAGGGGCAGAGGGAGAAGAAGGCTCCCCACGGAGCAGGGAGCCCGATGTGGGGCTCAATCCCAGGACCCTGAGATTGTGACCTGAATGGAAGGGAGACATTTAACAGACTGAGCCACCCAGGTGCCCTTAGACAAACAATTTCCTTAAAAGACTCCAACTACCAAAGCCAACTCAGAAAGAAAGAGGTAACTGGAATAGTCCTATATTTATTGAAGAAATTGAATTTATAGCTAAGAAACCTCAGAAAGAGAACTCTGGGCCAGATGGCTTTACTGTTCAATTCCACCAAATCTTTCAGGAAGAAAGAATGGCAGTTCTCCACAAACTCTTCCAGAAAACCGAAAAGGAGACAACACTTCCCAACTTACTGTTTCTGACCAGCTTTCCCTTAAGACCTGAACTAAAAACATTATAAGAAAATATATAGAGAGATCCTTCAAACTTACCATTCTTGAGAAAGTCATCTCTTGCTGCCTTCTCCTCCACAGCTCTTTTGAAAATGGGTTCTTCTAACCCAGGACCTGGCCCATACATAACTTCAAACTGTACAACATGGCTTCCTTCTTTCTGCTGTAGATGTTGGGCCCAAAGGCAGCCTTTTCACCTACATCGGGACACTGGCTCAAAAAGGTGTGCTGGGACCATTCTTGGGAGGTTGACCTAAGAGACACAAAGGGAAGGAATAGTTAATGACCTAAGGAGGGAGACTCATACTGACCCAACAGCTGTGGCAGCCATATTGGAACCACGAAGAGAAAAGAGAGAAAACGTGTCCAAAGACCGAATTGAGTAGATACACAAGCATAGGCAGAAATTTCAGGAGAGAGGGGGAGACTGAGAGGGAGGTAGAGAGAGAGACCAAGAGGGAGAGAGAAAGAGAGACAGAGAGACTGAGTTAGCAGTGAGGGAATATCCCAATTTCTGCCCCTTGTGAGGTCTCGCTCTTCAGATTCTTTTGGATTCATGGAAGATTCTTTCTACTTGACACAGTGAGTAGAATTCCCTTTCCTATAGGCAGAACTACCCTGACAAACAAAATGCTCAGTGAAAGCTAAGATCCTTCCATTCCTGCATGTTAAGGCCTTGGTGTCAATTCCTAGCCTAAGGATACCATGGGCCACCTTCTTCCTTCCCAAAGTCCTCAGGGATTTAATTGGATTCTCTTCTCTGTGTGTTTATTAAAATTGAGAAAAAAAAATTGAAGTGTAACATACATATATCGAAGCATACAATTCTTAAGTATATACCTCAAATAATTTATACACACACACACACACACACACACACCTGTATAACCACCACACAGATACAGAACATTTCTAACACAGAAAGTTGACTCTTTCTATTCTCTGTGGAGTTGCAGACCAGATTATGAGCAGTTCTTGGGTGTCTATGTGCAATGGACTCAGTTGTGCTCTTCCATAATGCATGTCTTACAACATTAACCCCATGGGACTGTATTTGGAGATACGGTCTGCACAATGTAATTCAGATTAAATGAAATAATAAGGGGGGGCCCCTAATCTAACACAACTGATGTCCTTGTAGGAAGAAAAGGCACCACAGCTCAGTCTCTTCTTCCCCTGCCCCTCCCTTACGTGCACAAAGATGAGGTCCTGTGAGCACCCTGAGACGGTGGCCCCTTACCTACATGCCAGAAGAGACCTCACGATGAAGCCGACTTGCTGGCACCTAGATCTTGGCCTACCAGCCTCCAGACGTGGAAGAAATACATTTCTGCTGTTTAAGCCACTGGGTCTATGGTATTTTGTTTTGGCATCTGAGCAGATTAATACACCATGGGACCCATACAAAGGACAAAGAGAGGAGAAAGACGTCTTGAACAGAAAACTACCCCTGATAAGACCTCAGGCAAGTGATTTCACAACACAGGCAGGTGGCCCGTGCCCAGCGTGGCAGGGGAGGAGAGGGCAGGCAGCACAGCCAGCAAGCCCGCAGCCCCTCTGGCCACCGGGTCTGGTCCACCTCTAGGCTGGCTTGGACAGACTGCGCAGAGACATTTGATCAATTTGGAACTGTAGTTAAATGTCAACCAACAGCCTCTCATCCATCTGTCCCCTAGGAAGTGCTCCAAGACAGCCCAATAGTCCAATAGGGCTTGTATTTGATTTTCCGGAGCCAAATGTGAGCCTGGTGGGCTGAGCATTGACTTGTAGGAAATACGGAGCCCTTACCATGCGACGGGCTGAGTGCACTGGGCCAGCCGGACGGTACTGGGCCCCTCTGGAAACAGCACACTCTCTGGTATGAACTGGGAACACCTCAGCTCCTCGGAACTCAGTGACACCTTACAACAGGTCACTGGGAGGGGTCCATCCTGGTCTAGGCCCTGTACTTTGTCATTGTCCACTCCCAGTGTTGTCAGATGGCCACTCACTAAACTTGTCCCTCCTGTCGGAGCTGATGTATCAGTGAGAGAGAGTTTCTGGTCTCTCTCTCGCTGCAGTAACTGTATTTCTCTCTCTCTCTCTCTCTTTAAAGCTTTTATTTATTTATTTGACAGAGAGAGATCACAAGTAGGCAGAGAGGCAGGCAGAGAGAAAAAGAGAGGAGAAAGCAGGCTCCCCAGCGAGCATAGTGCCCAATGCAGGGCCTGATCCCAGGACCCTGGGATCATGACCTGAGCCGAAAGCAGAGGCTTTAACCCACTAAGCCACCCAGGTGCCCCACCTCTCTTTTTTTCAAGATTTTAAGTAATTTCTATACCCAATGTGGGGCTCAAACTCACAACCCTGAGAGTAAGAGCTGTGCATTCCCATGATTGAGCCAGCCAGGCGCCCCATGCAATTGCTTGTTTCTGTTGTTAGGGCTTTCCTGCCCCCTTGTTGCTGCCGTGATTTCTCTTCTTTCTTGTTCCTGCAACGCTGAGAGGCAGCCCCTTCACCCACAAGACCCAACACACAAGACCATCCTGTCTGGGTTGCTGCAGTGGAAGGTGCTGGAAGGATACATCCCAGACTCAAGGTAGCAGGTGCCTCAAGGCATGGGGAAGGGATGCAGTCAGAGAGACACACTCTGGGGCTTTGGACTCTCTTGGTGATATTTTCTTTTCCTTATACTTGGTGATGGGACGTGAGCATTCTCTATTAGTTTTAATGCCTTTTTATATGTCATATTTCATAAAAAGCTTTGTAAAAAGATTACCACAAAGCCGAGCACCCTACTTCCCTCCCAGCGGAGTCTGGAGACCAGCAGGGGTACCCCTCAGACTGGGCCCATCGATGGTGCTGGAACCTCTGTGCAGGCCAGGTCCAGGGTCCTGGGAGATGTTGCCCTTGGTTCCGAGAATGAAGCAGCATTTTGTGGGCGCTGCTCAGGCTGCAGAAAGCACAGACTCCCCCAGGAAGTGGTTGGGCTTCTCGTTCATCTGAGAGGAGGAGGCAGATATGATGGACACAGCCAAGCGGGACAAAAACCAGACAGGCATTCGAACAAAACCGAAATCCTGACCCTTGTTTCTGGTCCTGGGGTGACTGTTGGACATTCTGCCATCACAAGAAAGGGGAGCACGAATGGGGGCCCCCCCAGTCTCCTGGCATTCCAGCCCAGTAGAGCTCCTGACATTCTACCCCAGTAGAGCTCCCTGGATAGTTCTTTCCCCCTTTACCCCTTTGCCCACAGCAGCTTTACAAAACTCCCTCTTGTCTTGACCTTTTGAGAAGCCGGCACAGTGCCCGCAGCCAGACAGCCTGCTTCAGAGGGGTCTTCTGGACCCTTTGATAGCCTCTTTTGGGAGCAAAAATGCCTTCCAATCAAAGCACCATTTCCCTGTCAAGGCAGGCCCCTCTCTGTCCTGCAACTGGCACCTTTTGGGGATAAGAGTTTTCTTGGAATTTATGAAAACACTCCATATTCATTTTGTACCAAAGATGTAAAAATGTGTCTTTGTGTGAAAGGAGAATGCAGATTTTGCTGTGGTTTTTTTTTTTTTTTTTTTTTTAAGATTTTATTTACTTGACAGGGAGAAATCACAAGTAGACGGAGAGGCAGGCAGAGAGAGAGAGTGAGGGAAGCAGGCTCCCCGCTGAGCAGAGAGCCCGATGCGGGACTCGATCCCAGGACCCTGAGATCATGACCTGAGCCGAAGGCAGTGGCCCAACCCACTGAGCCACCCAGGCGCCCTGCTGTGTGTTTTTAAGATTGAAAAAAAAAAAACCATTTTGTTTATTTGAGAGAGGGCATGTGTACGAGTGCAAGCTGGGGGGCGGGGAGGAGAGCAGAGGGCGCAGACCCCCAACTGAGCAGGGAGCCTGACCTGGGACACAGTCCCAGGACCCTGGGATCATGACCTGAGCAGGAGACAGATGCTTAAGAAGGCACCCTTGGTGGGGTTTTGAATCATAAGCAGATATTTTTTTCTTTCCATAAAGAGAAGCAAACAATACAGCTGCATGGTGGTATTACATGGTTTTTCCGCTTCTGGAGGAGAATTGGAACCACAGGGGCCCCTGGACCATCTCCAAAGCCAATTTTCTAGGAAGCACTGTTTCTACCCTAACTATATGTTCTCACCTATTTCTCCCCGTTCTGTATTCCCACTTCTTTCATTTCCATCCACCCACCGAGGCAGCTCTCCCCCAGGACCTCACCAGCGTCCTTGCCACTGTCACCCAACAGACTCCGTTCGGCCCTCATCATTCCTGGCTTCCCAGGGCCACTGGACATCTGGGGCCTCTTCTTCCTTGAAACACCCCATCCTGAGTGTGTGGGACACCACCTCCCCAGGCCCTCTTCCCTTTGTGTCCCCCAATCCTGGGGGCCCTGGTCACTCCAGGACAGCCAGGGATGTTCAGCAAGGGGCTCTCTTGAAGTCTGGGTGAATCACCTACGTCACAGTTGGTAGAACTCAGAGGCCTCCCCCAGGCCGCTTCTGATCTCCAGATGCTCTAGGGACTCTAATCTTGAGCTCTGGCTTCCTGGCATGTTGTCTCTCTGTCCGTACTATGTAGACACTAATGAAAAATACAGCCTCCTCTTGGGTTTCCCATGCCGTGTAATCATACCCCACACTGTGGGGTTATTAGACTTTGCTAAAGGTTTTGGGGTGTTCCAGGTCAGGGGTCACGTTAGGCCTTGCACAGCCTCCCACCATCCTGCCCACCCCCTTTACCTTTCATTTTTCTGTGGCAAATCCCAGACCTCCCCATGCCCTGAAGTGTCTCCTGGCCTCTGAATCCTGAGGGCTGTGGACTCCCAGGCCCTCGGGAGTGGGGGGTCTCACCTTCCAAAACAAATGCTTAGCATGATTTGTAACAGAAATTCTGCAGTAGACTGTTTAAGCGGGTACCTGGGTGTCTCGGTCAGTTAAGCGGCGGACTCTGGATTTCGACTCAGGTCATGTTCTCAGGGTCCTCTGCGCTCAGTTGGGAGTTTACCGGAGACTTTCTCTCTCCTTCTGCCCCTTCCCCATCCATGCGCTTTCTAAATAAAATCTTTTAAAAATAATAAAATAAAAAATATATTTCTCCACCTTGTTCCAGCCTCGCTGTTTTCCCCTCGCTCCAGACCCACATATCCTATGGATACCTCAGACTTAGCGCGTCCAAACCGGAGCACATCATCTCCCTTGGAAGCCAGCTACAACTCTCTCTGCTCCCATGATTGGCGTCCCCATCGGGTCAGGTGCCCGGGGCTTCCCAGACTGCTGGGCCCGGGGTCCAGGCCTGCACCACATCTCCCCCAGGGAAACTGCTTCGGGCCCGCGCCTTCCATCCGTCCTCACAGGGCAGCCACAGGCGCGGTTCTCAAATGCCGTCTGATCATAACACAGCTCTATGCCCAGCTCCCCCGTGGATCCCAACATCTGCTGACGTCCCAGCTTGTGTCCCACAGCCCCCCAGCCCCCCAGCCCCTGCTCCAGCCTCTGGCTCCCGGGGTCCCGTCCCTTTGCTGTCTCAGGCTTGCTCCTGAACTCCCACTTCTGTGTCTTACTTCTTCCAGAAACCTTTCTGCACCCCCCACTTGCAGTTAGGTGCCCTTCCTATGATGGGGGAGGGTAGTAATAGCTGCTTGGCCAGTCAGAATAGCGTAAACAATGAACTCTCTGGGGAAGGTAAGGGAGGGGGAAAGGTGTGTTTAGATGTGGGCGCTGGAGAGTGCAGGGGGAGAGGCACAGCCCGAGGTCGAGAATCAGGAAAGGACGGTTCAAAAGGGAAAAGCCAAGGAATAATCATGGGAGCTTATCACTGAAGATTACGGAAGTAAATACCAAAAGAACTAACTTAAAGAATGTGAACTTTGCGGGTCTAGATCGGGGAGTGTTGCTATTGCGCCAATATTTATTGTACCACGGACAAAATAAAAATTGAATTAGGAAAACAATTGAAACAGATCAACTCCAAGCCACTGAGCTTGGGTGAGGAGGGCTGCTCTGGTCCCACCCATCCCCGGGACTTTAACGGCACATTTGGAAACTAGACCAACCACGGTTTCAAGGAATGCCCAGGAAACAAGGAGGAGAACCTCCAAATGCCTTAGATAAGACGCAGCCACTTGAACAATGAGTCTCTCTGCGATTCAGGATGGCAGAATTTTGCTGCATTTCGTTTCTGTAGCGCAGGCGTCTCTCTCTTGCAGTTTGCTGGGCATTTGGATCTAGAAGAGGCAGGAGTCTCTCCCCCAGGCTGTTTTCCCTGAAACCTACAGACTGTCATGGCCCCACATTTAAGAAGATGTGTTTATTGGGTGGTTCCTCCTGGTGGCATGGGTGCCTTCCCAGTCCTCTGCAGAGAGGTGAGGAGGAGGAGGGCTTGCACAAACCGGGGGTGGGAGGGATAGGGAGCACCATTCCCAGAGCTGTCTTGGACAGTATGTAGGATTTTTTTCGGACGGGATTCTGGCCGTTTTAAATCCAGGAAACTGCATGTTTTGGTTTGGTCCTTCCCAGGCCAAGTTTCTACACAGATTTTCAGCAATGTCAATGCATGATATATAATTATAGTATCTTTAAATTAGGAAGAGGCTGCGTAAAGATGCTAATAGAACTTGCTGCATTTAGAAAAGCTTTTAGCCCGCATCGTGTAGAACAGGGACCTATTTTACTATTTTATTTCATAGTCACATGTGAACTATGTCTTTTTTAAGCCTTGGAAAGTTGTATGTATTTCTAAAGCCTGCGAAAGGGAGCGTTACCCGTGTGGCCCGCCCCAGAGATTTCCAAGAACACATCTTCTGTGGGGTTTGTAACATAGAAGACTTCTTGGAGGTGTAGCTCCAGGGTTTGCCCCCGTATCTGAGAACTCTCACACCCACCACCATTCCCGAGAGTGGGGTCCTGCTGTCCCCGGCCCCATGTCCGAGCATGCATGCTCCCAGAGCCCTAGGACAGTGGGGAGGGCTGGCCTGATGGAAGTGCTCCCTCGGGCCTACAGATTCGGACCCCGGGCACCTGGAGACCCCATCAGCTGGCACAGGCACCACATGTGTAGGGTCATGAAAAGAACTGTCATGGTTCAGCAGAGATGAGAGAGCCGCTCTGCAAAGAGAGGGGGAAAGGAAAAGCAGATGCTCTGGGCAAGCAGAGAGGAGAGAGCTCATGTCCTGAGAGAGGCCAGCCGGCAGACACCTACAGGGACAGGAGACAGAGAGACAGCAAGACAGAGAGACAGATGAATAGACGTAGGAGACAAAGGGACAGAAATCTGGCCTTGGCTTCCCACACGTCCCCCTACACCCTCCACAATCCACCCCCCACCCCGGCTACTCTCCGCCAACATCCCTGGGCTGGCCCTGCCACCAACAGTCTCATCATCCTTTCCTCTTAACCTAATGGACAGGACTCTGTCCCTTCCAGAAGAGTCCTGGGTGAGTCAGTCACCAGACAGTGCTTGGCATGGAAGGGAGCTGGGGCTGCTGTTTTGTGTCTGTTCTGGGAATCTATTTTCATCCTTTTTTGGGGGGGAACACTTGGTGCTTTCTTTCCCCCAGAGGACTGGGAATTCAGTATGTCAGTATAATAAAATTCCCCAAATACATCTCTTTGTCCAGACAATGGTATTTTTTTTCCTAGTCATTAAGTCAATGCTGCTGTAAGAGTGACACTGAAGTGACTGGGTTTTATTTTTGTCCCCAAGGTACAAAAAGTGCTGCTTACTTTCTTACTGTGTACAGGCGGGGTGATGTGTCCAAGGCGAAAGTTCCGGAGCTTCAGAGGGCTGGGAATAGTTGATCTGTGGTGAAGATCTGCCTTGGTCATGACCTCTGCAGGGTCAAAAATCCCACAACTACATGTTGAGACGTCTGCCCACCAGCTCATAGTGCATAGTGGGAACTCAGTAAACACACTAGAAAGGCTGGGCAAGGGACGCACATGTGAGTGCTTTGGAAGGAACGTGGCCAACAGCCAGCAGGGGGGAAGGAAGGAGAGCAGGGGGCTGAGGAGCTGGCCTTCAGGGGCGCTCTCTCCATTGCCACTCCTGCCCAGCAGGCAGATTGAGGTTGGGTCGGGGGCAAGCACCTGCTTGCCTCTGGTCTGGCTTACCTGGAAGGACATAAGGCTTTTCCAGGTCCACAGGCGCTGAGCTCTGGAGGGCGGGGGCCACAGGGGCTCCAGGAGAGGAACCGAGCTGCCTGTTCCACACCACAATAAATACAAACACGCCACTGGACTCCGAGGACGTCATCCCCATGAGCCCTCCGTGGCCTCTAGCGTCCCTTCCCCAACTCTGTGTGGGGAAAGGAGTGCCCAGTCTGAGCCCACCCAGGGCACAGCGTGATCATAGGTTCTAGGAAGATGGTCTTGTGGGTTACCCTCTGGGGCCAAGAGGCCCGCAGGATCACAGAGCTGAAGCTGCCAGGGGTGGGCTGGGCAGTGATCTGCCCAGCGGACTGCCAAGGAGGGTTGAGGCTGCCCTGCCAGGCCCGTCAAGGGCCAGCCCTGCTCTGAATATTGGCTCCATCTTCCTTCCCTTGTCACTCCGGGCCTGGGAGAAAGAACAGGGCGGGCAGGGCTCAGAAGGTGCTCCAGAAGTGTTGCTGGAGGGAGGAAGTGCTCTCCCTCCGCAGGTGGCCTTTAACCTCTGCCTTTGCCAAAGGCCCCATGAAGCCAGTTGTCCTGCTTCCCCACCAGAGATTTCCTTCCATTGTCTTCTGGGCTTCAGGAGTCCTGGGGGCCTCTTATTCCCTCAACTCTGTGGTTTTCATTCCATTGTCAGAGGACTTGACTGTTGCCCTGCTAAATTCAAAGCTGTCTTGGTTATCAAGATTTTGGAAAGTTATTTAACTTTGCATTTTCTGCCCAAAATCTGGGGGAAGTTTTTATTGTTTTTCCATCAAGTTTAGGGATCCCACCAAGTTGTTATCTTAGGGCTAGTGGGCCTCTCATTTTAATTAGTGCAAGATGACTCATCTCCGTTCATTATAAAGTCTTCCATTCGTTTATTTGACAAATACTAAAGGCTTACTATGACCTACATACTGTTTTGGTTTTTGTTTTTTTTTTGTTTTTTTTTTTTAAGATGTTATTTATTTATGAGTGAGTGAGAGAGAACACAGGTGCAGCAGGAAAGGGCAGAGGCAGAGGGAGAAGCAGGCTCCCCACTGAGCAGAGAGCCCAATGTGGGATTTGAGCCTACGACCCTGGGATCATGACTTGAGCCGAAGGCAGGCGCTCCTCTTTGTTTTTTTAAAGTATGTTCTAGGCCCAACATGGAGTTTGAACTCAGCACGTGGAGATTAAGATCACATGTTCCAGGGACTGAGCCAGCCAGGCACTGCTGGACGAGGCACTGTTTCAAGTTCTGGCGAAACAGCCGTGAAGAAAACCGACAAGATTCTCTACCTGTGAGTGTGTGCATGTGCGTGTTTGTGTGTGTGTGTGTGAGACAGACAGCAGGTCGGGGGCAGAGAGAGGAGGGGAAGGAAGGAGGGAGAAGAAAGAGGAAGAGGAGAAAAGAGGAAAAGGGAGAGGAAATATAAACTTGTTTTGATGATTAATTCTGTTCCACTTGATTTTTTCTGAAATTTCAGGGACTTTTTTGTCGCCCTGTATGTTCACACTTTCTCCTGGAAGTCTGGCACGGTCCCCGGCTTTCCTTCCCTCTCTCAGTGATTTCCCCCACGTGCCACACAGGTTTCCCTGTCGCTCCTCTGTTTAATCACCCAGCCTCCTGTAAGCTTATTCACCACAGCAAACAGTGACAAGCGGAGGTGACAGGCCCCCATTCCCCTGCCCTGTCTTTGTCTCATCCCCCAGCCCTCCCAACAATAGGTAATAGCTGTTTTCTCAAATCTTTTTTCCTTTCAGTTGAGAGATCTATTTCAGAGAATAGGATTATCAACAAGATTTCACTGCCTTCTCCTTTTACTTTTGTGCTGGGGCTTTCTCACTGGGATCAGATTCATTTTCTTCCTCTTATATTCAGACTCCTTAAAATTCATGTGTAAATCCAGTAAGAGCAAGTGGATATTTTTTTTAAAAATCACTGAGGGGCGCCTGGGTGGCTCAGTGGTTTAAGCCTCTGCTTTTGGCTCGGGTCATGATTTCAGTGTCCTGTGATCAAGCCCCCGCATCGGGCTCTCTGCTCAGCAGGGAGCCTGCTTCCCCCTCTCTCTGCCTGCCTCTCTGCCTCCTTGTGATCTGTCAAATAAATAAAATCTTTTAAAAAAAATCACCGAACCTAGTAGTATATATGTGCCCAAAAGGGAAGAGAAAGAAGAAAACAGAAAGAAGGGGGCAGGGGAGGACAATGGAGGTCGGGCTGAGGTCCTGCCTTTCACACCTCATGGTGGGTGACCCTGAGGGAGCAACAGGAAAAAGGTGTGGTGGCATCTGTGGCTCTCTCAGTGGGTCAGGTCCCCTGTGCCTCTAAGGCTGTGAGTGTCTCATGTATGCTCTCCACACCACAGGACCCATAAGGCAAAATCCAGCTACGCCTGGGGCTTCACCGGAGAGACAGTCATCTGCCCCCACTCAGCAGGGAAACCAGTTGAGCTGGATTTTTCTAGGTGGTACTGGAGAGAAATTCGTGGTAACGGAAGGGACTGTCAGGAGTCACTGACCAGATGACATAATGTCTTACATGGAGAGTTTAGAACCCTGTCCTCTGGGGAGAAGTGACCCCACTGTACCAGACAGGTCAGCACCTCACGCCCAATGGGGATCTCGCAGGCCCTTCTGATGGGCTAACATCGGCAGACACCCCTCCCCTTTATAGGCCGTCCTGACCATCAGTGGCTTGGTACAAGTAGACAAGATGACCAGCAAGATTCCTCCTGTCTGGAACCTAAAATTGGGACTAGCCCACGGAGAAGGGGCGGTTAGCCATAAAAGAGCTGAGGTTTGAAGGTCACGCACTGTCATTTCTTCAGGTCAGTCTTATTCACCATGGGAAGGGACATCGTGTACCCCGTGCATTAACTTAACATCCACGGGCTCTTGGGACGGGCCAAGCACCATTCTAGGTACGGAGGATACAGAGATAAAGCAGGTCCCAGTTCTCATAGCACTTACCCAGAGGCAACCAGTAAATACAAGAGCAAGATGGCCAGAGAAAGGCAGAAAGCCCTCAAGTGTTGGAGCAGAGCCGTGAACTCCTTTCCCAAGTAACCATTTTCCTTTTGGGAGATAGCTCTCGGCTTGCTACTGGGTTTTGTTGTTGTTTCTAAGCTGAAGTAGGAAAGAAGGGTTGACGGAAACCATGGACTACTCTTCCTTGGTTTTGAGAATTCCCCATCCTCTGAACTCACAGCTCCCCAGGGTGGGATCAGGTTAAGCTCCTGGTCTCTCTGGCAGGTGGAGCAGAGCATGTGACCCAAGATGCCACCAATGAGAGGCACGTGCATGACACTAAAGGACACTGAGAAGCAGGTGCCAAGGAATCTTCTCTGGAGAATCCAGCAGATCCATCTGGCTCCCAAAGGTGGCGGTAGCAAGCATCCCAATGGTGGTCCCCATCCCAACGGAGGTCTCTGCCCACCCGGGCAACAGCAGTGTGTGTGTGTGTGTGTGTGTGTGTGTGTGTGTGTGCAGTGGGGCTCCTACAAGGAATGATCCCCACAAATGACCCCCAAGCCTGGTTCTCTGCCCTCCCTGACGTTTTCTGAGGTGCTTACTATCCTGTAATAAGTTCCTCTTCAGCTTAAACTAGCCAGAAAGGAGTCTGTTGCTTAGAAGTCAGGGCTCGCATTGGCACGCAAATGGAGAAGGGCAATAACCTGATACACGAGGACAAGATCAGTTCAGCTACAGGTCTGTGCTGTGCTGGGAAGAAGTTAGCACAGGGTGATGTGACGGGCCTCTCCAACGGAACTGAAGGAATAAAATGTAGCCCGGCAGCATGACATCGGTACTGACTGCATGTCTAAATACATCCGATCAGAAATTATGTATCATCTGTATCATCATTCACGCAGGATCTACAAATTTGTCATAGTGGGGGGGAAGAAAGCACACAAGGTGATGTGAGACAGACACAAGCAGGGGTGGGGGCTCTTTTTAACAGGGTGCTCAGGGAAGCCGATCTAAGGAGCTGCCATTGAGCTGAGACCTGAAAGGTAAGAGGGAACCAACCATGCAAAGAGGTGGAAAGGAGACTCGTAGGCAGAGAGAGCAGAAATATGAAGGATGAGCCTGGGAGGTTGAGGGATGGAGGGAAGGTTGCTGGGTCCGGAGGTCAGTGCAAGTAGGCCAAGGACATGATCAGCCTGGGAAGTAAGCAAGGGCCAGGTCACGCCAGGCCTCCCAGGCCAGGGTCAGGCCTTCGGATTTTGTTCTAAGGATGGTGGAAATCCCTGAGAGGACCTCAAAGAGGGAGCAGCCTCCTGAATGTCCCCCACCAAGCCTCACCTCCTGGTATTTACAGCCTTGCGCAAGCCCTTCCACACGAGAGTATGGCTGATCTGTGCACCCACCAGGACACTGCAGAAAGGGCGGTGGGTGACTTTTGAGGCTAGGTCATAACAGACCGTCTGACTCTGCCTTGCTCTCTTGGATCACTCCCTCTGGGGAAGCCAGCCACCATGTGGTGGGGACGCTCAAGCAGCCCTATGGAGAGGTCCACCAGTGGGGCCCTGGAACCTCCTGCCCACAGTCCTGGGACCGAGACAGCTCGGAAGCGGATGCTCCAGCCCCGGTCAAGCCTTCAAATGACCATAACTTCCTGAGACGGCCTGAACCGGAACCACCCAGCTAAGCAGCTTCAAATTCCTGACCCATAAGTGGGTGAGACCGTAAATGTTTGTCATTCTAAACCAGTGAATTTAGGGATTATTTGCTACCTCCTTCCATTGTTCACAACTGGTGTCTGTTTTGCCTGCAGGGGTGGGAGCATGCTTTAGAAGCTGTTCGGTATTTGGATTATCAGCGTGCAGGAGTCATCACATAGAGGGGAGTCATGAGTGAGGTGAGACCAAATGGTAGATAGAAGCAGAGAGAAAGGCGCACTGCTGGGAGGGCTGAGTCACCCGTGCTGGTTGGAAGAGGGTAGAGCAAAGGCCTGTCACCGCCCAGCCTGACTAGCATCTTGGCTCTTCCTGTACCCGGGTTGTTCTCCTGGGCTCCTGAGCTGTGAGAAACAGGCTATGATGCCCCACGACTTGGGGTGATAGGAGTTCCCCTCCTTGCTCTACTCAAGCAGTTTTTAACTTGACACTGGAGGGTTGGGTTGCTATTCTGGTTTCTTCTGGGCTGGGGAGAGTGCTCAGTCCAGGCACAGGTCAGTGCCCAGGAGCTCCTTCTGCCTCCATACAGTTAAGGTCACATCCTGACCTCACAGCCGCCTCCCCAGCCAGGTGGATAAGGGGTTGTGTGAGGGAAATCTGCTTTGTTCTCTCTTCCCATTCCGAGGGGCTGGGTCATAAGGACCCCGCATTCTGAGCAAGGTTCTCCCTCTCTATGCTGGCTGTGTCTTAAGAGTTCGTTTGTGTTGATTTCAAGGACGCTCAAATGGGTTTCGGGATAGGAGGTACTGGAATTTCAGCTCATTATAATAATTTCTGGAAAATCACACACAGCATTCCCACCTGGGTCATTAATTTAAAAAATATTAAACAGAAAAAGTTCAGATATGAAAACATAAAAAGTGAACCTGTCTTAATGATGAGGGAGCAGGAGGCTGGCTGAGGACAAAGCAAAAGCTGGCGCCTTGCACCCCCCCCCTTCATCCGCTCCCCTCCATATGTGTAGCATTCCTCAGGCACCCCTGACTGCCATAAAATGATAAACAGTTAACTTGCTGAGATCACAATCCTGCAAGACAGGAGTCTCCCTTGGTTTGCAAATGTCCTTGAGATTACAACAAAGAAGTTAACCTTATCAATAGCCCAATTTCCAAAGACCCAGAACTCAGTTCCTCAAGCCCTAATGTCAATAAATCTCATTAACAAGGATGCTTGATAGCAGGAATGTAACATTCCACCAGACTTCCAATTGTCTTTACTTGATAGCAACTAAGCCTTCAATATCCTGATAGTATTCTTTGCCCTAATAGCCCTTCTGGACACTCCTTTGTCCTCACCTACCCAACTCCTGTGTATATAACCAACCACTCCTCACAACCCAGGGCAGCCGCATCTCCGCCTGCCCACGGGCCCTGTCCCCGTGCTCTAATAAATCACCTTTTGCACCAACGACGTCTTAAGAATTCTTTCTTTAGTCGTCGGCTCCGAACCTCCTCACCCCACCGAACCTGACTTAGGTTCTGGGACTTCATCATTTCTCTTCCACACTCTGATTCTTGAGATCACGTCCAGTATTTCTTGAATACAAACAGTGCTGTGATGACCATACTTGTTCGCACAGCCATGTACCCTGAGCGGGTACAATCTATTCTTTCCAAAGAATAGATTCCTTCAACTTTACCTAAACATTTTACGTGTTGGTAGGTTCTCCCAATGGCCTCAAAAAACTCTACTAGCATACAATGACCACAGCATACAAGAACACCCCTTTCCTTTTGCCAACACTAGATATTACCAATTTTAAATCTGCATTTCTCTGATCCCTAGTAAGCGTACATGTCCCTTCTCAACTAGCGGCCATTTGAATTCTCCTGTGAGTTGCCTGTTCTTGTCCTTCGACCATTTGTATATTGGAACATAAAGCTCTGTATTTATTATGAAGGGCCCCTCAGTATTTTAGAGTCATTACGCACGTTGCACCTGTTGTCTATACTTTGTATTTTACCTTTGATGTGGTCTTTAGTGCTACAGAAGTTTTAAATTTTTGAGGCTGAATCTGTCCATTTTTCCCTTTAGACTTTCTAGATTTTGGTGTCTTTTTTTTTTTTTAGGTTTTATTTATTTATTTGACAGAGAGAAATCACAAGTAGATGGAGAGGCAGGCAGAGAGAGAGAGAGGGAGGGAAGCAGGCTCCCTGCCGAGCAGAGAGCCTGATGCGGGACTCCATCCCAGGACCCTGAGATCATGACCTGAGCCGAAGGCAGCGGCTTAACCCACTGAGCCACCCAGGCGCCCTAGATTTTGGTGTCTTGCTTTAGGTAGGGTTTCCCCACTCCAAGAATGTAAAATATATATATTTTATCATATTTTCTTTCAGTCCCTTACCTTCCCTTTGCTCGCCAATGTCAAATTGTCCTCCAGAAAGGTCGTGCAGATTTACATCACATCAGCCTGTCTGCCCACGCCCTCACGAGCCCTGAGCTCAGCAGTCTTTTCAAATCTTTGATAAGAGTGAACCACCAGGAGCTCCCTATTTTAATTAGCATCTCCTTAATTATGAGTGAGGTCCAGGACCTTCTAATACGGGTGTCAGTTCTCAGTATTTCATTCCCTGTGAACTGCCTGATCCTATCTTGGTCCCAGTTTTTCAGTTGGGTGTTGGCCTTTATCTTACTGATAAAGGGCTCATTGTTTACAAAGGAAATGAGCCCTGCATCCCACCCATCCCCCCAGTTTGTCTTTGGTCTCTGCTGTCCTGCTGTCCCTTAGAGGCATCTGTCGCCAGCTGCTGAGTGCCCTGGATGGGGTTGCGAACAAGTCCTCCCCACACGGCACCTGTCGCCTGGTGAGCTGCCTGGACCTTACTCTCCCTGCTCCTGCACACACCCCAAGAGCTAGCTCCCTCTCTTCCTAGCGTCTTTTCCTGAACATTTCAGGCTAGATTTTTACCTTCCACTGCCCTGTATTTCTCATCATCTCTGATACGGAAGGATATCGGTTTGCAGTTTCTAGTCCTATGACAGAGGCTTGAAACGCATACCTTCTCTGGGCTCCTGGGTGACTCAGTCGGTTAAGCATCTGCCTTCGCCTCAGGGGATGATGATTCCAGCGTCCTGGGTTCGAGCCCCGCATTGGGCTCCCTCGACTGGGAGCCTCCTTCTCCCACTTCTCCTTGCTTGCGCTTGCTCTTGCTGTCTCTGTCATTATCATCTATCTCTCTCTAATAAAAAGATAAAATACAAAAAAAAAAAAAAAAAAACCCAAAAACTTTTCAGTCACGTTTAGAGGGTGGGGGGAGCGCAGAGGCCGTAACTGGTTCTCAGCGGCCATCTTGACGCCATCTCTGCCCCGCACCGCCTACGCGCTCGCTTCCGCGCTCCGTCCGCCGGGTTCTCTTCCTGCTCCTGTGGGCGTCCATTTGATGTTCTCTTGTGTGTCAACAACCCTAAAATATGTACATACATATATTAAATGTTCTCCAGATTTTCGGCCCTAGAATCATATCACCTGGAAATAAAGATCATTTTATCAAAAATATCTTAATAAGCCATGCATACATTCACACAGGCTCGATGGCCGGGCAGACCATTCTGCACTGGAGAAGAGAAAAAAAAAAAAAAAATCAGCTTCTGGGTCAGAGGCTGCTGGTCCGCATGTCCGTGGTGTCCTGGGGACCGGGGCCCCAAGTGTGTAACAGGAGTGGGGGTGGGGCTGTTCTTCACCCGGGGTTCGAGTGTCGGGTGTGGCTTTTCGGAGAGTCACTTGTTTATATTAAAGTTGGTGATCAGATTCATAGTCATTTTCCCCATGGGTCAGGGGCACCTCTCAGGCTAGCGTGAGCGGGAGCCCACAAGTACGGCCACAACTGCCCTTCGTCCTCTTCTAGCTCTTTCTCTCTGGTTTGGTTTTTCAGAGCGCGCGCGAGAGAGTGCGCGTGCGCGAGCTCGTGAGGGAGGGGCTGGGGGAAAGGGTGTGGCCGGGGAAGGGCAGAATCTCAAGCAGGCTCCAAGCCCAGCGCCCGGCGCTATACAGGGCTCCATCCCAGGACCCCAAGATCCCAACCTGAGCCAAAATCAAGAGTCAGACGCTTAATTGACTGAGTCCCCCAGGCGCCCCTTTATCGGTTCCGGGTTCATCCTTTCCCCTCCCCCCCTTTTGGATCTTTTCCAAGTCCCTAAGACTCCCATGCAGCCTGCCCTCGCCCATGCCTCCCTGCTTCCCGGCCTTCCCCAGCGTGTTCCACTGAACATCTCACAAGGGGGTCCCACCAAAAACGTCTTGGGGGTCCAGTCTGTTTCAGAAACGCTGCCTTCCATCTCGGCCTCCTCCGGGAAGACTTCTGGAAGCCTGCGGGGAACTCAGTTGTGTGTCCCTCATTAGCATTCTGCCCGCTGGTGCCTGCCAGGCCTTGCCAGGGAGGCGGGGAGAGATGTGAGAGGTGTGTGACAGTGCGACACTGGGAATTCCCCAAAGCTGGGCTGGCGGGGGGGGGGGGGGGGGGGGGGGGGGGGCTATCTCCAGGAAGAGCCTGGAGCAGGAAGTGTCGGGGCAGCTCCCACCACCACCGCCTGATCCAAGGCAGTCAGGCAAGGCAGGGACAGCCCCCCAGGCTGGGGACCAGACCATGCTGCAGTGGTCCCCACAGTGCTCCCCAGGAAGGCAGTCTCTAACTCTCCACCCCAGGGCGCTCCCAAGGAGGTGAAAGGGGCAGCGCGCAGACCAGAGGGACAGCTGGATACCCAGGCACGATACTGGGGGCCTTGGTGGGACCTTCCCTCCAGGGCATAATGTGACACCCAGACTCTCTGTCTCTCCGCCTCAAGCCTCAGATTCCCCGGAGAGGACGTCTGACTGGCCTGGTGGATCCAGGGCCTGGGCAGCCTGGCCTGACTTCTAGAAGTGGGGGGCTCCGTGCAGACTCCAGCCTGCCGGGCTCCCCTGTGCTCAGGAAGGCCGGCGCGGGCCAGGTGCAGGGCTCTGGAGCGGAAAAGAAGGTTCTGCTGAAGCCGGCAAGGAAGAGTCGGGGCTTACCAGGTCAGCCTGACCAGCAGGCGAAGACTAAGCCTCCTCTGAGGTCAGTGCTGGGGCTCTGGAACCGGGAGAGAGCTGAGGGCGGCCCCCGCCCCCAGGCTAGATGGGTGAGTCACACCAGCGCCTCAGGGAGAGAGTGGGGAGGCCCAGCTGGGACCCCTCTGTGCGCTGAGAAAACTCTGGGCCGTACTCCCTTCAGAGCGTGAGCTTGGTCTTCTCAGCAAATCCTTCTGTTGTGTTTCTGAAGTCTAGGAAGAAAGGACCAGTTTAATAAAATGAGTTTGAGCCAACATGACAGATAACAGGTAGGAAGTGCTGACCAGGGCAGGCGCAAGCCCGTGAGGTGGGTCTCGCCGTCCCTGTTTCCCAGCTGGGGAGACTGACACCAGTGCCTTTGCAGCCAGGATGGGTGGGGACATGTGTGAAGCCAGGTCTCTGATTCCAGAGCCCATGCACTTGGCCCCAGAGCAATGCTGCCTGTAGTTCTTATTCCTCGTGCACAGGCTGACCATACAACTCTGCTTGCCAGGCCCCGTTTATGCCCAGGGAGTGGGCATGCTCTGCCCACCAAGCCCACATCAAGGCTTTGTCCCGGCACAGCCACTAAAGGCGCCTCCTTTCACTCTCACAAAGTGTCCTGGTTTGGATGACAACTTTTAAGGAAACTAGGCTAGCTGGAACCTAGAATATCCTAGCAAGATGCTGGTGGGCAGAGCTTGGAAAACTGGGTCTGCAGCTGCCCCTCACTAGCCCAGAACTCTGGCTCCCATGCTCAGTCTCCTGGGGCAGACCTCCATCGCTGCCCCCTGGATAGCTGGGCATGTTTGCAAACTGGGTTTCCATGATTTCTATGACTCCAAGCCTCTTTGTTTATATTCTCTCTGTCCCCACCCCTCTAATGCGAACTTACCAGATCTTCTCCCTGTTTCCCTTCTTTAGCTGTGAAAGAAGCTGTGTGGTCCCTCCCAATGCTCCCAGGAAGGACAGCTGTGCTCCGAGTGTCCCCGCCCCTCCCCTCTCCCGCAGTGGATACCAAAACTTGGGGCTTCTGAATCTTCTTGTCCAAATTTGCAGATGTGTCACAGAAGCAGACACTCAGACTGAGTTGTCCTGGAGAGGGTGCAGAGGGAAATGATCATGTTGGGTGCCATTTAGTTGGGCACTGGGTTGTCAGTATTGGTTAAGACACAGTCCTTGCCTCAAGTTTCTCGTAGACTGGAGGGGAGGCAGAAGGCAGACGCTACAACAAAATCAGCCCTACGGTTAAGAAATTGAATCTGTGGGACAAAGTACAACTCAAGCCCCAAAGAGGAAATGGACCGAAAAAGTGAACTGGTCAGCTGTCACCACAGTGCTGTGTAACAAACGACCCCATCGTTCAGTGGCTTGCCTTGTGAGCTCTTACTTCTGACTCCCACATCTGCAGATTGCCTGGGGCAGCCCTGCCAACTTCAGCTGGGCAGCTCGATTGGCTCCTGGGCGGGGATTTGGTTGAAGTCTGCCTTGTCTCATTCTTTTGGACCTGGTGGGCAATGCCTGGTGGGCAGTGCAGGGGGAAACCATGCCCATGGCAATGACAGCAGCCCAAGTAGTGGGTATGCTGTTCCATCAAGTCCATGTCAAGGCTTTGCACCAGGCCTGGTCTCCAAGCATCTTGTTGACCAAAGGGGGCTGGAGGTATATTATTCCCACAGTGGGAGTGGAGGGAAGTGCATCTTTGCCAAATGATGATCCAAGCTTCACAGAAGGCTGCATGGAAGAGGTGTCATTTGTCCTAGGCCTTGAAGAAGAAGCTGGATTTTCCCAAGTGAAGGTAGGATAGGGCACGGCTATCCAAGGGATGAAGAGTATGGGGGTGGGGGTGGCGATGGGAAGCGTGGTCATGGAGGTTCCCCTGGGCTTGAAGCCTGGCATGTGCTTTCCTTGAACCCAATACTCTCACCATCCCCACCTACCCATCATTTCCCTTATTTCCAGAGTCTGAAACTTCAGCCATGTGTTAAGTTCAAGACCTAGTTTTCGACATGGAGTCACAATGGAAAGTGTAGTGGCCGTCCCCAACGGGGAAATTGTGCCGGTCCCCCCCCACCCCCGCATAAATCAGCCAATGTTATGGTCCCCTATCCCCATTATGGAGCTCAGGTCTCCAGTCCTGAAGCTTGAAGCCTGAACCAACATAGCCCTCTCAGGGAAAGGACTCCTCGAAGGCCAAGTCCAGACAGCAGGAGGAGCACCACAATAAAGCGAACTCAGCAGCGGGACTGGGAAGGCCATTTGGAAAGGGCTGGCAGGGAGCAGAGGACCCCTGTGCACACGGAACTGCGCGAGACAATGGTGGGAAGGATGGTTACAGGACAGGATGCAAACAGCACAAACCTTGACCATGTAAAAATAAGAAGTCACAGCTTCTGGGAGGGGAAGGAGATAGGAAGTGGGTGAGCTCATTTCCTCCTCCTAAATCCCAGGCTGTCGAGAGATGCCATCTACAGGGAAATGTGCTTCAAGAAAGGAATCCAGCCTCTTGGTATTTTTCTTCCCTTTTAGGGAAATAATTTAGAAACATAAGGAGCACAATTATTTGCTGTCCGGCCATTTCTTTGGTTACATGTAGGCTTCCTTTCCTTCTGTGAAATTCAAATACTTTCCCCAGAAGAGCATGTATTGTACAAGAGCCCTTTACCTGGCCTACTCTCCGAAGATGGACGTAGAAAGGGGTCCCCGTCAGCATTGCTGGGGGTGCTGGTTTTGGCACCTCCTGGACGTTTTCTGTGTGTACTCCTCAGTGTGACGTGTTTCTTATAGTGAGCGGGCATGGCTAATATACAAACAAAACCTTAAAAAACACAACACATTTCTGGAAAAGAGACAATCCCACAATGGGGGTGGGGATACCCTCTGAGCTCCCCAAGGGGCCGCCTCTCCGTGTCTTCCCCTCCACGGGGTCCCGGGGACTTCCTGAGCTCCGCAGGAACCAGCCACAGGGAGGTCCTCGCCGGGGGCTCAGAGCAGGTGACTGAGCCTCCCCAGGGCTGTGTCTTCCGCTGTAAACCTAGGAAGTCACCCTTGCCTTGCCTCACTTTCAGGTGACGGTGAGGGACACTTGAAGTGCAGGGCCTGTCCTCCGTGGCTAAAGGGCAAAGGGACAGACTTCTTAGCGTCTTGTTCAGCAGGGCATCCAGCTGGAACCAGGTCTGAGGGCTGCCTGTAGGTCGGTCAGGGGGCTCTCTGCAGCGGTTTCTGGGTCCGAACAGCCACTCTCACGGTCTCAGCTCCATCTAGTGTCCACACTGGGACACGGTCACTTGCGACAGACTTCCCCTCATTTCTACACTTGTGAAGGTACAGCATTCATTGGGCCAACAGGATGTACATAAGATCAATTTAAATCATTCCTCCCTGTGCTGAGATTTGGTATTCCAAAGCAAGCTTTATACAAGTTCAGTACTACTAAAGGTTTGTGCCTCCGGTCTTTGGAAGGATAGCACATTCACGCAACAAATAATACTTACAATAATTGATATTTATTGAATGTTTACCATGTGCTGGGCACCATTCCGGGTCCTTTAATTGTGTGAGTTCACTGTGGTGGTGAGGTGCTTATTGTCCCATTTTATAGATAGGAACACTGAGGCACACAGGTAACAGTAAAATTCATCACTCTTGATTTGTGCGGGCAGGTAGAGGCCATGTCATGGGGCTGGAGATGAGGACGCAGCCCGATGGGAAGCTCCTCCAGGCTGAGTAGAGAGGAAACGGGGGCTGAGACAGCCCTGGGACTTGGGCTAGGTCTGAGAGGTGAGGGGGCAGGAGGGTGTGGGATGGCTCACGTCCAGCATTCGTGTCAGGAAGGAGGCTGTAGTGTGAGACGGAGCACGCAGGGGTGGGCAGTTAGAGAATGTTTACTGAGCACCCAAGTGCCGGGCAAGGCTCCTGTCCTCGCAGGCCAGAGCCTCGTGCGGGAAGGTGGGGGTCAAAGGCCGATTCTGAGTGCTTGCTGGTGCGCAGACATCCACAAAGGACAAGGGCAGCCGGCGACGCGGCCTGGAGTGCAGGTGAACCTGAGCTCACAGGCAGAGGGGTAGGAGGTTGAAGGTGGGGGTCGTCAACTTGGAGGACTGGACAGTTGATCTCAAGAAGACGGAGGAGGGTCCGCGAGGAGATGGACGTGTGAGCCGAAGGAACAAGAAGGGGGTTTACTGGAGCCAAAGAGAGGGGTTGGGGGGAAAGTGAGTGGCCATAGGGCTCGAGGGTCAGGGAAGGGGCAGGAGGAGGACTGGAGGGGTCTGGGGGTGTACTGGGCAGAGGGTGCTGGGCTGTGGATGCCAAGAGAAGGGAGTGAGTAAAACATGAGCAACTCTTCCAGGAGGGAAAGCAGACAAGGTTGTGGTCCAAAGAAGGAGAAGCCAGGTTGAGGAAGGGTTGTTTCCTTCTGTTTGTTCTTCGCAAGGAGGTAACAAGGCATCTGCGTGGGCTGATGGGTAGAACATGGAGAGGGATGAGGTCTGGGGTAGGCAGGGCATCCTCGAAGGTCAGTCACACATGCGGCGAGCGAGGACTAGACAAGGTTGGGGGAAGGTGCCAGGAGGGACAGAGATTCGGGACCTTTTGGGAAAGGGGACAGTATGGTGGGAAGCCAAGGGAGCTGCCCCCAGGGGCCTGGAATTTCTGGGCCTGAGGAGAGAAATGAGAGAGCTTCTGGAGAGGTCTGGAGCCCCGGGCATGGCAGGAGAGGGTCAGGTCAGCAGACAGCGTGGGGTTGCTGGTTTTCTCCTGCGGAGCCCCGAGCAGGGCAAGGCCGAGGGCCAGAGCAGGAGGAGGGCTGTGATGCTGCTCGTGGAGGCTGCTGGCCCAGTGGGCTAGGCCAGGGAGAGGAGGGAAGCCAGGAGAGGACAAGGAGGCTGAGAGTAGGCACCACGGGCAGAACTCTCTGTGGGGTCAAAGAGCAGGGTGCGTCTGGACCAGAGTGGACTCGGTGGCTCAGGAAGTTGGGGTCAAAGATGGGATTTCTGAATAAGACTTTGGAACAGTCACCTTTGTGACAACGCTGGGTGTGGCTGATGGGTCTGAAGGCAGCAGGGCTGGGGGAGGGGAGGGGACAGGCCCCGGAACCCTGAGGAGCCAAAGAGAGGGGTTGGGGAGGGAGGGAGGGAGGGAGTGGGGAGGGGACAGGGCTGGGGCAGAAACAAAGCCAAAGCCCTTGGTGAAGAGGGGACAGCTGGAGGCCAGTACAGGGCAGCAGGGCACTGAGGGACAGCGCATCCGCGGCCTGAACCTCAAAAGGGGAGGTGTGTGAGGTGAGGGCTGGAGCGGGGGCCTGCCCGTGGGTAGCAGGAAATGGGGTGCTGCCAGGCTGCTCTGTCTTCAGTCTCCTTGGCTTTGAAGGAACCCTGTGCCCTGTCATCTTTCTCTATAGTTTCTTGGACGTGGGCGCGGTAGCACTTATATTAACAGCACTTGACAGGTGGGCCCCGGACAGGACCCGCCAAAGCCAAGGACCAGAAGCCTGCCTGTGGGCCAAGTGGCACTAGGGGTAGGGGGCGTGGGGACAGCTTTCCATCAGTTCATCTCACCTGAGGCCGAAGAAAAACATCACGTGCAGATACAACCTTATTGTGCTGCTTTTAATTACGAAAGATGTAAAATGACGTATTATAAAACTTGGGAGCTACTTTATACAAATTCCAATCTTTAAATATTTTTTTTTAACAGGGGACCTGGGAGTTAGGGCACTGGCGGGAAGTCTGATTAGTTGCTGTGATGGTCCCGCCGCGGAGCGAAGGAACCACCGTGCGTAACAGAGCCAACGAGAGAGTCCAGTCGGAAGGGTCTTCAGATCCGCAGGTGGGCTGGAACCCACGGGGCTTCAGCTCGGTTAATATACAGTAGACTCAGGAGAAATGAAACAGGACAGGGGAGAATTTATGGTCGTCGAGACATGATCAAAAAAATTTTTCTCCTAACACCATGTGTCCTAAAAAACACAACTGTACACAAAGAAAAAGTAGAACACAGGTTTTTAGTTCTATACTGTTTAACTGCTAGTAAACGAGAGTAGTACAGCCGTCGCTTTCTTGTAACAAGACTAAATATTGGAAGATCGTTTATTCTGATGCATGTAGTTGCTTCAGATGCTGGGGACCACGCCTGGTTTGTTGCAAAGGCAGCAGTGAGGGCAGAATTACCCGCTGAAGGTCAGAGTGACACCCGCCCATGGGTGTCCTTGATGCCATGTGAGCAAAGTGGGTTGGATAATGCCCAAAACCTTTTCACAGGAAAAGACTGGACTGGCAGACCTAAGGACAAATTTAATTCAGTGCTAACCTTACTGTCATCATTATATACCCCTGGGACACTGCACTGTTCCTTGGGAGCCTCCATTTCCATGAGTCACTGGGAGAATGCCCCGGGGGCAGTGTTCTTCACTGTGTAGGTCCCGGGGCTCCTGCTGTGCAGATAGAGCTGGGACCCCCCACGCCACTGACCCCTCCAGGTAAGGCACTGTGCAGAGAGTGGGTTATGCTGGGGCCTCTACTTAAAAAAAAACAAAAAACAAAAACAAAAACCAAACTTCTACCATCAGCATCATTCCCTGTCTGAAGGGCCAGGTCAGATTTGGGGGGGCCTCTGACCCAGGCAAGGCAGCGTGGAGCTAGCTAGCTTCATTCTCGGCACACCAGGGAGCTGTGTACCATGACAAGCAAAGGGCTTGTACTTGAACAGCGAGAGTCACTCCCTCCTGAGATCCTCAGGATAAAGGGATCTGAAAATTCCCCTGGGACTGGGGCTTGGAGCTCAGGTGAGGACCCTGGCTAGATTTGGGGCGACTGTGAGGCTCAGGACTTGGGCCCCACAGAGGAAGCAGCAGTGGCGGGCCATCGGGGTTCTTTGAGAGACCGGAGGTAAGGCGATCCTTCTGGAGACAGGAATGGGGTGAGGTCTAGAGAGGTTAACAGCCCAGCATGCCGTTCCAGACTCTTCTTGCCATGTGGCACTGACCCGATTCAGACCTGTAGTAGAGCCTTGCTTCTTTGGGTGGGGGCAGACTAGCGAGCTTCAGCCACACTCCTGGGGTCTCCTGGAAGGGCAGTGGCTGTCCAGGCGAAAGTTCCAGCATCCTTTCTCTCTCCTTCAGCACTCCTGTCCTCTCCGTCCTGTTTTCCCGTGCCCACACCCCTCCCCAGAGGTGCTCTTCAGACTCAGCTATCCGGCGTCTGGCCGGGGCTAAGCAGAGGAGGCAAGCGGTGCTGGAAACCCAGTCATACTGGTTTACGTGAAGGGACTGATGACTAATGACGGCTTCATGAATTAGGTCTTCATTTTACTGTAGATTTTTTCTACAACTTCAAAGAATAAATCTCCTTTAAAAGCAATTCAGAACAAAACATGGATCTGATAAGGGAAGATCTTTTCAGGTGGGGGCCTGGCTGGGATCCCCGAGGTCCTGGCACTGAGCCCCGAGGCCTCAGCGTGCCCAGCCATCCTGGCTGCGCTCCGAAGACGGTCTCCACCCGCCTGCCCTGGAGAATCCCCTTGAGGAGAACGGGGCCCGGTATCACCGTGGAGCTGGTCTCCTAGTGTCAGAAGCTTACTAAAGTGCAGGCCTCGCTTCACCACAGGCACAAGTGTTAGAAAGGCTGAAGCTCCGGGATTTGGCAAGGAAGGGGTCGAGCTGAAGACGGGACTGCCGGGGCAGCGGGGCACCTCCATGCACTTCTCCGTTCCTTGTCCATGCCTTCGGGGTGCAGCTCCACAGCATCTCCCGGGGCCCACATCTGCTTGCTGCTGGGGTTTGGAAAGAGTAAGGCACAGTTCCCGCGCTCAAGGAGCTTACGGGCTAGTGGGGTTCCAGGAACACTCCTGCTCCACAGAGAAAGAGCCTCCCCCTGCCGCTGTCGGCGGCTGGACAGGCTTCCCCGCAGCCGGCTGGTGGAGAGGGCGGCCTGCTCTGGTCGGGAGCTCGTCTGGAAGACATCGTGGGTCTGGAGATGCTGCCCCTGGCACCGAGAGGAAGCCCTTCTCTCTCCAGGCTCATTCATCACCGGGGGATTTTGTTTTTTTTCAGTGACTGAATAGAACAGTCCTCCTTTCCCTTGTCCACAGGAAAAGGTGTCCTGAAGCAGCAGAGAGATTGCATACTTGGGAGAAAACGAATGAGCATTCACTTTGCTTAACTCAAATCTGTTCTTGACATCGTGGTAAAAATTCTTCATGTTGGAAGTAAGGCATCGGGGTGATCGTGGCGTGTCCCGTCCATGGCGGGCGGCTGCCGGGCCGGGCCGGCAAGAGCGGGGAAGGCGGCGTGGTGCTGCGGGGCCGCGGCTGGCAGCCGAGTCACCCCCCGAAGGCCCGCAGCCCCTCACCGCCTCGCAGTCCGGGCCGGCTCTTCAGTGTGGACTAAGTCAGTGGTTCTGGTGCTGCACCCGCTACCGCGGCCCGTGGCACACACTGTTCTGCTTCAATGCGCCGACAGACTAGATGGCTGGTAAGCAGATGTACTGGTCCCGGTGTCACCCCACCCGAGTCGTCAGAAGCCCCAAGGTGGACCACCTGTGGCCACATCATCGGGGCCGTGGGCCTGAGAGGCAGCGCGCAGCTCTGAGGTCTCGAGTGAGCCACGGGGTGTGACGGGGCCTCGTCGGAACACTGGGACTCACGGAACCGGCTGCTTCCATGCCAAAAGCCCAGGACCCCTCCGGCCCAGGGGGTGTAGCTGGCTCCATGCTGTGCCGCTCTAGTTCCGCTCCTTCAGCAACACATTCTGGCCCATTCCATCCTGTTCACAGTCGGTCAGCTCGAAACGTCTCTTCCACAGAGGGGTCAAGCAGGCCCATGCTGGAGTCACTTAGCATGTTGAGTCCGTCCAGGCTCAGGGGTTCAATCTGGAGCTCTTCTTCCAGTGGAAACGGAGTGTCTATGTTCAGGCTGACCTCGGGCATGCCCGCCAGTGCGCTGCTGAGGTCCTTGAATAGGCTGGTACTCGAGTCTTCTGGAAGGAGCAGTGAGCGGATTAAAACAGTGCAGGTTAGGAGGCATGTACAACAGACGACAGCCCCACAAACACTGGCCCTTTACCTTCTAGCCAAGACAGCGATGGCCTACATTCCCCCCCACTCCCAGGGTCCAGGCAGGACAGCAATGGCCCAATGCTCCCAACAGCCAGCATCGAGGCATGACAGCGATGGCCTGTGTCCCCCCAACTCCCAGCGTCCAGGCAGCACAGCGATGGCCCACGTCCCCCCACCACTCCCAGTGTCCCCTCTGCTCTGGACTCTACGGTCTTTTCCCTCAGTTCCACCACTCCCTGTTTTTGCAGGTTTTCTCCCTTTGAGCAGTTGTCAATCACTAAAGCTAAATTCTTGAGAACAGGCTTGGATCACTGGGCCTTTCCCCACTGTTAATGGTCTCTGGGGCCAGACACGTGCCTTTCGAAAAGCTAAAGTTGAGCCGGGGGACTTTCATTTCTTTGCTTTATAGCATGTTGTTTAAACTCTCTTACAGTGGTGATCTGTGAAAACACAGCAAAAGACGGACAGCAGAGCTGAGGGGCGGCCCGCACTCACCCATCAGGATGGTGTTGGGGAAACTCCCGCAGTTGGAATACAGGTTTGGTCTCAAATGAAATGAGTCCTGTGGTTCTCGGGGACCTTGCTGCACCAGGGGCACCTGGAGGCATCAGAGGACACACGGTAAGGAATGACCTCTGCTTCCCGGGCGTGAAGGACACAACACACACCCAGAGCAAAACCAGACATGGAAACTGTCTTGGGGGCCTTCTCTCAAGGATCCCACACAGAATACTCTTCTCAGGCAGGCAGGTGCTGGGGCGGGGGGAGGAGAGCTCCCTGAGGCGCAGTGTGGGTGACTCATCTCGACTCACACACAGCCCGGCCCACTAAGCCATCCAAGGAGACACCAGCAGTCATGGTCTCTGTGGCCCTCTGGTGTCACACACCCCTCCCTCCCAGCCACACCGAGGCCTTTGGAAACACCATCTGTGGGAACCCCTCCAAGGCTCCATCTATAACCAAGGAAGTGTTAGGACAAAGGGGCTCTTCTGCCTGTTGGTTTCTAGGAAAGGGAGGCAGGGGACCCTTTCCCTCTGATGCTCAGAGGGAGGAACCTCAGGCCCCTCTCCACGAGAAAGCCTCTAGGAGGACTGGTGAGAACTGGGGCCTATCTTAGGTGCCTTTCCAGAAAGTAATATGCCAAACTATTGTTTTAAATCTTACAAAAATAGGTATTTCTATCATTTTTCAGGGAGATATTGACTCATCTAAACTCAATGGGCTTCTTCAGAAAATGAGGAGGCAGAGACTACTGGTTTATGCCGTGAGTCTTCACCGTGGCCCACTCAGGAAACATCTGTCTTTATTTTACTGTTGTAATTATTATTAAGATCTCTAAAATGCTCAAAACCCTTCGTTCTCTCCTTAATTCATCCTAGAACCCAATCCGTACTTAATGGACACTACAAAATCTAGAGTTATTTTAAATGGTCCACATTAGGGAAACCTACAAAGCAAAAGTTAGGGGTCAAATGAAAGTATCTTAGGGAGGGATGTCTGGCCGCAACTGCACTGAGCTCCCCTGGGAGGCCACACTGGGCTGGCTCCCGCAGCTAGGCCTGTGGGATGAGCCCCTCCTGTGTCTCTGTCTCCTCTGTAGGATAGACCCGTGGACTGCAGTGGTCCCTTCCTTCTGAGCCATTCTATAATTCTAGAACTGGAGTGTCACCAGAATTCTGCTAGCACTTGTTCAAACAATTCTTCTGCAGAGGCCTGACACCAGATAAGGCAGCCAGCACCAGGACTCTAGAGCTAGGGGACACTGCAGGGTCCCTCAGCCACTGGGCACATCTGAAATCTGGGCCATGGGATACCTGGTCTGTCTGGTGTGGGGGGGTTCTGTGCCCTGAGCAGCCTCAACAATGCACGTGCTGCTCCGATGAAGAGGCCTGACTGGACACCCGCTCACCTGTTGAGGGAAGGCCGGGCCTGGCCTCATGGACTGCTGGTCAAAGCTCACATCTGGGAAGAAGTTGGTCAAAGATGAACCCTTCAGGGAATAAGGAAGGGAACGTTTAGCTTGGAATTTGGGGCAAGGTAAGTGTTCCCTTCTGAACGGTGTCCCTGCTAGGACCCACCTGGGCTGTGAGGAGCGGGAAGCCAGATGGAGGCAGGGATGAGGCGGCCTGGGGCTCCTGGGCAGGGGGCTGCTGTAGGAGGGGCTGGGAGAGGTCCTGGGGGGCGGGGTAAGGGGGTGGCGGGGACACTTGAGCTTCTGTGGGCAGGAAGGAAAGCGGGCTGCGATCTGAGGACACCATCTGTAAAACAAAGCCTCTAGTTAGCTTCGATTAGAGTTTCTAAGTGGTAAATCCTTTAAAATCAGGAGGTGTCAAAGTGAGGGAAAAACGTGAGTCCTTCTTCCCCAGGACTATGCTGTGCTATGCTCCCCGAAGCCTATGTCTTACTTCTGCTCCTTCAAAGTGACCTTAAATCTCACTTCCCCACCAAACATTTCCTATTCAACAACAATTTCTATTGTCTTAAAACACAAAACACCTGTCAATTTAACCAGTGTCCTCAGAGAAAATCATGCTGTGTTTTTTTTGTTTTTGTTTTTGTTTTTTTAAAATCACACCTTCTGGTTTAGGATGGAAGATCGGAGGAAAAAGAAAAAACCAAACATAGCTCTGTCTCCCAAGCCTCGACTAAAAACATTAAACAACAGGAGACATTAATGAACAACACCTTAAAAATAATAAGACTAAACGGATAATAAACAGCACAAGGACAGAGATCATGGCACGGAAGAAAGTGGCAGCACAATCTGGAAAACGAAAAGCGACAGACAAGCCGTGCCTGGGTCAGCAGAGCTGAGAATGACAAGAGGAGGCTGGTAGTGGGAACAAGCCGAGAGGCAACCGGACTGCCATCACAGGGTCCCTGCGGGGCCTGCGGGACAGCAGTGGGCAGGGGAGAGCCAGGAGGAGGCACGGTTAGGGTTCACAGCTCTCGCCTGCGCGGAGACTGGGGGGCGGCACACTGGAGAGGGCAGAGCTGAGGGTCTGTGGGTGGCACACAGCAGCGCCCGGTGGGTGAGGTGCTCTGCTGGAAACATAGGCTCCAGCGAGCTCACCACTCAGTCTTGAGGCCTCCACCCTTCTTTCCCACCCTGACTCTCAGGAGGCACAGTCCAGGGATGCCAGCATCCTCTGGAGATTGGACCAGCTGGAGAGAGAATCCTGGGCACCCAAGGGCACCCCAGGGAAATGGCCAAGCTGGGTTGGTCTACAGGGAGGACCACGCTCAACAAGCCCGCCCGTCTATGCAGCTTCTGTGCCCTGAGCTTAAACATGTGCCGAGTGCCAAAAGTCACCGGACTGTGAGGAAAGCCTCTGAATGGAAATCAGAGACCAAGGCAGACATACAAGGAACAGGAACTTGGAGAAGTCCGTGCGGGAAGAAATTGTCATGAAAAACAAAATTATCAGGTGCCTCGGTGGCTCAGTTGGTGAAGCGTCTGCTTTCAGCTCAGGTCGTGATGCCAGGGCCCTGGGATCAAGTCTTGTATCATGCTCCCTGCTCAGCGAGGAGTCTGCTTCTCCCTCTCTCCACCTTCTGCCTGTGCTCTCTCTCTCTCTCTCTCTCACAAAAATAAATTAAAAATCTTTAGAGAAACACCAAATTATTATACTATTTAAACTATTAAAAAATCCTTGTTAAATCTGTTAAAAATACATAAAAAATATTTACGATGTGTATCTCTATATACTTTTTTTTCAAAGTGGGGATGTGGATGAAACAAGATTTCAAAAATGTTAATTGTTGAGGCTGGATGACAGGTATAGAAGGATTTGTTCAATTATATTCTCTACTTTTATGCTACATGGAAAACTTATGTTACAAAAAAAAAAGCACAAACTAGAATGAAAATTACTACTGAGAACCTCAGAGAGATGAAAAAATGATATTGCATCCATAGGACGAGTGTATAATGCTATAAAAAGGAACACTCACTCAAAGGACAGAAGAGAATTCTTGGGAATTTAAAAGGATGAACTCAGAAATGAAAACTCAGTGTAACAGCAGGAAGATAAAGATGAGAAGCTCTCCCAGACAGCAGGGTGAAAAGATTAGGAGACGAGAAGAGAAGGGAAAAAAACAGGGTATGAGAGGGAAAGAATGGGCTGTCCAAGATTCAACAACAGGTGTTCCAGAAAGAGCACACAGAGAAATCAAAGGGAAGAAACCATCCAGGAAATTTCCAGAAATGAAGGATGATAGGAGTTTCCAGATTGAGGAAACCCACCAAATATCCAGACTCATGTGATGTTGAAGCTTCAGAACTCTGGGAAATAAAAAGAAGATCTTATAGGCCTCTGGAGGGGAAAAAGACATTTTGTTCAAAGTATTAAGAATTGGAGGGGCGCCTGGGTGGCTCAGTGGGTTAAGCCTCTGCCTTCGGCTCAGGTCATGATCCCAGGGTCCTGGGATCAAGCCCCGCATCGGAGCCTGCTTCCCTTCCTCTCTCTCTGCCTGCCTCTCTGCCTGCTTGTGAGCTCTCTCTGTCAAATAAAATCTTAAAAAATACATATATTAAAAAAAAAAGAATTAGAATGGCACTGGATTTCTCATTAGCAACTCTAGAAACTAAAAGGCAAAGAATTAATACCTTCAAAATTTTAAGAGAAAATTATTTCAGATTTGAATTCTGTATCTGGCCAATTATGAGCTAAATGATGGGTAGAAGGAGGACATAGTTGAATCATGCCAGGCTCACATAGCCTTCCTCGGAAATCTACTGGAAGGCTTGTTTTTTTCCCTGTTGTTTTGTTTTGAAGATTTTATTTTATTTATTTATTTATTTATTTATTTTTATTTTTTTAAGATTTTATTTATTTACTTGACAGAGAACGATCACAAGTAGACAGAGAGGCAGGCAGAGAGAGAGAGGAAGGGAAGCAGGCTCCCTGCTGAGCAGAGAGCCCGATGCGGGACTCGATCCCAGGACCCTGAGATCATGACCTGAGCCGAAGGCAGCGGCTTAACCCACTGAGCCACCCAGGCTCCCTGTTTTGAAGATTTTATGTATTTATTTGAGAGACTGAGCAAGCGCACAGGCAGACGCTGAGCAGGGAGCCCTATGCCACCTGGGGCTCAATCTTAAACGACCCTGAGATGAACTTGAGCTGAAGTCAGACGCTTAACTGACTGAGCCACCCAGGCGCCCTCGGAGGGCTTGTTTTTAAATTTACTGAGAGGAGACCTACCTGACTCCAAGAGGTGGGGTTGGGATAAGAAATACATACGTAGAAAAGCAGACTAACAATAAAGTAAGACATTTATTAACTCCCAGGAGAAAAATATTTTCCATTTTGTTATTTCATGGCATATTAAGTGGTTCAACTCTGCACTATTATAACTGGGAAAACACTAAACACCGAATATTGCTCTGATCAAAAAACAAAGCCCAGTGCGAATGAGGAAGAAACGTGTGGGTGGGTGGGTGGGGAGAGGTGAAAGAGAACCATATCCTAATGGTAGGATAGCATCAGAAAATACCTAACACTAAAAACAAAACAAGCATGAAATAATACGGTTATACCAAAGAGATTAGCTAAAGTGTTGAAGGCGCCATCTCTAGGGAGTGAGAAGTACAGGGAGTCGGGGAGGGGAAGACAATGTTATTCCATAACAAGCCCTTTCTTATGAAACTCTGTGCAGGGATAACACTGATTTTTAAAAAAATTTTAATATTAGGCAAACAAAAATAAATGGAAACATCTGGTAAAGGATGCTCTCTATACCTACAGCTCTCCTTAAAATGTAGCTAGAAAGCAAGAGTAACATTTCTTACAACCTATAAAATAAACTTGCAAAAGAAAATGAAATTAGCAATCCAATAACATAAAAAGAACCATTAAAAAAAACAATTATGAAATACCCTCTCCCCCTCTCCCGAAAGGGATTACTCATGTTACGAGTGAGTAATGACTAGATCTGCTAAGTCCTTCCGCTGTGTTCTGTCAACTCTTGCTAAATCATGACTCATTTATGGCGAGGTGGGGAGTAAATGATGTCACAGTGTATCTAGGGAGGGACCAATAGGTTGAAAATATATTCATTGATGATTATAGTAAGAACCACCCTAAGTGCTCAGAATAAAAACAAAGTCAACAAGACAAAAATATGATGTTTTGACATCTGAACTTCTGTAACAGGCTTGTGATTTCAAAATGCGCCTTTCTCCTTTTCTTTTCTGCTTCCTTCTTAATTTTTACTTTACTTTTTAATCTTTATACTCAACATGGGGCTTGAACTCACGACCCCAAGATCGAGAGTCACATGCTCTACCCACTGAGCCAGCCAGGGGTCCCAAAATGTGCCTCCTTCTGAAGAGACTCTTTTGGGTCCTTCTGTGGAGGATCTTTATTAAATCCCGCTCATGCCATGAGCAGTAAAAGCACTGCTTCTCACATCTGTAGGCGTGATTAGGGAAGAGGTCTTACCCAATACCAAAGCTTCAGGGAGGTATTAAAGGTCTTTGGCTTTCCCCTGTGGCTTAAAATACTCACAGACTCAGTTACTGATAATTTTCCACACCAATGTTAAAGCCCGGGCCTGGTCTCCCCGAGCCACCCAGGACACGTCTGGAGTGTTCTCCACGCCCTCCCAGGCCCCAAGCCCAAGGTGGTTGCTTGCCCACCAGTGATCATCACAGCAGACGCCGGAAGGACACGGGCAGGGCTTCCCGAGGCATTCACACCTGCTCCCCGCGATCTCAGGGGAGCCCTCGCGGCCTCACCTGCTGAGGGGACCCCAATCAGGCCCTGCATGCCTCCCCGTCGGACCGTGGCTTGGCTCTCACCTGTGCCGCAGGATACGGGTTCAGGGGGCTGGTGGCCGAGAGCTGTCTGCTGAAGGCCGGCTGCGCCTCGGGGCCCGGAGAGAGCGTGAGTGGGCTGACGGGGGGCTGCCTCCGCCGGGCCGGGCCGCTCAGGGCTGTGGTGGACAGGGACGGGTTGCTGAGGGAAAAGAGCCGGAGGGAAGGGTGAAGGGCGGAGGCGCTGGGGGCGGACGTCTGCGGGCGGCTGTTCAGGGAGGACAGGGCCGTCTTATCGAGCGTGGCCTGGATGGAGGGGTTGCTCCGAGAGCTCTGCAGACCTAGGGACAACAAAGGCACAGGTCACTTGGGGTAACTGCAGGACAAAGCTTTCATTTTCCAAAGACTCAAGAACACTTAACTTCCACCTATCGGTCTCTGATGCTGATTCTGTGATGGGGCGGCTCTGGGGCAGCTGTCCTCCTGTGCACACAGTGGAGAACGGCTGCGCCCACACTGAGGGCTGGTGGCAGTGGGATGACAGGGAGTCTGACTCACGAGGACACGTGTACACAGCCACCTGGGCAAGAGACCCCAGGGCTGTGCACACATTCTGTTCAGAGCCCCCCAATGCCTCTGTCCCGGCACCCTGCCCGGACCCTCTGCTGCCTTCCTCTGAGAGTCATGGCTCTGGGGCGCTGCCTCGGGGACCCTGAAAATACTGTGAACACCCCAACAGTCACAGGAAGGGACCCCCCTCTCATGTCTCCTGTTTTCCTGGCTCCTGAAAAATTGTTCGTCACAGTCTATTCCAATTCATGGAAAATGAAGTTTTTGCTGGTGCTCTGCTTTATTTGGGGGGAGGGGCTGCAATTTTTAACTTGAGTTGGAGAGTTTGGGAAAGGCATCTCCATGACACGGGCTGCCAGGGCACAAGCCCGTGAGGCCGGGGACCATGTCCTGTGTCCTGCCAGAGCCTTGGCACCGGGCCAGGCACGGAGTGGCTTTGCTCTGTGACTTAATGATGCTTCTGTGTATCTCAGAAGGCAGTGCCTGTGTTTCAAAGTTCAGCCTATTACTCTGGGACCAGCAGCCCGGGTGCATACAAATGTGTGTTCTTTTACGTTCATAAAAAACTAAGTGTTCGATAAGAGTTACTGCAATGGAGCAAGGACAAAATAAAGCTTCTTTTTTTTTTTTTTTCTGGAAAATGATTTTTCTAAACACAGGAAGGAGGTCTCTGGTAAAACCCTATGTAGCTTCCCGGAAAGCTCCCTGGTAAAACCCTATGTAGCTCCCCGGAAAGGTCTCTGGTAAAACCCTATGTAGCTCCCAGGAAAGCTCCGCTGACTCGAGTCCCAATCAGAGCTGAAGACGTGAGCTTTGGTTAAGAAACAAAGTCACTGGGGTGCCTGGGTGGCTCAGTGGATTAAGCCACTGCCTTCGGCTCAGCTCATGATCTCAGTTTCCTGGGATCAAGCCCCGCATCGGGCTCTCTGCTCAGCGGGGAGCCTGCTTCCCCTTCTCTCTCTGCCTAGCTCTCTGCCTACTTGTGATCTCTCTCTGTCAAATAAATAAATATAATCTTTAAAAAAAAAATAAAAAAAAAAAAGAAACAAAGTCACTCATTCAGAAGGAAAGCTCAGACATGTTTGTATGAGTTTGTTCACCATGCCTCTTAAGGAATGCCTAGAAACTATAGAATCTTGAATCCAGTTCTGGACAAAATGATGTTTTGAGGAAAATAACACACAATGATAAACACAGGATTTTCAGTTGAAGCAACGCATCAGAGGCTTCCCTGGAGAATGCCAGCTTCCCCAAGGCCCCAGGGAGCTAACTGCCGATGTTGCATTATTTGTGTGACCTTGGATGTCCTTGTTCATGTAGAATTCACCAGGACACTTGGAAGAGCAGCAGATTAATAAGATGACCTAAGTGAGTGAGTAGAGGTTCTCTCAAATCAATTCTTCAAACCTAAAATTATGGGGGACAATGGCAGCACCTTCTGCAAGCTTTAGAGAACCTTCCAGATGACTGCTGTAAAGGGGAGCTCTGTCAGGTGAGTGGTGGATTCTTTTTTTTTTTTTTTTTTTTTTTTTTTTTAAAGATTTTATTTATTTATTTGACAGAGAGAGATCACAAGTAGGCAGAGAGGCAGGCAGAGAAAGAGGAGAAAGCAGGCCCCTGCTGAGCAGAGAGCCCGATGTGGGACTCGATCCCAGGACCCTGAGATCATGACCTGAGCCGAAGGCAGCGGCTTAACCCACTGAGCCACCCAGGCGCCCTGAGTGGTGGATTCTGATTTGCATGGACAAGTCCTGTTGAACCCAGAGTGGAAACCAGCAGCCATGTCCCCCACTGGTGGACCACCACTGGGGACCCCCTCCTAAGGAAATGGTCCACACCACAGCTCTTCGGACCCAGCCAGCCAGGGGCTGAATCGCAGCCCTGGGAGTAAGAGACCAACGCCTGCCTCAGACATCGACGGGCGTCTGTCGAGGTTCAGGTAAACATGGACAGGTTTCAGCATGGGGTCTGGGCTGCAGGCGCTCACACATGGTGCAGGAAAACCCAGGTCACACTGCGGGCAGCATTCGTACAGCCTCATGCGAACCTTTAAGCGCTTCTGAAGACCTGAACCAATAAGCTGGCAGATTCCTATTTACTATGCGTATCTCTGGAGTATAAAACAGTTTCATCATAGCCAGTATAAATGTTCTAAAATTCAAAATATTCTCTTTTGAAACCCGGTGGGAAATGAGAGGGTTCTAGAAAGATAGCTGTAATGATAAACCATTGTGGCATGTTCGTAAGCGCCACTAATGTTGTTCAGTGAACAGGGCATGGAATGGACACTTTCTTCTTGGCTTTTGCATCTTACTCTCCAAGTCCCAGGACACCTGGGCTGCTGAAGACAATGAAGGAGGAGGTCTAGCAGAGCGTTCCAGAGCTCATGGAATCCAGCAGAAACAGACCAAAGGGAAAAGTCAGCAGGGTCAAGAGCTCCAGGAACAGGTATGTCGCTATCTCTAACTCAGATGACTCATTCTCACTCACTGGGACCACCTGTGATCAAGCCACCGGTGCACATACGTGAGCACGTCCTCACTGGGTGGGGGACACTTACCAGAAGAGCTCCGTAGGCCCAGGTGAGTCATGGCAGCCGGCAGGTTGCCCACGCTATTCCCCACACTCATACTACCGAAGACGTGGTCGCCGGTGTCCAGTGAGGCTGGCACGGGCGCAGAGTAGTGGAGGTTGGTTAGATCTGGCAATGACCCCCCAGTGTTCAGGGTCCCCAGAAAGGGTGAGAGGCCTATGTTTTGACCGTTGTGTGGAAAAGCACTGAAAAAAAAAGAGAGAAGTGTTACTTTCTCTAGTGCATTTGGTGGCTAGGGAATAGGAGAGACTTGTCAGGGAAAGGCTGTGGCATCGGAAACCCAAGTCCTTACAGAAGCGGAGACTGCCGCGTTCTGAGGACCTGCCTCCTCGGCTTAACTCTCTGAAGGGCAATGGCCTTACCGGTTCAGTCAGACTAAGGACGTCATCTATGCCTACTCTGCAGGAATATTTTTCCAAGACCAGATCAGACGATGGGTGTAAAAGTTCTCTGAAAACCATAAGGCCCTATATAAAACGGGAGGCACTACTTTGTATTTGCATGCTTCTTTTTCTAGATTTTAAAAGTATCTTTCCTACACACACACACACATACACAAGTCTCTCTGCATTGAGCAGATACCCTCCAAGATATATTTAGTTACAGTTTTCATCAATTTTAAAGTGAGAAAGGGATGTTAGCATTCGCTTATCTGCTGTGTGCCAGGCGCTGGGCTGAGCTGGTGCTACAAAGACCAAGGAGCCGAGCGTGTGGGTTCGCCGTCAGGCCCGCCCCTGGCATCTGCAGGTCTGCAGCGAGAGTGCGCGTGGAGGCCCACGTACCATCTGTTTACACGTCTAAAAGTTATGAATCAAATTAACACACCCTTAACTGAACTATGTTCTATGTTTCTGTCCTGACAAATGACACCTCCGTAAGAGCCTGGAAGGTCAGATTCAAATTCAGAATCCTCTGACTCCTGGAAGCTCTGCCCTGGGACATACGGGAGGTGGCCGTGGTCCTCAGTGCGCCCCAGCCTGCTCCGCAACCACAGGGCCCCCACGCAGCTCTCCCAGCCTACAGGCCAAGCCCTGGCCATACTCCACGCCCCCTCGACTGCATCCATCAGGCAGGTGGTGTGGTTCCCCAGCGGCCCCTTGGACTCCAGACCCCATGGGAACGGGGTCTCTAAAGTGTGGGGCTCTGGGGGAGGCTGCCTAGCCCCTGTCTGAGGGGCACTGCTCTTGGGGTTCATGGGCAGACAGGAGAGACAGAAGAGTGGTAAAGCAAGCATTTGCAATGTAGAAGGAAGCATGAGGCCAGGGCTGAAGGGGGTGGGCTGATCATTAGGGACCAGACTTGCAGGAGCTGCTGGGCTGGGAAGGGAACGCTTTACCAAGCACGTGACAGGGTGCTCAGACGTCATGGCAGAGCGAAGAAAAGGTGGGGAGCAGGAGGAGGTAGGAGGGGCGAGAAGTGAGCAAGGGTAAGACGACATGCTGTTCTCAAGAGTCTGACCAGAGGCTGTGGGAGGTAGGGAGCCCAGTGTAAGCTGGAGAACGACACTTCAGAAATGCTACTGCGGTCACAGCTTGGAGGACGGTGTAAGGGGGCAGAGAGTGAGGCAGCGACGGCCCAGGTCTGACCCACGAGGCTGAAGAAGAGAGGAGCCGGAGAAAGGAGACGCTAGCGGGGAGTGGGGGGGGGTGGTGGTAGTGGATGCCGCCGAGGGCGCTGCTGTCCAACAGCACCTCCCAGGGACCAGCCACGGGCATCAGGGCCACAGAAGACTCAGACACGGCAGGGAGACAGCCACATGATACAAGTCTGGAGTGGCGTGAGGTGTGGAGGGACTAACCAGCGGGCTGGGGGGCTTCCTGGAGGGCTCCTGGGCTGAGTTCCAAGCCCCAGTGGGTCTCGGCGGGAAAACCAGTTCAGGCAGAGTTCACGGCATGGGCAAAGCAGGGAAGCATGAAACCACACAGTGTGCCCAAGGAATTTAGATACAGCAGGAACTACGACACGAAGGTCAAGTTCAGGAGAGGTAGTGGTGAGGGCGGCAGGACTGGACAGGTAGGCAGAGAGCACATGAGGCTCAGACTGAAAGAAGCCGGTGGAAGGTGGGAAGCAGGAAAGACATAATCCCACGGAGGACAATGTGGCTAACAGACGGGGGAGGAGGGCTGGCATGCGGAGCGGAGCCTGGCGGCAGAGAGGTGAGTGGTGGCTGGTGGGGCTTGGTAGTCAAGGGAGACAGAGCGAAGACAGAGCGTGGGGACTGAGTCGAAGAGACAGAAGGCACTACTGGAGAAGGACTCCTGACTTTCCAGCATGGGGACACTGAGGCGTATGAGCAGACTGGGGTGGTGGGCGTGTGCTGTGGGGATGACAAGGAATTCTGTCTTAGACACCGAGTTTCCACAGGACAAGAGGACGCGTACTAGGGATGTCTCCTGAGGACAGCTCCCTTGCAACAGTGCGGCTGGAGGCCAGGCCACCGTGGGCTGCAGAGTGGACAAGCAGTCAGGGGAGAAGCCTCAGAAGTAAATACTCTTTCCAAAGTGTGGCTAAGAATTCTGGAAACGAGCAGGAAGGAAGTAACTGTAAGTGACTACAAGGGAATGCAGGGGTAAGGATTTTTTCTGTGCAGACTCCTTAGTGAGTACATTTAAACACAGAGAGAAAACCTACCAGGGCAGACAAGGCTGAACACCCAGGGGAGGGCAGGACAGGGAGGAGGGAGAGGCCTCAGAAAGGCCAGTGCGGCCAAGGACCAGGGAGTGGGTAAGGCGTCAGCCTTGGCCAGGAGGACACCTGTGTCTCTGAGACCAGGAGGAGAGAATGGCCAGGGGAATCCGGGCCGGGAGGGAAGCTGAACCTGCCTCCCTGGGGGCCTCCCTCTTCCCGGTACAGGGATGGACGGAACTGGCAGGTTTGGGAGGACGTGGGGAAGAAGGAAAGCTGTCCAATTTGGCAGATGAGGAAGAAAGATTTTGGTTGTAGAAAACTGAATGTGGTACCTTGTTTTTCTGATTGGCTGAATGTAGAGGAAAGGTGATAGGGTCAAAGGTCAAGGACTAGGAAAATGAACCTGAGAACCAGGGTGGCTCACCCTGACAGTGGACAGGCTCTCTGACTGATGGGCGGCAGGCACTGAGTTTTAAAAACTGGTAAAATCTACCTGCTGGGAGGTTTCAAACATCTAAGTGTGAGGCTCGGCGGCCGGAAGTGCGCACAGACACGCTGTCCATCTGCATTGGCGGGTGTGTTCACCGATACTCAGCTGTGCTCTTCTTAAGTGTATTTATGGCACCGTAGCTTGCTAGGGCCGTTCGGCCACTGAATTATTTGAAACAAATGAAATGTGACTACCACGGGAGCTGCTGTTTTTGTGAATGTTCGGCTGACACCTTACAAAGGAAGTTGCTCAGAGTTTTGGGACAAAGAAGTCCCAAGACTTTCCTTAGGGAAAAACCTTGGGGACAGTTGGTCTCTGAGCCTTGAACAGGAAGAGCATAACTTACTTGCCACCTCCAACATCACAGGATCGAGGGCGCCCTGACAGGGACTGAATCTGGGGAGAGACACAAAAAGCCTGGGATTACTCACTGTAAAGTCAAATTCAAGTTTTTTGAAAGTGTCTTTGTAAGTGTCTTGGGCTCCCAGCACGGTAAGGAGCACATGCACGGGGCAGCCATTTCAGTTCGGACCGGATTTTTCCTGGCACAAGGGGGGCATGACATTAGTGAGTTTTCTTAATTTTTGCCTTGTTAATTATCTCCTAGGTGAATACTATTTCCTTCAAAAAGGCCAACGTGGAGCGCCTGGGTGGCTCAATGGGTTAAAGCCTCTGCCTTCAGCCCAGGTCATGATCCCAGGGTCCTGGGATCAAGCCCCACATCGGGCTCTCTGCTCTGTGGAGAGCCTGCTTCCTCCTCTCTCTCTGCCTGCCTCTCTGCCTACTTGTGATCTCTGCCTGTCAAATTTAAAAAAAAAAAAAAAAAAGCCAACGTTTTGGGGTGCCTGGGTGGCTCAGTGGGTTAAAGCTTCTGCCTTCGGCTCGGGTCATGATCTCAGGGTCCTGGGGTCGAGCCGTGCGTCAGGCTCTCTGCTCAGCAGGGAGCCTGCTTCCCACCCCCCTCTGCCTGCCTCTCTGCCTACTTGTGATCTCTGTCTGTGAAATAATAAATAGAATCTTAAAAAAAAAAATCCAAAAAGGCCAATGCTGTTAAGAGAGTTTTTAAATCAACATTATTTTTCGAACTGGCCTCAGAGGAAAGGAAAAAAACAGAAAAACAAAACAGGGTGAAGAAGGAGGAAATTAACCTCAGAAGGAAACATGTATTTCCACTAGAACTTAAGCTTCAGGAGGGCAGGGTTTTTAACTCTGTTCATTCATAAATATTCAGCTAGAGGGCCTGGTGATAAGGGCTCGATAAAAAGACCGTGGGGAAAAATGAATGTACCACTGACTCAACTCTTCTACCAGAAATCGCTTACGGAGTGCTGCAAATCCCTAAGAAGTAGGGTGAGCTCCTCCTTCCAGAGACAGCAGTCCCTGGCACCTGGGGAAGAGTGGATGCTACCACCCTTCCCGCTGGAGAAGGTGGTGCTGTCCTCCAAAACCACCCAAGTCTCCCACGGTCACAAGGACAGTATGGCCCCTCCTCCTGTTATAGTATGTTCATTTTTTATTTCAGTTTATTTAAGTCCCCTGTACACCCAACGTGGGGCTCGAGCTCCTGACCCTGAGTTCAAAAGTCTCGCGTGCTTCTGAGTGAGCCAGCCAGGTGCCCCAAAGTACATGCATTTAAAATGTTATCTCCCGGGGCGCCTGGGTGGCTCAGTGGGTTAAGCCGCTGCCTTCGGCTCAGGTCGTGGTCTCGGGGTCCTGAGATCGAGTCCCGCATCGGGCTCTCTCTGGGAGCCTGCTTCCTCCTCTCTCTCTCTCTCTCTGCCCACTTGTGATTTCTCTCTGTCAAATAAATAAAATCTTTAAAAAAAAAAAAAATGTTATCTCCCCTCTCATCCCCAAAAGATGAAACATCATGTATATCTTGCTTTTATTAAAAAATGTCTTTTCAAGCCCACCCTTAATGCTAATGGTGACTCTGGTAGATCTGGCAGAAGAAACTGGGAATCTGACCATAAGGCAGTACAAGCATCACTAATACCCTTTCTTTCAAAGGAAACACAGCTTCCCTACGGGAAGAGAGGCCACGTCAAGTTCCATGGGGCCTCACTCCTTCCACAGCTGGCAAGGTTCACAAGAGCCGTGGTGGCAGGCAGCTGGCAAAGCTGTACACGCAAATACTCAGAGGCTCCCAGAAGTCACAAAACAGAAGTCAACTTACTGACTCCAAGGACTCAGGTCAAACACCCTTCATTAAAGAGACAGGTATCTGGTGAACCAGCCACGCACAGAAGCTGGTGATGGGGAGAAGGTTTGGCTCTAAAACAGAAAAATCTGCTTATGACTAGTCACCGGGCTTCGGAGCTTCTAGAAACACAAATGAGGAGTGAAGGATGGATAGGACTTTCTGAATGAGTAAATGCGCATGAAAACTGTGTGAGTTGCGTGAACAGCATCAAGAGATCCCTGTCCTAATTCATTGACACAGTTGTGGTCAGTTTCATTTAAACAATCATTCCCTAATACACTCTTCCATTTCTGTCCCCTGACATCTTTGCTTCCTTTTTTCTCAGCTCTTATCTCCCCCACTGCTGGATTTTAGTGACCTCGTAAGTATATTCAGTGATAACAAATACAGACGACTCCCCTACCTCCTTGGTCTCCCACAGTTGCTTCGGCAGTGGCTTGGGAACGTTTAACAGATTCTCTTCTTTCAGTGGGCCCGGAAAAGACAGCACTGAAGGGGGAAAAAGACATATTCACTCCATTTAGAAGGCAGCCATCCTACCCTCAGCCAAATCATCTTCGCAAAAAATGACTGATATGGCACTGTGTATTGACTGGGGAAGAGCTGGTGTGGGCCTCTGCAGCCGGGCACTGAGCAAAGGACTTTGGAGACACAGGAAAAGGGCATTACGGAGATGGAGAGATAAGAAAAAAAAAGCCTAGGGTGTCTGGGTGGCTCAGCTGGTTAAGCAACTGTCTTCGGCTCAGGTCATGATCCCGGAGTCCTGGGATCGAGTCCCGTGTCGGGCTCCCAGCTCCACAGAGAGTCTGCTTCTCCCTCTGAACTTCTCCCCTCTCATGTTCTCGCTCTCAAATAAATAAATAAATAAAATCTTTTTAGAAAAAAAGAAAAAGGAAAAGAAAAAATGGCCTAGAAATGAGGACGGACTAGAGGGTGGATCACTATGGAGTCGAGCTGCTCTTCTCAGTGGAGCATGGCCTAAGTAAAGGAGTGGCAGGAGATCCAGTTTAGAAGGTCAAGGCCAGATCGACGGGCCCCCAACCTTGGCAAGGAGATGGATGGTGGAAGCCGATGCAATGGGGATCACACAGTGGCCCAGGAGGGATGAAATGAGGATAAACAAGACAAGAGAAACACCATAGGGAAGACAAGGCGGCCATGGGGCTGCCTGGTGACGGGCTGGGAGAGGGAAGGGAACTGAAAACCCAGAGGGCTTGAGGCAGAGCTGTGGGATGGCCAGCTCTGTGCTGAGGGACCATCCCACGGTTTTCTGCGTTATCGCTCTCAGTCTGGCCAGGTGAAACGCGGATCATGTCATCTGATGTCAGGAAGGGGACACATCACGAGAGACACCAGTGACTGTGAAACTAGGAATGCTGTTAGGTCTCAGTGACGGTCATGGCTGCCTCGTCTCAGCCCCACACAGGACAGTCTCCGAACCCAAGAATAACAGAACCCGGAAATAAGTCACTTGAAACAGAGACCAAAGTTGCAGAGGAGAGTCTGAGATGCAGTGCTCTTTTCTCGGCGCCAGGAAGACGGCGGTCAGGTCTGCTCGGCTCCTCGGGCCTGCCCCAGCGCTCCCAGAGGTCTCTCTTAATTCTGGTACTCCAGCCACTCTCTTTTGAAGAGCTTATTTGGCCAAGTTAAAGCTCAGGTTATAGAGATTCAGAGAAAGAAAACAGTGCCCGGTTCCGAATGAATAGAAGAACCGTGTCACTCTTTCCTTTGTTAGTGGCTTCGGGGGTCATCTCGGTACATCTCCGACAGCAGCTGGCTTCACGAAGCTCAGTATCTCCTGCCAGATCTGCAATTTCGTTTTGCAACCAATTTGCCTTTTTCTGGCATTGTTTACTTACGTGTGTCAATTACTGACTTGCAAAACTTTCTAAGTAGGAACAGACAGCTAAGAAGGAAGGGGCCTTGGGATAATTAATGGTCCGAATGACTGACTCATTCCTACTTTCATGTGGATACGGATACAGTTTTGCTTCCCTGCACAACCTTGTGACCATGGGACTGTGAGGACTCAGATGACAGGGAGCCTTTGTGATCTAAGTACATGGTTCCTCCCCGTGCCCTTGATCGTGGCCAGCCTGGATTTTATACGGCCTCTCAGAAAGTGAACCGAGCAGCTGCCATGGGCACTTGGAAAAGTCCTAAGAGCAGGAGTCTTGGGAGCGTGAAGGGAGCCTAGAGATGCTGTGCTCAGTGCCGGCAGGTGAAAGCAGGTCATACCTTCCCCATGTATGTCGTTCTCACCATCACAGAAACCTGGTGGGAAAGGGAAAAAAAACACACTTTTATGTGGTGCTTTCAATTTTATTTATCTAAGAATTAGTGACTCTTTCTGATTTGAAATAAAATCGTGAAAATTCCAGGGTGATTTTGGTATGCTGATGTTCATCCAAGGTGCACTAGCGTTACTAAAATTAGAATAGGTATGGCCCATTTGAGTCAAGAATTGGCTCCTTTCTACTCTTCCTTTAAAATGATCTCAGTCTTAATTTTTTTTAAAAAACAGCCTCTGTCTTGAAAGAACAACGTACAAAGTCTGAGAACCTCTATTCAAATCACAAAATAAAGAAGTTCAGATCAAAACTCTTGCAAGTTGCGGGGGTGGGGGAAGGGCTGGTAACTCCAAAAATCTACGTGACTGGTTCACACGAACCATGCGTGTTTAGAGGGACAGACTGCAAGTCCCATGTTGAATGTTGTTATATGTATTGCTTGAAAAGAGTCAAGTTATTTTTTAAAAAATTATCTAGTCTCTGTCAATTTAAATAGAATATATGATAGCTATTCACAAAGTTTTAAACATTTGACTTGGAATAAATTCTGGCTGAATCAAATATATTTTTTTAAGATTTTATTTATTTACGAATCAAATATTTTTAATCCATAAAATATACTGCAGATGACCAACCATAGTATTTTCCATTGTTCTAAGCTAAAACCCATGAATTAGGTGACCATCCTCCTTGGAGCAAATACACTAAAAGAGTTTTCTTTCTTTCTTTCTTTTTTTAAGATTTTATTTATTTACTTGAGAGAGAGAATGACAGAGAGAGCATGAGAGGGGGAAGGTCAGAGGGAGAAGCAGAATCCCTGCTGAGCAGGGAGTCCCGATGCGGGACTCGATCCTGGGACTCCAGGATCATGACCTGAGCAAAAGGCAGTCGCCCAACCAACTGAGCCACCCAGGCACCCCTAAATGAGTTTTCAATAAAAAATCAGGACAAAGTTTTAAGTTCTGAGCCTTTAAATATACTTAAATGCTTTCTTAAAGTTTTGATAAGTTTCTGGAGAACCTGATAAGCCTCTACAGCTTCAACACCAGCTGTAATGATCATTCTTTCAACATGGATTCGTCAAGTTCCTGCAAGGAGGGTGTGCTAGGCCAGGGGGGAGAGGACCAGTGAGAAGCTGGAACGCTGAAGCAAATTCTCGAAAACAGGTAGAAGACCGACCATTTCGGTAGAGTCTGAGGTGGGGGCAACACTGAGAATCCCCAGGAGCACTAACAGGCTGATAAACCCAGCACGCTCATGAAGACAGAACTTCTCTCAGCCCAAGGAAGCAGAAATCAATTTAGTAATTTAAGACTTTATTTTAGGGGCGCCTGGGTGGCTCAGTGGGTTAAGCCGCTGCCTTCGGCTCAGGTCATGATCTCAGGGTCCTGGGATCGAGTCCCGCATCGGACTCTCTGCTCAGCAGGGAGCCTGCTTCCCCCTCTCTCTCTGCCTGCCTCGCCATCTACTTGTGATTTCTCTCTGTCAAATTAATAAATAAAAAATCTTAAAAAAAAAAAAAAAGACTTTATTTTAGTGCACAGAAAGACTTGGGTAAAAGCCTGTTAGGATGTAGCTTTGTGGGCCCAAGCCTCAAAGACTGATTCGGAGGGAGTGAGAATGGGCCCAGGAATCTGTTTTTAACTATCACCTCTGAGGACTGTCCGCAGACCATCCTTGGCCCACTTTCTGAGGGACCTGGACGAGGCTAGACCTGAATTCTGATTTGACGTCTCCAAAGAAGGCAAGGTGAGGGCTGCCCGGCTGGCTCAGTAGAAGACCAGGCAACTTCTGATCTTGGGGTTGTGAGTTTGAGCGCCACAGTGGATTTAGAGATTACTTTAAAATCTTAAGGGGGGGGGGCTGGGTGGCTCAGTGGGTTAAAGCCTCTGCCTTCTGCTCAGGTCATGGTCTCAGGGTCCTGGGATCAAGCCCTGAATCGGGCTCTCTGCTCAGCAGGGAACCTGCTTCCTCCTCTCTCTCTGCCTGCCTCTCCGCCTGCTTGTGATTTCTGTCTGTCAAATAAATAAACAAAATCTTTACAAAATAATAATAATAAAATAAAATAAAATAAAATCTTAAGGGCGGGGTGCCTGGGTGGCTCCGTAGGTTAAGCATTGCACTCTTGATCTCGGGGTCATGAGTTCAAGCCCCATGTTGGGCTCCAGATCCAGCGTGGAGCCCACTTAATAAAAATAAATAAAATAAAACCTTAAAACAGACAAAAAACAAAGCAAGGTGAGAGAGCATCAGAAAATGAGGTGCAGAGAGGGAAGGTGAAGCTCTACAACGGCAACTGTCAGCAGGATGGAAAAGAAACTTCTCATGCATCTTTTGGCTTCCTTGGGGCCCTCATCTTGGGAAGGGGCTGGGAACGTGACCATTCTGACCACGACACCAGGATTATCCCATTGCAAACAACAGACTGGTTTCACTTAGCAACCTGGCATGGTATGAGCCTACATCGCTTCATTAAGACCCCAAGCCCCCCACGCTCCCTTAGTATAGCTGCCCTGGCCCTGGAACACGAGGACCCGGCGGAGGGCTACCTGAGGAAACTGGGTGGCTCTCCTGTTCGTGCCACCCCTCTCCCTCAGATGGGCACAGAAGGAGGGCTTCATGGAGGAGGTGGCACTGCAGTTAGGCCCTGAAGGATAATGACGAGGATGACCATAATGAGAGCCAGCATTACGGCTCGCATACCACGGCCCAGGCTTCACAGCACTGCAAGGCAGCCCGTATTGTCCTCACAGCAGCCCTGAGGCAGGCACCGTGTGCTGCACCGCTAAGTTCTGGGAATAGAACTGGCCCGTGTGCCTCCAGGAAGTCCAGCTGCTGTAATGGGAGGGATGTGGACACTGGGGAGTGAGGTTGAAGGGGACACCTCCGTGCAGAGACGGGAGGAGGAGGCCAGGAAAGGGGACATGAGGCCGAATGTGTCTGGCAGGGGCAAGAATAGCGTTGGGCTGGAGCGGGAGACGGGGGGGCGAGGGACACGGCAGATGAGGCTGGACTGGAGCAGTCTGCCGGTGGCTCAGCGGGAGACACGGAAGGGGTGTGACAGGATGACAGCAGAGCTCTGGAGAGAGTGTTCCAGCAGCGCGTGTGAGATGGACGGAGAGGAGAAGGCCCAAAGGCAGGGAGACGGTGTGGGAAACTGGGAGGCCAGTCCGGGCAAGAAGGAAGGGGGGCCAGGCACTGAGGGCAGGAGAGAGGCTGCTCTGAGGCTCGCTGCGGGCAGGAGGGCTGGGACTTGGCTGCTGACTGCTGTGAGGGCTGTGGGAGGGAGGGTGAGGCCCCCAGGTTCAGCGTCCAGGTAAGCGGAACAATGGTGACGATCAGGACTGGTTTGTCAGAGCCAAGCTAACGCAAAGCCGACATACCCGCACGCGGATCTGTATTACTGGATGACAAAATACCGTAGGATACAACTAGAAATAAAGCACTGAGCCTAAAAAGGGAGCACTGTGACTGGACATCTGGAATCAGAGGAAACTCACTCACATCCGTCCCACAGGGCTAAGGGACGGCCGCGGCCAAGGCTGCATCTGTGTTCTGGGCACCCAGGAGGCCTCAGAGCCGCTGGGCGCTGACCTCCTGAGTGCAACACAGACCACGTGCCCTCTGCCTGCTCCATGCCGGATGGATAAAAGTCCTCCAGCGGCAGGATTTGCAGAGCTGGGTCCCTTCGCAACAAGCCTCTGGGGCATCAGCCTCCCCATTCGGGCACTCCTGCCATCTGGGTGATGCTTTCGCCCCTCTTTCGATCTGAGATGTTTGTGCCCTCCCCCTCCCCGCCCGCTCCTCCGTGCAATCAGGGGTCATTAACAGGCTCACTTCCTTATGGGTTGTTTGCATTTTAGACCTTCTTCGTAACTGTGCAGGTCACAGTGTTTGCCTGAGGACAGAGGATCGTTAAAACAGAGGTCCAAGACTCGCCTTCTTCCCGGAGGAGGGGTTCGGGGCTACGGCTCCCAAACCAGTACAGCTCAGCATCTATCTACAAGCTGTGGGTGCAGAAAAGATCATTCTCCCACACTCTTCGGTCCTGAGCTCCAGAGTGCTCCCGGGAAGGACAGGGACCACTCCAGCCCCCATGTCCATGACCACGTGGGAGTGGGGGGCAGTTAGGGGACAGTCCTGGGCTACAGGACAGAGCCAGGGTCCCAGCGAGCCCTTACGCTTGCCCGGCAGTGTGCATGTGAAATGGCGAAGCACCCCGGCCGCCAGGGAACTCTGGTCAAGGCTTCTCTTCGTAGATTCTGAATAATGAAAAGAGAAGAAACTAAAAATCTTGTCTGGTGTAGAAGCTTATTCCTGTTATTTACATCACCTACTTACCACTGACGCCTAATTGTCACACAACTCAATAACCACTGTGAAAATTTAAGCATGAACAGACCAATGGCTTCATTCTCTGGGGATACACAGTCCTGCTCACAGACATACCAGTTTATTGCTCATGTGGCTAAGTTAGGAGCAGGCACTCCCTCATCACCAGCTTGCAGACAGACAGACAGACAGTGGGGACATGGTGGCTGCATCACTGAGCTCAGGAAGGATTTCCAGGGAAAGAGCGGTTACTGCTACTTCTGCTACGGAGCCTGAATCCTGGGCTTCAACTGCATTTTCCCATCACTTTTTAAATCCTTACTTTATTTGGTTGGTTCTATAATAAATACCTTTTTGCCAAGCTAGCTGGTATTTTTAAAATCCAAAGGGAAAGAAAATGAAAAACTTTTAATGAATTACAGGGGGAAAATACACAGAACTCTTTAAAATAGCTCCCACCGACAAATATAATTCTCCAGAAATAATCCCCACCCTTGGAGACTTGAATAATATTTTAAACACACTGGCTTTCCCATGTAAACACATCCATATTTGGCCGTGTTTCTGAGTTGTGCTGTCCTTGCACGGCAAGTGTGCACAAGCAGGCCCACAGCTCGGTCGCTGGGGCTGGAGGCTCCCCTCTGTGACCCCCCCATGCCCAACAGACGCTGCGGCCCCACAATCTCGAGTCGCTGACTTGACAAAGAGTGACCACCTCGATTCTCGAGTCGGCCCAGGAATTCTCCTCCCGATTTCTTTCTTGCTCCGTCTGCCGAGAGCAGCTCTGCCACAGTTCTGCCTGATTCCTTCTCACTCACCCCTTCTGACATCTCGCATCTCTCCCCTCACAGGCCCGACGGCTCCCGGTATGACTACTTCACCTAGTCAATCCCTTTCTGTGCTCTCTCTCTCTGCGTGCAGGCCCCAAAGGCTCTTTATTTAAATTATCTACAGTTGCCTTCTGGTCTCTGGGTCTCTGGCCCTTTGTGCAGAAGCATAAACTTTGCAGAGAGGACAGGAGATGCGAAGGTATGGCAGAGGCCGAAAGGTGGCTCTTTATCAGGGGCTCCGAGGGTCAAAAACCATCCGTCTGGTTCCCTCCCAGTCCGGGGAGACCAGGATGTCCCTGTACTTCCTGGCACCTCCACGGATCACAGCTGCTGCCTTTCTGGCCTGTGTGTATATGGTCCCATCTCTGCCTCTCCTGGAGCTAAACTCACGCGTCTCCCCATAGACCCTGCTCCTCCGAGCAGTGAGCGGCGGGCTCCTGTCCAGTTCCCACATTCCTGCCAGCCTGATGCTCCCATTCCCATGGATGGAAACACGGCCAGATGGCCCAGACCGACTCTCAAAGATCTCGTGCTTGAAGCGTAAGGGAATGTTTTGGCCAAGGCAGTCATCTACGAGTGAGACCAACGGAACAAACACAGCAAAGTCATTACTAACCCCACCTCTACTATGTGCAAGGAAGGAAGACCTTGAACAGTCTCCAAACAGAGGCTATTTGGGTTTCAAATGGTCTCAAAAATAAAGTAAACCAGGAAGCCTGGGATTCTCTTGACCAAGATTTATTTTCTCCCCTGTTTTAAGACCGACCACCTAGCCCTAAGGGTTGTGGACAAGAGTCAACCTGCATAGGAAGGAGGTAATGCAAGACCATGGTTCCTATTAGATTATCATCCCCGGAAGGAAAGGTAGGCTTGCAGTGTGTCTTAGTGAAGCAGGTTGGGTTCCTGGCAGATGAGATGTCAGCCCCTAGAGTGTTCTAGCAAGGGCTCTGTGCCTGCGAGCCACTACGTAATTTCTCCATCACTGAGGGTCACTCCTCTGTGCCATGTACCGTGCTGGAGATAAGACCATCAGGATGCTGACTTTTCAAGAAATCTACACCAAGCAGCGGGAGAGAAGGCAGAAGGAAGCCAAGTGGCACAGCTGCCAAGGTAGGCCTGAGCCTAGAGGAGCTCCAGGCTGTGACAAGGACACGGGTGGTTCTGGGCTGGTAAAGGGAGGAAGGTCAAGGATGGCCCCAAGGAAATGACAACAAAGCCAAGGGTGTTGGTCAGGTAGGCTGGGGTAGATCAGAGAGGAAAAGACGGAGGCAGAAGACACATCAAGAGCGGTTGTTGTGGCCGACAGAGGTGACTGAAGGACAAATCCCAGAGCTGGAGTCACTTCAAACGGAATGAGAAAGCAGACGCTGTGAGCAGTGGGCCTGTGTGTCTTACCCATATATGGGGCAGGCCAGGTGGACTGGCCCCCTCCTCCGTAGGGGTCCTGGGGCTTGGCGCTCAGAGCACTCGTGTGAAGCGCGGAATCAGAATTGGTCCTAAGGGGAGGAAGAGAGAGTCTGACTGAAAATCCATTTTTCCTTAGTAAGAATGCAATATTCTGAAAATATTAGTAAGAAAAATCCATTAGTAAGATTCATTAGTAATAAAATCCATTTTTCCTTAGTGAGAATGCAATATTCTGAAAATTACCAAGAGGAGAGAACTCAAGCACCCATAAGATGAGGAGTCTGAACCTACCTGAAGTCCCTCACCTCAGGAACAGCCTCTGAGGGTGGCCCACACCCAACAAGACCTTAATCTGTACGTGTATAGTCTCACACTTCGAAGCTAATGGCATAATGCTCTATTTCAACAACGTAGAGCTTGGACTCCTGGCCTCCCCCAAGGGGCTCCCTGTTCTCCCTGCGACACAGAAGACAGGTGGGCCCAGTGCATTCTTTGCTCTAGATTCTCTCCATGTGAGAGTAAGTCCTCCTGTGTGAAAGGTTGCCTATAGCCGTGGCTCAGGGGGCATGCAAGGTCGAGACGACTCTGCAAATAATACTAAATGTTCTTTGCCTTCCGCGCTCATTCTCTCATGAGCACAGCAGTTTCTAGCAGTGACCTGTGAGGTCAACCTAGCTACCTTCAAGAGGGTCGTGAAAGGTAAAACAGTGCTCCCTTTTTGGTAAATTCTTCGTTTTAGAAAATATAATGCGCTTCCTAAAAGAAGCCATCTTTTATGTTGACGTGTCATGAATCTATTATTGCTATTCTTTAATTTTTTTATTAATAAGCATCTTTTATAAACAGATAAATATCAACAGACACAGCCATATATGCAAACACTCTTTGAGGGCTTCAGTGGTTTTTAAGACTGTAAAGGGGTCCTAAGACAAAAAGGTTGGAAACCCCGATCTACAGCAAATTTTGGAAATTGCCCCCAATGGCTCCAACTTCTACTCTTAACTCTTAACTCTAAGGTATGATTATTTACTTTTTCTCATCCATGGGTCAGACTATCTGCCATAAAAAGAACCTGTGAGAGATGTCAGATTAGCTGAAAATGCTTCCTGTGGTCTCTTCTAGGTGACAGCCTCAGGTGGCCATTAAGCCGTGTGGCCTGACTGTGAACCGTGGCGGTGCCATGTTCAGACAAGGGTATGGGGTGGGAGTGGGAGTGGGGAGGGCAGGTCGGAAGCTGCATGAGGCAGCAGAAAGAGCATGGACCCTGGGATCTGAGACCCCTGGCTTTGGATTCCAGCTCCTTCACAGATACAAAGAGGCACAAGAGAATATCAATCAAACGCAGAGAGACAACTGGGAAAATCCGTATATAGCCTGAGTTTGGCTAACATGAAGGAATCGCTACTAATTTTGGTACGTGTAAAAATGGCATTGTGGTTGTGTTTTCTTTAAAAGAAGTTCTCCTCAATCTTTCCTGTTAGAGACATTTACAGAGGCAGTAGTCGGTCTGGTGGGGGTGGGGTGGAAATGGGACGGGGATGGGGTACATGGCAGGACATGGATGAGAACGAAAGCGGAAGGGTGGGCACGGGGACTTGGGGTCATGCTTCTCTCTTCTGTGTATGTTTTATATTTTACACTATAAATGGTTTTTTTAAAAAAGTCTCAGTTCCATCACATGCTAGCTACATTGCCTTGGACAAGTCCTCTAGTCTCTTAAAACAGAACATAATATTTGTTCTTGGGGGCAGCTGTCAGGACCGAAAACACCGACCTCCACAAAACACTCAACCCTGGCATTGGGCCGAGCGCGATCACGACAGGAGGGAACGCTGGCTGGATGCTAATGCTACCCCTGTTTCTCACAGATCTTATTTGATTCTCACACCACCCTCTTGAGAGAGGTATGATGATCTGCCTTTTCCAGATGGGTAAACTGGGGCGCAGAGAAGTTATACAACTTACTCAAAGTCACATAGTAAGACCCAACCCTGTAGTCCCCCCAGGACCCCATCGATGGATTGGTACTGTTTGTGCAGACATTCAATAAATGGTGGGAGATTTAGGCTTTTTAAAAATACTTCCTATAAACACATGTGACAGGCATATCCTCTAGTAACTGGAGAATACATAAAGAACATCAGGAAAATCAAAATCAATTGGTTTTCTTTAAATTTCTTTCTATGAGTGACCAACCCGGGTACCTGTTAAGAGCAGATGTCAGCCTGAATCCAGGGTGCTTCTCTTCTTTCCAAGGATGCTGCTGCCTTTAAAAACCAGAATGACAGAGAAAGTAAAGACGTTCAATTCATAGGAGCAAAGGCAAGCCTCGGGCCCAAGTTTGGGAACTGGCTCTTCTACTCACCCAGGGAAAGTCACCTGCATGCTCCATGCCTCGTTCACTTTGCTCAACATTGTTAAAATGAGGTCCGACTGAGGGATCTCTCCGATTCCTATGATCCTGATTTCCATGATTAAAAACCCCCCAAAATCCATAAAAACAGGATTAGCTAGTGGGGCATATACTGAGGTTTGGTTTGGTTTTGTCTTAAAAAGGGCCAACAAGCACCTTAAATAGTTCAAAATCCATGACCGTCTCCTCTCTAGGGGATATGAGGTCTCTGTCCAGATGTGGAAAAAGTCACCGTTCAGCACACACCCCAAGAGTGTGTGGGGGGGCACCCTACAGGTGGAAACCGTCTTCCCTCGGAGACACTGAGTAGGAACACAACTGGCACGGGGGTCGCACTCATGGAAACACTTCTTGCACTGCTTGCACTGCTCTGGGCAGCTGTGGACATTTCTTCCTTGGACGCTAACTTTCAAAATATTCGTCTGGAGATCTCTTTCTCTGACTGAAAATACAATATTGTATTTTCCCATGACCCTGGGGCCCGGGATTCGTGAGGGCAGCTGAAAACCACCTGGAGGCAGGAGCCCCCGTCACCCATACGGACGTCGCAGTTCCTGACTGTGTTAATCACCGTAAGTGCTCAGTCAGGATTTCCCCAGAGAACAGACAGAGAGTCAGCCTCAATGCCAAGAGCGCTCTGAATGTCTCTTTTTTGATGTGTACACTTCAGTGTCTCCTGATTCTGACTTGGTGAACTGGGAACGTGCCTCACAAGCAATGGGTACACCAGTCTTTGCAGCTGGTTTTAGATTCCATCACTCTCTAGACCCCAAAATACTCAATTTTGGGGGGCACATATCCTCTGTATACAAAAATACTCAGAGACTCTAAATCGAACCCACTAAGCAAATTACATTTTGAGAAGCTTATTAAATCTTTCACTCCTTCCAACAGCTTACTAAGATACCCTGAGCAAAGGTGGTTATTTTCCCATGTCTCAAATACAAGGATACCGCATCAGGGTATTCTCTTGGTAGGTGTAGCCCGAGTATGTTTCCATTTGATTTTAAATATGAAGATCTAGATTTTTTTTTAATGATTTTTCATCTTAGACTTCCAGATTAACCTAGGATCCTACCTGAAAAACCTACGTTTTCTAAGAGAAAACAAGATTTATGTCAGAAATTTCTACAACAATATTCAAAGGATAAAATAAAGTGAAAACATTGACAAACAACACGTGCCCACTTTTTAAAACACAGCTCGCTTACCTTGGCCAGCTCTCATCCAAGGGCTGTGAGGAGTAATTGGCTCCGAAAGTACTACCATCAAAGTGAAATTTTTTAATAAAGGAAAAATAAAATTAATGGGAAGTTGAAACCGAATGAAGGCGGCAGAATTATGGAGAGTTAAACACCTGAGTTTCTGGTTCTTATCCCTCTACACCGACAGCTTTTCCTCCACGCTCCCTCTGAAAAGCCTATTGGAAAATTGGCCCTGGAAGGACTATTGCTCTCACCAGTGCCCTCTTCGTGTGATTCTTGTGGGGTCTTTTGTTTTTTGTTTTTGTTTTTCTGCCTGCATAGCATTTTTTGATTTTGAGAACTGCCCTGCCCTTCACCCCAACCTGGTAAGGCCGCCCTTCTGCATAGGCCCCTCTGTCCCATGGGATAGATCAGGCTCAGTATTTCCGGTCAAGGTACCTTATAGCCTCGGAAACAGTGACTGGCTAAGGGATGGGCTCATGACACAAGCCTGAAGAGTGCGTTGGAGGAGAAAAGGGAGTGCTGTCAGCTGGTGAGCCTGAGAGTACTGTAAAGGTCTACAAGAAGAGAAAGCCTGCCCACACAGAAAGTCAGCACAGACGTGGCACCTTGCAGACAGCCTCGATGCTATCAGATGTACCCCCGGATCGAGCCCTTGGGCTTCCAGTGACATAAGCTAGTGAGTGTCCTTTTCCCAAGCTGAGGATTCCCATTACTTACAGCCAAAAGAGAGCTGCGTTAGATTTGTGGAGAAACGCTAAGCTCCTTGGGTTGTCAGGGGCTCCACTATATAAATTCCGTGTTCTTCTGGGGGTCTAGCATGCCTCGGAACACATTCCAGAGGCACAGACAAACAGACATGATGCTATCTGTGCGGAGGGCAGGAGAGCTGTCTGGTTAATTAAATTAATTAAATTCATAGAATAGTTTCAATCAAGGGGTGCCGCCTAGGAGGTGCAGTCATTTAAACGAGCAACTCTTGGGTTTTGGCTCAGGTCGTAAGCTCAGGGTCGGGAGACTGAGCCCCATGTCGGGCTCTGCACTTAGTGTGGAGTCTGCTTGGGTTTCCCTCTCCCTCTGCCCCTCTCCTGTTCTTTCTCTCTCTCCAAAAAAATCAATAAATCTTAAAACAAACCTTTTTTTTTTTTTTTAAGATTTTTATTTATTTGATAGAGAGAAAGATCACAGGTAGGCAGAGAGGCAGGCAGAGAGAGAGGGGGAAGCAGGCTCCCTGCTGAGCAGAGAGCCCGATGCGGGGCTTGATCCCAGGACCCTGAGATCATGACCTGAGCCGAAAGCAGAGGCTTAACCCACTGAGCCACCCAGGTGCCCCCAAACCTTTTTTAATCATAATATTCTCCTGCTAAAAAATCTTTAATGATCCTCTGTCACGTACTTGGGCTCAGGACGGAGGGGCGGGGCCTATCCTGCAGGCCTGGGCTGGGCGTCCCAGAATGCGGCACTCAGAGCTTCCCAGCGATCTGGTGTGAGCGGCCTCCTTTGTGAGGGGAGGTGTCATGATCCCAGTTTCACCCTCCGTGGATCCATTTTGCCCTATCCAGCTAGCTTATGCCTTCAGCTGACTCTAAGTCAATATAGCAGAAGAGATGATTTTCAGAAGAGAACCATTTCTTCAGCATTAACTGCCAGGCTTCGGGGTGGCGAAGTGCAGACTAGAGTAGCCACAGGAGACAGGAGAGGTGCAGGCGGTCAGTCAAGACAAGCACCCCCTCCCCCGCAATGGAACACTCCAGCACCTTCACCAGCAGAAGGGACAGAGGGGGTGTGGACGCCCCCGTCCCATGGTTATCTAGCTTTCCCTTTCCTGCAGTTGGATGAATCTCCAACCAGAAAAGCGTCATTTCACGAAGCCAAAGCTTACTGCTTCCCTCAGTACACGGCCGTCCTCAGTCCCCGTCACTCGTCCTGCTAACACCAACAGCGAGCAGGGACACAATGGGAACATCATGATCAAACACCAACTACTTCAATGTGGGGGTTCCAGGTAGCATTTCGGACTTTCTGATACATAGTAACGACATGAACATGCAGCGATCTCCTGACAGGTCTTTCTCATGGGGACTGGCTCTGCTGCCCAGGCCGGAGCGCAGCGGCTACCAACAGGCTCGATGGCCCTGCTGACCTGCTCCGCTCCGCCTGGGTCAGGTTCTCCCCTCCTTAGGTAGCCAGGTGGTCCCCCACTCCTGCAGGTCATTGGGTCAGTGAGGAACTTAGCCTGCACACCTGACGGGCATGACTTACTCCAGCCCAGAACTCCTGAGCTCAAGCCCTCCCCTCAGCCTTCCGAGAGGCTGGGGCCTAGGCCATGCCACCATGCTCGGCTGGGATTTTTTTTTTTTTTTTTTTAAGATTTTATTTATTTATTTGACAGAGAGAGATCACAAGCAGGCAGAGAGGCAGGCAGAGAGAGAGGGAAAAGGAGGCTTCCCACCCAGCAGTCAGACCAACATGGAGCTCGATCCCAGGACCTGGAGATCATGACCCGAGCCAAAAGCAGAGCCCTAACCCACTGAGCCACCCAGGCACCCCCCCCAGCTGGGATTTTTAATACGACTGAGATGAAGCATCAAACATGAAACGTTGTGACCTCTGAGCATTCTTAATTCTCACTATCATATCTCACTTACTGCATATTAAAAAAAACCCAAGAACTGTTGGCATCAAGACAACCACTAGTGTTACTGGCTTACAGTTAAAGTGAACCAAACGGTGGGGCTCCTGGGGGGGCTCAGTCGGTGAAGCGTCTGCCTTCAGCTCAAGTGAGGATTCCAGGGTCCTGAGATGGAGCCCCACATCCGGCTCCCTGCTCAGCGAGGAGTCTGCTTCTCCCTCTCTCTGCTGCTCCCCCTACTTGTGCTCTATCAACAAAAATAAATAAAATCTTTAAAAAAAAAAAAAAAAAAGGCCAACCTAAGGACAACCTAGAAAAGATTCCTTTCTTCTTCTGAAGATTTCAGAAAAGTTCACTTGGGTGGCTCTGACGGTTCCACTAGACCAAGAGGTCCTACGGAATAACCTAAAGATGGGGGGAAAAGAGCCTATTTGTAAACCCGAATTTATCACTAATTCAACAAGCATTTTTGGAATGCCTACCAGCTGCCAGCAACCAAACAGAAAAGCAACTGGCAACAGGGTTTTCAAAGAGCCAGCCCAGTTTCTTGGCCATCCACGCATCCTGCGCACATCAGTTAGTGAGGTTGAAGATGGTCCCAGCTGCACCTCTGTATCTGCCCCCCTCCCCCCCCCTCCCCAGGGCCCTCCTCCCCAGCTCCTTGGCTGCCTCCTCGCCTCCCTCCAGTCCTAACGCTCCCTGAGTTCTGCGGCCCACAGCCTCTCAGCCCACACTGCTGGCAAAGGGGGCTGCTGGGGAGAAGGGCTGCAGAATTGCCAGGTGTCCCGCTATGGGGAGCAGCCCCAGGGGCCTGGACACACTTGGGGAGATGTGAGCTGGGCCCACCCCGGCCTCTGGCTGCAGGCTGGGGAGCCCAGGAAGTCACAAACCCAGACCCCCGGCTGCCAACAGTGTACAGAGTCCGAGTCTCCTGCTGCCCCTTCAGCTTCGCCACCAAACACACTCCAGACTCCCCCTGAAAACCTCCTCCTCCTCCTCCCCCCTGGCACCTCTGCCCCTTTTGTAGTCCGTCCACCCGTACTTCACCGACCAAGGTGTTCCCCAAGTGCCTAGAGCTCGGAGAGGAAACTCCTCCTCATGTTCCTGCCTCAACCCACCAACAAAGGGGCGCCCTTACTCCTTCTCCGCATGGGCAGCGGCAGAGGGAAGCTTCTTACTCACTCTTCCCCAGAGGAAGGGGAGTAGCTCTTCTGCTGATAAGACAGGACATCTGTTGGCCCACGTACCCATGGGTGGGGTCACTGAGCCACAGAAGCCCAGAGAGTTCCACCCTCTCTTCTGGGCTGCCTGCCTCGTGGCTGGAGAGCACAGCCAGGCTTCTCCTTTTGGCTTCCTGTTCCCCTGTGGTGAGGGCACCTGGGGCAGGGCTCAGGAGCAGCTTGCTCCAGGCAGCCTGGATGCTGGCTACATTCTCTCCCAGTCTCGGGGACTCTGGGTCCTCCCAGGGCCAGCATTTGTGGGGCAGGTCTGGGACCTCCCGGGGTGACGGATCTCCGAGTCAGCTTAATAGAACCCGCCACCGAGACGAATTCCAGGGTCAGATTTAAGACCTAAAGCTGGTCACAGTTTGGTTCCTTCCTAATTGCTCAACCATGTCTTCACCATCGTGCTACTTCCTCTTGCCCTTTCTGCCTCCCGACTACATCCTACTAGAATACATCTTACATGTATTAAATTAAAAATTAATTAAATTAAAAGTCAGATGTTTGGGAAAGTGTCTGAGTGGGATCCTCTGGAGTCCTTGCCTGCATGAGGGTGACCTGCTTCCCTCCACACGTGAGTGACAGCTGGGTGGCACAGGGAATCCTGAAGTCTGAAAACTCCACACCCCACCCCATTTCCTTGTCCTTCATAGTGGAAATCACTGATGGGTATTAGGTAAAAACTGGGTGTTGTGATTAAATACATTTTGTTAGTCCTGGCGAGAGAGAACGCTTCTTAACCGCACGGCTTCTTGGAGCCCCGACTTCAACGGTGAGGCTCGGGGTGGGGGGAGAGACAGCAGGGCTTCTCAAACCTAGCAGGCTGTCTGTGTCAAAGAAACAGTGTTCTATAAACCGGTGCCCTAAAATCCTCATCTCATTGTGTGAGAAGAATCAGAGCAGAGCCTGTTCCAAAGAGGAAAGCCATTCCGAACTGTGGCCGGTCCTGATGCCTCTCCTCCCGACTGTTCATGCTGGTTTCCCAGACACCATATGCTCTTGAACCTTGCTGGGAATAAAAGTCAGAAATTTTCCAGACATCTATTATTTTCCCCTCTTTCTAAAAATATATTTAGAGGAAAGCATTTTCTATGATTCTTCAGTGTGTCCCCTTCTTTCTCAGTGTGTTATCCACGGGGATAATATTATGTTAATTGCTCAGAAATTCAGCAAGATGGTGTTTGGGACCCGTGTCTGCGGCCCTTGAGGAGTGAGGAGGGTGGTGAAGGCATGAGCACTTGGGAAAGGGTAGAAGAGCCTGTATTCTGAATTCTCAAGCCGGGCCCCAGCCAGGGACCAGGCAGTGCCTCTCCTCTGCCTTGAGGGTGGCCCCAGGCCAGAGCCCAGCTGGACAGCGTCCTGGTCTTTGCCTTTGGTGGCTGCCCACGCAGGCAGCAAAGCCCACAGCACTTGCCTTCACTGAGGCCACAGCCGCCCACTGCAGAAGGAATCTCCCCATGCCAGAGCTCTGCCTGCTGTAGCTGCCCACTCTGGGAGGAAGCCAGAATATTTATTAAACAACGTTCATCTTATGTATCATAGGACTGAATCCTTGTCTACGCTGGTCTGCCCCTTCTAAAATAACTTCCAAGCCAGGAAACAGCTGAAAGAAAAGAATTCTGAATGCAGTTTCTCTTTTTGTTCTAACAAATGTTCAAATCAGTGTTAACACTTGCAAAGAACAGAAGCGGGAGACAGACGTTGGGGAGGCACCAGACACACGTGAAAGGCCATCATTTTAAGCAAATTATTTCTAAATGAAGTTGCCATGAAAGGAAAGATGGAATCTTTCTCTAACTTCTCCTGACTCTATTAACATCGCCAACATAAAATCATCCCTCTCCTGTGTTTCATGGGAGCTCACGGTCCCTGCAGGAGAGACGCGCTGTCCATTTACGGACAGCCCCAAGCTCAAGAGGCTTTTTTGAACCAGCAAATGTCCGGTCCCTGGGCCCGGGTTAGGTGCGCAGGAAGAGCATACAGAGTGACGTCTCAGACCTGTACTGTGATGAACTTTAATTTATCTGCATGTTTGACTTTTGCTTCCCCTCCCCTTTGGAGGTGACTGGTTTTCTGCAGTTGCTCCCATAAGGTGACCCGTACATGGGGTCAAGTTATACCCTACAGTAGATCACCTGGCAGGAGACGGAGTCCCCTGAACACAGGTGTAGTCACTCCTTGTGCGACTATGCACAAGACCTTCCCTCTCCGGCAGTCTTCCTCTCTCTGTACCACTTACCACCAGTCATTTGCCTAAATCGTTGTTTTACCTGTTTGCCTCTGTCCCTTCCCCCAGACTATAAACTCATGAAGGCAGGGACACATCTTATTCACCACCGAGTCTCCTCTGTTTAGAACAGCCCTTGTACAGGGGGCGCCTGGGTGGCTCAGGTGGTGAATCATCTGTCTTCGGCTCAATTCATGATCCAGGGTCCTGGGATCAAGCCCCGTGCTGGCAGGGAGCCTGCTTCTCCCTCTGTTTCCCCTCCTGCTCCTGCTCTCTCTCAAATTAATAAATAAAATCTAAACAAACAAACAAACAAACAAAAGAACAGTATCTGTACAGAGAAGGGACACTGTAGATATCCCTTCTGATCTCTGCTGAATACAGGACTGCATTATTCCCTCACTTGTGGCTTCACCTTCCAGGGTCGGATCTGCCTCCAGGTTCCCTTTTCCGGGTCCAGGCTGCCCCTTCTATGAGCTCACGCAGCCCTCTCGGTCTGGGCCACAACTGACCACACTGGGCTGGGAGCACCGGGAGCACCGGGAGCACCAGGAGCACCGCGAGCACCGCGAGGGCAGGGGCCGGACACTGGTGACTACTTAAAATGTTTCCCATCTGTCACTTTCCTTCGATCCCCTCCTCTTCTACGTTATTCCTTCGGTTAAAAAAGGGGTGAGCGTATGTATATCCTTACACCACACTTGCTGCAAAAAGGATCCGAGATAGCTACAAATATGTATTTATAAATATGCCACATACGTACTACAATATTCAGAACACTGACGGGAGAAAAAGAGAATTGAGAAATTGGAGAAAGACATATTTAAATCAAGCAAAGAAACACTCAAAGCCTTTTGCTTGAGAACTCCGGCCTAGACCACGGTCAGATGCGCTCACGCCACCCGCGCATGCGCACCAGCGGGCGACTCGGCGGGCTTCACCTCTCCCCCGAGCGTTCTGTGGAAGTGAGAACACATTCCAGAAGAGAACCTGCAGGCTCAGTCGTTATCTCCACCCTCCCTGACAGTGGTCACAAAGTACACAAGGACTACAAGTCAGGGTCTCTCGTGGACCAAATGTGCTGTGTCCCTGGGGGCCAAAGAGGGGAGAAACCGTTCTGTCTGTGGGTCCTACACCTCCTCCCCTAGGGCCTCTCTTACGGGTGTGTGTGTGTGTGTGTGTGTGTGTGTCCCTGGGGCTGACCCACCTAGTGGTGCAGGGTGGAATTGGCCCAGGGTGGAACTGGTGCCCTTTCAACCTCAGCAGTGGCATCTCAGAGAAGTGACTCTGGACGCTCAGTTTCCTCCCTGGAAGACGGGGGTTAAAAAGAAACGAAAATTCAGTAGTTTTGAGGACTAAATGACACATCCGTTGCCCAGCACAGTGCCTGGCCTGGGTAGGTGCTCAGCAAACGTGCGTGCCCTCCCCCCACTTCCTGGTTTCTCAAGAAGCCAGCTCTGCCATCACTGCCAGGAATTCGGCTCTGCAGTAACACTCACCCCGCCTTCCTGCACCTTCCTCTACCCGTGAGCAGCGTGCAGGGAGAACCCCGGCTCTGCTGGCACACTGCTTCTCCGTCCTCTCCCACAAAACCTGGCTCGGTTCTGTGTCCCCAAAGCCCTGAGCACAGAGCTGGTGGCCCAGCAGTGCCTGTCCCTGACCCCTGGGGCCCCAGCCCCCTGATGAACGAAATTGTCCGGGGAGTTCGCAATCTCCTTCTCCTTATTCCTACTTAACAGCATAGGATCTGGGGTATGCCGTGCCTGAGAATTTTCCTAACTACGAGCTCTTTATCTTGGGTGTCATTTGCTGAGTTTGAAACTCCATAAATAGAAGATCCTATGAAATTTCCTCTTTAAGTTCTAATGGCAGGTCACCAGGTCAACGGAAATAAAAATTAGTCACACACCTGTCTGTTTTAGCTAGACTAACTCTCTAACTTGGTTCAAAGTCAGGTGTTGCTCTGACCTGGCTGCTTTCTGAAGAACTGAGCAGGCCTTGCAACAGGGCTGAATTACAGCTTGTTTATGTTCCTCTCCTTCACTCAACTCAACTCTATCTGTGTTTTCATCAAGTAAATACCCACGATGATCTTACCAGCTTTTAGCTGTGGAGATGTTTCTAGTTTCCAACTCACTTATTTTTATCGCCTCCATTCATCAGATAAAATGAAGGCTTTGAGGCCAAAGGGGAACCATGGGGAAGATAAATCCCGAAAACCTTTCAAACATTTTAAAACTCATACTCCCCCCCGCCTCCCCCCAAGACAATGAGAAAGGATATTTGTCGTCCTGGCTTGTCCCCGGACCTTCGGTGGAGAGGGTGGAAGCGGGTCCTGGCTGGCCTCTCCACCAGCCCGTGGTGGCGGGTCCCACGCACGCTATCAGCCTGGTGAAGGGCGGGCTGCAGAGAGAAGGGACAGGAGTCGGCCGGGGACTGACATTGCCATTCACCATCAAGAACAGCAACAGGTAACAACAGCAGACAGAAAGACTGGTTTCAGCTTTCTACAAGTGTTTACAACTAGGCCTCGAGTCAAGGCAAATCAGATCACGTAGCACGTGGGGCTGTTTCCATAAGGTTACAGAGCAATTGAGAACAGTCTTCAGTGTGTTAAGGTGAAAGCTGAAAGAATGGTAATATTAAAATTTTAATATTAATGGTAATATTAAAACCTGAGGCAGGACCATGGGTTCATACATCACACCCCAGACAACTCAGGAGTACCCTTGAAATGTACTCATCTAAGCCGGAGAAAGGCTGGATACGAGAACAAGAATGGGATACCTACAGACCGTGGACTATCTGTCCTGCACAGAGGCTTTTTGAAATTTTGAATCAACAATGTTTAAAAATTCAGGGTTGAGGCTTCCAGTGAAAAACCCGAACCCTTTGCCCACACCAATCCCACAGCCCCGGAAATCGAGAGCGGCTGCTCTCTGTAGGTGGGACCCCCATTCTCGTACTTTTAATGCTTACACCAGACCACTGGGTTGACCTACTGTATCAGACATCTGAGTCTGTAGTCCCTGAGTTAAGCAAAGAGAGAAGAAATACTACCTCAATACAAGTTGAAAATATGCAACTCATTCCCCAACATGGCACAGGTGAAACACAAACAGATTCAGGGTAAATCCGTGCTCAATAAATCCAAAGTCCTTAGTTAAGGAAGGCTTGGGATACATTCGTAACATTTTTGAGCCTGGCATCATAAAAGGCAATTTTTTGGATGTCAAAGACCAAATGCCAAGCGGGCCCATTATATCGCGCATGTGACAAGCGTGTAATTTGTACATGCTATTCTGCAAGAGCCATGTTTGTGAAACAGCTAAAAACAGATTTTCTTTTATGTAAATGGAATTATGTAAATAGTGAGGTTACTCTGAAAGGAATCATACGATAGAATATGGTTTTCTAAGGGAGCTGCTTTTAGCTAAGAATGGGTCATTAATTTTTTGTTGTTGTTGTTAAACATACGGATTTTCTCACGCTGGATTTGGGGATGACTCCTCTCTCTCTTCAGTGGGCTAATCAAATGTCTGGGCTAATGGAATCTAACGGTTCTACTCTATTTTTACAACCCAAATCTGTTAACTCTTAAAGAGATCTAGGTGAGCAACAACTTTTTTTCACGGAGTGAAACAGCCATTGTGATGGGTAAGCAGGGCGTTAGTCTCGGGCGATCTGCATACCCCTCCAGGGACTGACAGGCTGAAATCCCTTTGTGAATCAGGAGGAGACATGCCCACACTTTTTCAGAGCCTGTTTACACAGGAGACATAAGGGACAGATGACTTTGTTCCAGGATGAAAGGAAAGATTCTCCGGAAATGCAGCCGATGTTCACAACGGTGAAGTTACATGTACCTGAAGACACAGCATTTTCACTGAGGGCTCTCAGAGCACAAACGCTACCACACTGGGCTCTCAGAGGCCGGCCTACAGAGGTGGGCTGAGAGTCTCCAGAAGCAGTTCCGAAAAAGCAGAAAGTTCTTAGAACATCTTAGAGACTTCCTACGACACGCATATGCACTATTGACACTTGGGCCTCTTTTGCATTCGTCCCTATGGGCCCAAATCCTGTAACTGCTACTTGGACTTGGCTGGGGGCTGGGGGGAATGGCCTTGGCTACCATTTTAATTTTCTCCTCTTCCTTACCGTGGCACTACTGCAACTCTCTATCCCTGTGGCAGCTGATCTCCCTCCAAACGATATTGGGCGATTTAGCCTTTTCGGCTCACAGGGACCAGCCTTGTTCATGAAACGAGCTCAAGCTGGTGTTCAGTCACGGAAGCTGGGGACCAAAGTGGACTTGGAGCAAGGACGCCCGTGAAACACTATGGTGTGATGCTTGCTGAGGGCTAAGACTCTGTTATTGGAAAATGTATTTCTGGGGTGCCTGGGTGGCCCCGGGGGTTAAGCCTTCAACTCATGGTTGCTGTACTCAGTGGGGAGTCGGCTGGGGACTCTTCTCTCCCCCTCCCCGTGCTCGCGCTCACTTTCTTTCTCTCTCAAATAAGTAAAATCTTTAAAAAATGTATTTCTTAGATCAACTTTAATACAAAAGAGAAACAGAGCCCTGACACACTGAAGGCCAAGTACATCATGCTTTCTGTTCCTTTTCAAGTTTTATTCAGCTTGTACGAGGCTCAGACCCACAGAGCACATCTATTTTTGTGGTCTGTAATCTGTACTCAACAGTATTTTGTAAACAGTTTTCCGTATACTCGGTGACCCTTACAGTTCCTAATTCAGCAGGTGCACAGTGCTCTACTTCCAATGTTCCGGAGGCCCTCCATGTTGCAGTTCAAAGGCCATGTGGAGTCAAACCATTCCAGCCCAGAACCTTTCCTTACTGGCAAGTCACTTCACCTTATCTGTAAAGTGGAAATGATGCTGCCGATAACTTCCCACGGGCTTGTGGAGAAAACGAAATTAGATCATGCACTTGAAAGTTGCCTTATCCCAGGGATCCTGGGCGTTGCCAGCTGAAGCATCCCCTCCCCCGCCCTCATTCACACCCCCCAGTGTGGCTGTCTGTGGACCTAGAACCTTCAGGAAGGTACTGAAGGTGAAATGAGGTAATGAGGCTCTCATCTAACAGCTCTGAGGTCCTTACGAGCAGAGGAAGAGGCAAGGGGAGCACGTCGCACAGGAAAGGCCGTGTGAGGACAGGAAGAGGGGCCTCACCAGAAACCACCTCTGCTGACGCCTTGATCTTGGACATCCAGCATCCAGAACGGTGAGAAAATAAATCTCTGTTGTTTAGGCCACCCAGTCTGTGGTACTACTGTCAGGGCAGCCCAAGGCGACTAAGCAGACGACACATGCCTAGGGGGGTGGACACGGAGAAGCATCTTGTCAAAGGTGAGGCCACCCTGAGTCCCTTTCGGGATGGCAAGAGCAGCACCACAGTTAGGGGCTCACCCAGTATTCTGAGCCTCCCCGAGGATCCCCAAGGGACCCAGATCTTCGTTAGGTACCCATGCCGGGTCGCCTCTGAGAGCTGCCACCTGGAGATGAAGAGAATGTCAGCAGGGCCCTGTGATTGGCCTTGGCCAAGGGCTCATGAGGAGATATGATACACATTTGTCCAAACAGAAACTCTCACACTTTTTTCCTCCTGCTGTGAGAATTCCATGACTCGCTCAGCCTCAGCTCTGCAGGGGGAGCAGCAGCATGGAGGAAAGCCACAGCCGTCACCAGCAGCAGATAGGAGTTAGGGAAAAAAAAAAAAAAAAAGAAAGAAAAAGTTTGCTCAAAGTTCCAGAGTTTCAGGAATGGTTGGTCCACAGCGGCGCCGACTAATACGGCAGTGACAGCGGAGAGAGGCCGTGGTGAGCCGGAGAGTCCTGCTTTTGTTGAAGAGCCCCAAGAGGGGTGCCAAGTCCAAAGGGCCTACAGACTGGCTCCGGCATGTTTTGAGGATGGCCTCAGGCGCAAACTCTGCCCGATGCCATCCTGTTTCGGAACACGGGAGCAGACACCAAATGAAGAAGAGAAGGCTTCCGTGCCTCCATCTACAGAAGTTCCTCTCCCTTGAGTCGGGGCGCCACGGCTGGACCGCACGCGGGGAGACCACGCACATGCTTAGGGCAGCAGCAGGGCAGGGGCGACACAGAGGAGGCAGGACTGATTTGAGAGGACGCCCCATGACATTCCAAGTGGCACTGTGGGAAAAATCAGAATTGAGCTGGATTTCCTTTCCTTTCTGTTTGTCCTGGGATGGGGCACTGGTTTTTACTCTGAAATACAGGCGCAGACGGGAGGTCCAGCAATCTCTGCGGGGCCCGGGCGAGCACGAGTATTCACACGCGCCCCGGGCGCACGGAGCAGATGGGAACGGCGCACCGCGGAGGGGCCCGTGTCAGCAGCCTGACGATGGGGCGTGACACCGGGACGCTCACCCGGGACCCTCACCGGCGAAGGGGCGAGCTGCCAAACTCAGCTTCACATTGTGATCTAAGTGCCAGGGGCTGAGTGTGGGAAGAAAGGACAGCGTGGTCACCCGAGGCAGGGGAAAGTGCCCAACTCTGAGAGAAGGCTGACGGAGGATGGCGCGCAGCCCACAGACCTCAACAGTGAGGGGCAATGAGCGGGGCTCAGGTGGGGGGCAGGGGTCAGAGTGACTCCTGAGTTGGCAAGTAGACGGCCACAGCCAGTTCTTAACTAGTTTCTGTGGGTGGCTTTGTGGGGAAGGAGGCAGGTCTCGAACGGTTCAAGGTGCTGCTGAGAACTGGCTGTCCAAGTGCACACGGCCCTGCTCTCGGGTTCCCCAACTGTTTCTTTGAAGGTGTCTCTGCGTGGATGGGAACTGGTTCAGGTTGTGCAGGGATCAGGATGGCTGCTGGGGGAGGCGGAGGCATGAAGGGGCCAGGACTGATGGAGAATGCTTTCTGAGATGAAACAGGACGTAGGAACCTTCCAGATGAGCAGAGTTGTGCATTTCCGGGGAAAAGTCGAGAGCCAACGGCAGAGAGGACCGAGTGCTCCAAGCAGCCCCCCAGGGGACCCAGATCTCATTTAAGCATCTTCGCGTGTGTGGGCACCGTCTGCTGCCCTCCTCACACCCCCACAGAGAGCAGCGGCCCAGCACGAATGTTTGAAAAGCTGCGCTGACTTTCCTTACCTTTCCTAGAGGGAAAAGTACCTCCTCAGATTAGCACTGCTGATCTATGCCCTGTATTGGAGTTAACGTTCAGCAGATGTATTACATTGTTGGCGTATCAGGTTGTGGTTTATTAGAAACCCCAGATCCTTCCATGTGACTACTAAGCCCTTGTTACAAAATGAGCTCAAGAGTGGGAAATGAGCTTGAGAGTGGGAGAGCTGTTTATTGTCACCTCCAGAGGAAGATCATTATTAAAAGTATCCTACAGTATATTCTACATATGCATATCCTGTTTATGCTATAGCATGTGTTTTTTTTTTTTTTTTTTTTACAAAGATTTTATTTACTTGAGAGGCGCTTGGGTGGCTCAGTGGGTTACGGCTTTGCCTTCAGCTCAGGTCATGATCTCAGGGTCCTGGGATCAAGTCCTGCATCAGGCTCTCTGCTCAGCAGGGAGCCTGCTTCCCTCTCTCTCTGCCTGCCTCTCTGCTTACTTGTGATCTCTGTCAAATAAATAAAACCTTTTAAAAAAAATAAAGATTTTATTTACTTGAGAGAGACCATGAGCGGGATAAGGGGCAGAGGGAGAAGCAGACTCCCTGCTCAGCAGGGAGCCCAGTGTGGGCCTTGATCCCAGGACTCAGGGATCAAGACCTGAGCTGAAGGTAGACGGTTAAATGACTAAGCCGCCCAGGTGCCTGGCTATAATATATTCTTTACCCGTGAAGGACCAAGTAGCACTTTTTTCTTGCCACAAAGATCAATTCTAGCTTATGATGGCATTTCTATACAATGTTATTAAAAGAAAGAGAACTGGGCTACCTGGGTGGCTCAGTCGCTTTTGGCTCAGGTCATGGCCCCGGAGTCTTGGTATTAAGCCCAGCATTGGGCTCCCTGGTCAGTGGGGAGTCTGCTTCTTCCTCTTCCTGCTGCTCCCCCCTGCTGTGTGCTCTCTCTCTCTCTCTCAAATATACAGAATCTTGTTTTTAAAAAGGGGGGGAAAAGTCCCCCAACGAGAGCACTCAGAAGGGAGCCCCTCAGGTCCCCATCACATCTTACCTGAACCTAATAAATGGCCCCCCTGAGCCACAGGATGAGCAAGAGGAGGGAAAGGGGCTGCTGGACCATTAGGGTGAGCTTCACAAGTGACAACAAAGGGACTACTGCCCACTGCCCACACCGGCCCCCCAATCTCCATGCTTTCCTCTGGGATCCAGAATGGGGAGGGACTTTTCTCAGGATGACACAGCCGGTAGCAACAGGAAACTTGAACCGTGGACCCTGGGCCTCATGCAGTGTTGGCCTCACCTTGCCGTTTTGCCTCCTTATCTAAGGAGCCTACATAAAATCAGATACTTTTGAGATTGTGAGTGATTTTTGCTGGCACCCCACAGACAGAAAGTAAAAGTGAGAAATTTTCCCGAAGAAATTACGTTCTAGTAAATCTACTAGAGAGTTCAGGTTTGAGGGAAGGACACCAGCCCTGCTGGGATCTCAGACTGTCCTGCGGCATAAACGGCACACCTACCCCTTGCTGGTGGACCCCAGGGCCATCTGCGGCAGGTGTCGAACCTCGTATTTTATTAAAGGTGAGCTGACAAGTCCGAAGGCCATTTACTGTCTACCCCAGGCTTCCTCCCAGGGAATTAAGATGCTTCCTCAATCATTCTAAATTGCTCTGTGTGCTGGAGCTCGCATCTGTGTCCCCCCCCCCCCCCCCCCGCTCCCCAGCATGGTGGGTTGGGACAGCTGACGGGCTGAAGTTTAAGGTGGAGAGGGCAAGCTCACACGCGGCCTCGAGGCCACACTTACACTCTTGCGCTCCGCAGGACCTCCGGCCTGCCCGTGATGGCGTTCTGCTTTAGTTCCCTGCTTCAGCTCTTGGAAGGTTATAAAAGACTGGCCACAGGGACTGAATGGACTGCTTGCGGGGAAGAGTGTGGGAAGTAAGGCAGGTTCCTTGAGCTTTAACGCAGACTCTAGTTAATGGAAGCTGCTACCGGCCCGCTCTTTGTCAAAGGGCAAGTCTAACAAAGGGACAACTGTGCCCCTCTTGGGAACCCAGCCAGGGATCATTCCGGCCACAGCCTGTATCTCCTTTGGTTCTCATGATGCAGAGAGGGAGTCATGAGGACCTGCCCACAACAGAAAAGAGCTATTAACTCACTGCCTTGGGGTTACACAGGCTATTTTATTTCTACCTTATAAACTGTGCAGAAGAAAAAGGATTTCATAGCTGGATTAGAGACTCTGTTATACCACCATCAAAAGAAAAAGATTAAAAAAAAAAAAAAAAAAAAAAAAAAACCTAACTCCTTTACAACTCTCCAGGGCCAGACCAGCCTTTGGCCTACTCCTCCTCCCTCCCTGCGGGCCGCAGGCTCTTCCTTTGCCATCTGTGGGTCAGGACGGGCCGGGGCTGGCGCTCACACACCTGCCGCAGGGCAAGGTCTTGGCTCTGCCAGACTGTAAAGCTCCTAACTCCTGGGAACCAGGGGAGGCTTCTCTCTCAGCTGCGCGCCAGTGGGCACTGTCTGTGGGCCAGTCTTACTCCAGCCTGGCAGGGGAATTTGGCCCTCAAAGCCCCTGGATCACCACAGGGACGTTCTGGGTTTTGTTTGTGGATTTTTTAACCTGGAGACTCTGCCTTTTTGACCAAATGAATTTGGGATGCGATCTCCAAAGGACCAAATGAGCCCTACCGTGAAGGTGCAAAGAAGTTACATAGAACAGAGCAGGCCGGGGGCGTGGGGGCGAGGGAAGGGGTGGCTGGCACCCCACTTTCCGCTGGAGACCTGTCCTGTTACCACATCTGGGGCCCTTATGTTCCCCCTTCCTCCTCCTTATTGTAAACGAAAACTAAAAGGGAAGTAAAGTTAATGAGATAAACTAAGATAAAAGATTACTCTAAAAAATGAAAGACATAAAAATTTGTTTTTTATGGCAGCGAAAGTCCAAACACACACATACACACAAAGAAAGCAATCAAAATGACCTCAGAGGGCCAGGAGAAATAATCTGTCAAAACAAGAAATAACAGCAAAGTGGGGAGCCTGGGTGGTTCAGTCAGTGAAGCCTCTGCCTTCGGCTCAGGTCATGATCTCAGGGTCCTGGGATCGAGCCCCACATCGGGCTCCCTGCTCAGCAGGAAGCCTGCTTCTCTGTCTCCCTCTGCCTGCCTCTCTCCCTGCTCCTGTTCACACTCTCTATCAAATAAATAAACAAGATCTTAAAGAGAGAGAGAGAGAGGAAGAAAGAACCAACGAACAGCAAAGCATAAAACACACCCAGAGTGCAGGGCCCAGGGTTCACACTGGGGGCTCCCATTCAGGGAGAGGCAGGTGGGTCAGCATCTTGGGCCGGGCTGCACCATTTCTTACCTGGAGAGGTGGGGATGGCACCCACGGGTGCAGTGGGCTAGAAGCCGTGAGACCCGTCGTCCTGCGCCCAGCACCTTCCCTCTCCAGCACAGCACGTTCTCATACATGTTTGCCCTATTATTACGTTTCCAAATAACCAGGCTCCAAAGCAGAGTGTGTGCCTCTCAGAGGGGCGTACAAGAGGGTATGGGGTGTAGAGAAGACACAAGAAGCTCTGTTTCCGCTCAGTTTTTTCTCTTCTTTTTCTAAGATTCTATTTATTTATCTGACAGAGAACGCGAGAGCACAAGCAGGGGGAGGGGCACAGGCAGAGGCAGAAGCAGAGCCCCCACTGAGCAGGGAGCCAGACACAGGGTTCGACCCTGGGGACACAGGGTTCAAATCCCAGGACCCCAGGATCGTGACCTGAGCCAAAGGCAGCTGCTTAACAGGCTGAGCCACCCAGGCGCCCCTCCACTCCGCTTTCTACTTCTTGTGCACACGATGTAACAGCAGAGTGTAAATGTATGTAATTTATAAACAGAGATATGCTGAGTGGGGATACAAAACTCTATTTTCCTGCTAGGGTGCATTATCAGAAAGTTTAAGTGACCAAATGTTGGTAATTAATGAAACTGGTGACAGCCATATGCGAGTTTGTTATTCTCTTCCTTCTTCTTTTGTGGCTGGCTAAAATTTTCCATAATAAAATGATGACTTTCCCTTCCAGCCCCTCTGGGATAAGCGTGGGCATGGCAAGGCTAGTGCAGACCCCCAGCCTCTACGGGCCTCGTACTATCTTTCCAGGAAATGCCCCACGAAGGGAGAAGTCTGAGGCTGCCCATTCCCACCCCGTCCTCCTGCCTGGTGTGGTGTGTTTGGCGGAGAGGGAGGCCTTCTGCTGAACGCAGTCTGACCTTGAACTCTGATGCTGTGACCGTGACCCAAGAGATTAGTTCTGGGTAAACTGGGTCTGCCCAGTTATTTCCCCAGGAGAAGCTGATTTGCCTCTTAGAATGATGACAGTGATATGAGGGACTGTGGAAGCCAAGGATTGTTTTTTGCGAGCTACAGCCGGAGCAGTAAGAGGGCGAAGGAGCCGGCCCGGAGGCAGGCTATACGGGACAGCAGCTGGCTGGTAGACTGAGGCCACAGGTGTCCTCAGACGCCAGAAGGGTCAGGTGGGTTGTTCAGATCAGGCAGGAAAGGGGCTCAGCGCCTGAGCCCAGCTGCATCCTGGCACGGGCTTCTTCCTGCAGAGCTACTGGAGGTAAGAAACACCCCCCACCGCTGCCGACCACCCTTCTCCTTCTCCCTCTGGCTGCACTCCCCATCACGCTGCCTACACCACTGTGATGGGACTTGGTAAGACAAGTCACTGAGTCCAGAAGAAATCTGTAATTTGGAATTAAAAAAAAAAAAAACAAAAAAAACCAAGGGGGGATTAAGAAAACAAAACTGACAAAATGTTGAAAATTACTGGGGGACGGCGGGTGGGGCGGGGAGTGGGTGAAGGTGGTCCAAAGGTACAAACTTCCAGGTTAAGGTAAATAAACTCTGGGAAGGTCATGGACACCATACCATGGTGGCAGTAGTTAACTCTACTGTACATCGGAAAGTTGCTGAAGAGTAGATATAAAAGTTCTCATCACACACAAAAACATAGAGCTTTGAAGTGACAGATGTTAACTAAACTTACTGTGATGACCATTTCACAACATAAACATACAGCAAATCATTATGCTGTACACCTTGAACTAAAGTAATTTATATGTCAACTGTATCTCAACAAAACTGGAAAAAATATTGAAACTGGTGATGAGTATGGGGGGGGCGTTCATTATTCTATTCCTTACTTTTGGGTACATTTTACATTTCCAAATATAAAGTTTAATTTTTTAAAAAGATTTATTTATTGGGGACGCCTGGGTGGCTCAGTTGGTTAAGCAGCTGCCTTCGGCTCAGGTCATGATCCCAGCGTCCTGGGATCGAGTCCCACATCGGGCTCCTTGCTTGGCAGGGAGCCTGCTTCTCCCTCTGCCTCTGCCTGCCATTCTGTCTGCCTGTGCTCAGTCTCTCTCCCTCTCTCTCTCTGATAAATAAATAAAATCTTTAAAAAAAAAAAAAAAAGATTTATTTATTTATGTGTGTGAGAGAGAGAGTGGGTGCAAGCATAGCAGCATGTGGGGGGTGGCCAAAGGGAGATGGAGAATCTCCAGCAGACCCCCACTGAGCACAGAGCGAGGGGCGGGGAACTCGATGTCACAAATCCCGAGATCATGACGTGAGCCGAAATCATGAGTTGGACATTTAGGACACCTGGGTGGCCCAGTTGGTTAAGGTCAGGCTCAGGTCTGGCTTAGGTCATGATCCCAGAGTCCCAGGACTGGGTCCCGCATTGGGCTCCCAGCTCTGCGGGGAGTCTGCTTCTCCCTCTGACCTTCTCCTCTCTCCCTCTCAAATAAATAAAATTAAAAAAAAAAAAAAAAAAAAAAGAGTTGGACATTTAACCGACTGAGCCACGCAGGTGCCCCCAAAAGTTAACTTTTTAAAAATTAAAATTGTGGCACTGTAATAAATGAAGGGTGCCCTTTTAAGCTTTACCCCCAATAACTTCCAAAGACACATGAAAGGGGAGGTTTTCTACCACAGAGCCAGCAGAAATTATGACTAAAATACTTTTTTTTTTACATGACTTTAAAAGACAAAATCAGGGGCGCCTGGGTGGCTCAGTGGGTTAAAGCCTGTGCCTTCAGCTCAGGTCATGAACCCAGGGTCCTGGGATGGAGCCCCGAATCGGGCTCTCTGCTTAGCGGGGAGCCTGCTTCCTCTTCTCTCTGCCTGCTTCTCTACCTACTTGTGATCTGTCAAATAAATAAATAAATAAAATCTTTAAAAGACAAAATCAGTGTATAATTTCTCAAAGGAGTTAGAAAAGTATCATGAGAAAATGTTTTTGGGGGGAATTAAATAATCTGGTCTATTTAGTTAGCTACAACAGCACATGGCAATTCTAAGTAAAGCACACCGAGTTTAAAAAAAAAAAAATACATCCTGTTTTCGTTTTCAAAGAGCCTAGGGTACTTTTCCTCATGTGGGTACCTGCTCAGGGAGGCACTCGCAGTCACGCGAGTGAGGAAGGCCCATGCAGGTCGGCCGTGGCCGCCACACCATCCGCAACCGGGGCCCTGCAGCCCCCCCCAGCAGCCGCAGGAGCCAGACCACCACTTTCCCAGGCCGGCCGCTCCTCCCTCGTCCAGCCGTGCATCTGGCATGTTCTCCCTCACGTGGGGCTGGGACATGTCCCTGGGGGGATCTCTTGAGGGACTGTGCCCGGATGAGAAGTTTCTAAAGATTCATCCTCTTCTCCAGAAGGACGCAAGCTGCCTCAGTGGAAGGCTGTGCTGGTGGGACCAAGTTCTTCACTGAATTTGAGTTAAAACTGCGAGTCTGGGCATTAGCTGGGCCTTCCTCTTCCCAACCAAATAAAAAAAAATGGGCAGAACTCACAAAAGGAAGCCCTTTTTTTTCTTATCCGCAAGAACCGACCTCTGCCTACAGACGGGGAGGGGAAAACGGACAGGAGCGGCTTGCCCTGCGTCGGATGGGCTACTGAGCTCACGCCTGGGGCAGCACCTGACAAGTGTCAGTTCTCAGCGGTCGGCCTGGTCTGTCCCTTACAAGGGCGGGGGGGCCTTTCTCCAGCTCTGGCCTGCGGCCGGAGGGATGAGCCAGGCTGACCCTGCCTAGGGAGGCTCAGGTAGCCTCACTTCTGGGAAGGGGGGAGGAGGCGGGGGCCAGGCGGATGTCCTATTCTGAGCCCAGGGCCCAGCTCCAGGGAGCCTGGGGAGCTACTGAGTGGCCAGGAATGAAGGTCATAAAGCTAATGATTTGGTCCTGTGTTGTCCCCACCAGTGTAACCCAGAGAAGAAAACGGTCACAACCAGCTTCCTCAGCTGTCGGAAGAGTGAGAGTGCAGCTGGCTCCGATTAGGCACTAACACAGCCCTAACATCAACTACTCCTCAGTACCTGGTACCCTAAAAAGTGGAAAACTAGCACTAGTGAACTTGGTTAAGTCTGTGGGATTTCAATACTTTGCAGTGATGTTCCACGGTGGGGTAGTGATCGTGCGGACTATAAAACTAGACATTAAAATATGTTTAACCTGTGCAAGAATTCAGATATTTGCTCTGAAGCCACAATGAAACACTCCTGAGTAATGCTAAAGGGTTTTTCTTTCATTTTCAGTGTATTTTACTTGTTTGTTCTTTGGAAGGTTTTTGAGATCTTTTGAAAACTTTTGGAGTTCCAGGCAATAATTTTTTTCCATTTCTACACTTACCTTTTTATTGAATAAATTTGATACCTAACACTGTGTAAATTTAAATTATATAGCATGTTACTTTAATACATTTTTATATATTGTAGTATGATTGCTGGTATAGCGCTACTTGTCACATCAATAAAATCACAATATATTCACCATGCTGCCCCTTACATCTCTACAGCTCATTTACTACTTGTGACAAGCTTGTATCCCTAAACACCATCACTCCTCTCCCCTCACCCCCATCCCCCGGTCACCGCTGTTTTACTCTTTTACAAGGTTAATCTTTTTCGATTCCACATGTAAGTGATAATGGTACAGTACTTGTCTTTCTCTGACTTATCTCGCTTCCCATTAATGAGCTCAAGGTCCATCTGTGGTGTCGCAAATGGCAGGATATCCTCCTTTCTCGGGCCTGAATAATATTCCATTGTGCATAGGGACCACATCGTTTTTATCTATCCACCTGTTCACGGGCATTTGAGTTGTTTTCATATCTTGGTTATTGTGATTAAGGCTGCAATTAACGTAAGAGTGCAGATATCTTGTTAAAATCTTGTTTAAAAAAAGATATCTTGTAAAAACTCCCTGGGAATAATTTATAACCATCACGGAGAGACAGAAAGTCACAGGACTGTCACTGGGATGTGCCACAGCGGGAAGGGGAGAGCCCGTGTGAAGCTTCTGCCGGTGTCAGGGTAAAGACAGATCCCCTTTCTCCTTTCCTTTCCCCATAAACCAGCTTTGTAACTGATACTGTAATTTATAACAAATACTTTGGTTTTCATCCCTGTTTCTGGCACAGAGCTCCTAAAAGCCTCCTAATTTCCTAAGTGATGAAAGCAACAAAGATGTCTTCTATTATATTAATTAGGTGACTTCTGGAACACACCTAAGGGTGAGGGCTGGTTGTCAGAAGAATCAACCCCACGGTTAGGGGACTGGAACTTTCAGTGCCCCCCACGTCTCCCTGGACGGGGGAGGGACTGGAGGTTGACTCAGTCACCAATGGCCAATGATTTAATCACTCATACCTAGTAATGCAGCCTTGGTACAAACCCAAAAAGATGGGGTTCAACACACAGAGATTTGGGGAGAGTAGAGAACGCATAAGCTCGGTGCCCCTTCCCGTATACCTTGCCCTGTGCCTCTCTTCCATCGGGATGTTTATCTGCAACTTTCATTATATCCTTTTATAACAAACAGGTCAACGTAAGTACTGTTTCCCTGAGTTCTGTGAGCCGCTCTAGCACATTAACTGAATCCGAAGAGGGAGAGGTCGTAAGAACCTCTGACCTGAAGTTGGGCAGAAGTTGTAGGTAAGCTGGGGACGTAAAGCGTGTGCATTTGAGGGGGAGGGGGACAGGCAGGTGGGAAGTCAAGGGCCCCTGCTCTGTCGGATGGGATCCTGTCTCCAGGCAGACAGTGTCAGAACTGACGGTAGGAGAACCGCTCCCTGGTGCCCATGGTGGGATGGGGTGCGCAAGAGAGCCATGCAGTGCCAGGCCACGGTCCTCTTTCCTGACCCCAGATCTGGGACTATCCACTTCCCCAAGGTTTCTGGTCTCCCGTCGGGAAGAGGAGAGAAAAAGCAAAGATCCACACCTCACAGCATAAACCATGGCTTTGCTTCTTAGTGGTCCGTCTTAGTGGTCCGTGGATGCAGAGGAACTGAGAAATCACAGACAATTACAGCTATCACTAACTAAAACCTCTGGCTCTGCCAGCCAGAACCATGGCTTTTAGAGATAACCTAGCTTAGACCAAATGATTTGAATAAGTAATATGTTTACAGTCTTAAATAAAAAGATACGCAGCTGACAGTGGAGAGGCGGCCTCCCACGGTTGTTTTCCTTCTATCCGGTTCCCACTGCCCAAAGGGTAACTTGATTACCAGTCTCTCGGGAGCCCTCCCAAACATGGATTATGCATGCACAGAAAATAAGAATATACATTACTTCTGCTCCTCCTCTGTTTACACAAATGGTGGCAGATGAGTACACTTCTCTGTCCTCTGCTTTTAAACTTAATCGCCAACTAAGCTTCTAAATTCTTAGTTCTTTGGATTCGAAAAATGTAAGAAGAGCCAAACAAAAATATTAGAAAACTCCACAAAGTTAAGAGTCAAAACTGTCCGAGAACATACGCCAACGTCCTAATGGGATCACTCTTTTCTAGACCGTTCTCACCGGCCAGCTTCGCTAAGTCCCTACAGCCATCCCAGTGTTGCCTCCGCCTCAAAGTGGATCCCAGCTCTCCGGCCCTCCATAGGCTCATCCGTCCACGTCGCTCTCTCGTCTCTGCAGCCAAGCTTCAAGATGAAGGGGTTCCGGCCAGGACTGCCTTAACCCCCACTCACCACGCAGCCCCCTACACTTCTACTCTGCTGAAAAGTTATCCCAAGATAACTATGGACCTTCCTTGTTACTAAAGCCAACGGTACTTCTCAGCGCTGAAGTTATTTGACCTCTCAGCAGCGTCTGAAATTAGTGACAATTCACTCTTTTAACTATGTTCTTCGGGCTTCCAGACTCTTTCCGCATCTCTGGGTGTTTCTTCACAGTCTTTTCTGCAGACTCCAGGACTTCCTGCTCATCCGCCTCACAGCTGTCCTACAACAACTCTCCCTCCCCAGCCCAGAGCCCTGACTAACGCTTCGGAACTGGGTATTCCACAGCCCAGTGGGCGACTCTTCTAGGAGAGCCCGCAGGCATTTCAAACTCAACATGTTTGGAAGTGAATTTGCCACCTTCCTCCAAAACCAGCCCAATTTCATCTGTTTTGAATCTCTGAGAATGGCACCACCCAGCTGCCTAACCCAGGATGCTTGGGGTCATCCTTGAGCACTGCCTCCCCCAAACCTCCCCATCCCAGGCATCTCTGGGTCTGGCCACTCTGACCTTCTAAGCACGTCTCAAACCCACTACTGTCCTCCATTCCCTGTCTATCCACTCTCCCCGGGATTACTGTAACAACCTTGTAATTGGTCTTTTTTTGTCTCTAATCTTGTTTCCTCCAACCCGGTTTCCACACAGCAGTCAGAGTAATCTTCCTAAAATACCAATCTGATCACATTATTCAGCTGCATAAAACCCATTAATGACAGGATTTTTAAAAAAAGATCCGAGCAAGCCGATTTTAAAGTTCACCCGGAAAAATAAACAGGCAAGAATAGCCTGGAAAAATCATTGAAAAAAAGCCTGAGAGTGAATTAACCCTACCAGAACTTTAAGACATAACATAAAGCTACAAAAATCAGTTAAAACTGTGAGATTCTGGTGTATGAATAGACACATAAATCAATAAAGGGAACAGGAAGTCTCAAAATATAATCAAAACACATGGGAATTAGTATATGATAAGAGGGGCATTTTACATTAGTGGCAAAAAGATGATTACTCATAAATAGTGTTGGGCCAACTGGCAAGTGAACTGAAAAAAAAAAATTAAGTCAGATCCACACCACATGCCTTACATTAGCATAAGCTCCTGATAGATCAAAGAGTTTAAATCTAAAAATGAAGCCATAAAGTATTACAAGAAACAAAGAGAATACAGCATGACAAAAAACCTAGAATCTACTTATAAACATTAAATTTTGCTGCAGAGAAAAAGTAGATGTCTGCATGAAAAAAAGAATCCACCTTAAAGAAAGCCAAAAGACACATATCATAGATAAATGTCTACTTTTACTAATACATAGAAAGCTCCTAAAAACACCAAGAGGAAAACGATTAACCACCCCAAAAAATTAAGGTCAAAAGAAACAGATTGCTCACAGGAGAGATAATACACATGATTCACAAACATGGAGAAAACTTAGCTCACTCATCATAAGAGAAATGCAATTTAAAAGTACACAGAAGCATGAGTTTTCATCTACAAGCCTGACAAAGATCCAACAGTTCGATAAAACACTGAGCCGGGGAGGATGTGGGCAAACAGCGCTCTCATACGTGGCAGACACGGATGTAAATTGGTATAACTTCTGGAGGGACAGTGACACTATCTACCAAATCTTAAAATGCCCCAGAGAGTCCACTTCTAAAAATTCTTCTTGCAGATGTATCTGCAGGTGTATAAAATTATATGTCTATAAGGTTGTTCATTGCAACACAACACAGTGTGTGCATTTTTTGAAAGTATGTTAAATAACTTAAATGTTCATAATTAGGGAACCAGTTGAATAAATTATGGTAGAACCGTAAACAGAATACTACTGAGTATTCAGGAAAAAACACCACAAGAATAAGGATGTTATTTGTGAGCTGATATGGAAAGATCTCTAAGATCTATTAAGTGAAAAAAAAAAAAAAGAAAGGCACAGATATCTGTATGGTTAGCTACCTTCGGGGAAATGGGTAGGATAAAGTGGATTACACGTTTCTATCTGCCAATATCTACATAAAATATCCCTGAGAGAATAAAGAGACAGACAATACTCATAGCCTTTGGGGAATATATTAAGTATGTAGACTAGAGAGGGAAGGAATATTTATCACCGTGTAATCTTTCATCTTGAATCCTGAGCTGTGCAAACATATATATATGGAAAAAGAATCCATCCTAAAAAAAGCCAAAAAACAAATACCACAGATAAATGTATACATATGTATGTAATACATACATATTTTTTATACTATTTGTTTTTTGAATGTATACATTCATATTAAAATCAAAACCTATCACAAAGCCACAGTAGAAAGCCACATGCAGAATGCGGAGAAGAACAGGTAGTCATATCAATGGAACCAAAGCAAGAAACCAGGAAGAACCATCTCTGTCTCTAATCTCACATCAAAATAAATTCCAAAGTGGGGCCCTGGCTGGCTCGGTCAGTAGAGCGTGCGGCTCTTGGTCACAGGACTGTGAGTCTGAGCCCCATGTTGGTGGTAGAGATGATTTAAGAATAAAATCTTTTAAAAAACCACAAATTCTAAAGTAATAATAGTATCAAAACAAAATATGAGTTGAAAAAAAAAAGGATGAATGTTTAAGCAATCTTACTGTGATGAAGGCCCTTCTAAAACATACTACAACTTGTAACACAGAAGCCACAAAAAAGGCCAATACATTTGTCTCATTAAAATTAGTGCAGAAAACTCCCAAAGTGACTAAATGGAGACAATGTGTGGAACACACACGGCAGACTGTGGTGCACAGACTCTAAGGTTGTCGCCCGACGGGCCCCACCTCCTGGAGTTCACATTCTGCTGAAATTCTCTGCCTGTGAGTGAGGGCGGACCTGTTACCTGCTTCTCGTCAACAGGATGTCATGACAGACTATTGCTCCTGTGATTATGTTATGTATTTGTAAGACCGTCTTGTTAGCAGTGCTGCTAGAGACTCTTCATCCGGAAGAAATCAGCTGCCATGAAGTCAGAGGCTATGCTGGAGAAGCCCACAGGGTAACAAAGTTGGGGGGGGGCTCATAGGAGTTGGGGAACAGGGGGCGTCTCTGGCAAGAAGGTGATGCTTTTGTCCTGCAAGCACAGCGACAGCAATTCTGCCAACTACCTGGAGGAGCTCAGAAGCATATTCCCAGCTTGGCCTCTGAGGAGACCACCGCCCCCAGTCAGTATGTGGACTGCAGCTGGGGAGACCCTCACTAGACAGTCCAAACAAGCTATAGCCAGACTTGGGACCTGCAGAAACTATCAGATAATAAAAGGTAATTTTTATTTTATTTGTGGTCATCTGTTATACAGCAATGGAAAACCAATACACAAAGAGACAATTTCCCTCATGCACAATGAACACTTCATGTAGGCCAATAAAAAGATAAAATAGTCAGTAGAAAAAGAGGCAAAAAGGGGCGTCTGGGTGGCTCAGTCAGTTAAGTGTCTGCCATTGGGCTCAGGTCAGGATCCCAGCATCCTGGGATCAAGTCCCGGGTAAGGCTCCCCCTTCAGTGGGGAGTCTGCTTCTCCCTTTCCCTCTGTGTGCAGGTGCTCTCTCTCCCTCTCCTTCTCTCACAAATAAGTAAAATCTTTTTTTTTTAAATAAATAAAAATCTTAAAAAAATTAAAAGCACTATGATTAAAAAAAAATAGGCAACAGGCTTAAGAACATAGTCTACAGAATAGGAAGTACACATGTCTGGAGAAGCATAAAGAGAGGCTCCCTCTGGGTTTTGTGTTGCGTCCTTAGAGCACTACCCCACATAAAGGGGCCACTCAACGTTATCTGCCAAATAAATTAACACGTTTCACTTTAAATGCCAAATAAATTAAATTAATTAATTAAATGCCAAATAAAATGAGATACCAGTTTTTTTACCCATCAGGCTGGCAAAGACAGAAAAGATGGGTGCAACTTGAACAGACAACAGACATTTCCCTAAAGATGATGCAGAAACGGCCAGCGAGCATCACTGCGCATTACGGAATTGCAAATCGACCACAGCGAGGTACCTCCCTGCACACACACTGGGATGGCCACTACCCCCCTAGTAACGGCATTGGTGAGGATGTGGAGAAATTAACCCCCGTCTGCACTGCTGGTAGGAACATGAAGTGGGGTGCTACTATGGAAAACAGCACGGTCCCTCCTCAAAAACAAAACAAAAACGGGATTCTCACATGATCCAGCAATCCTGCTTCCGGGTATACACCCAAAAGAACTGGCAGCAGGATTTCAAAGAAATATCTGCATCCCATGTTGACAGGAGCATTATTCGTAATAACCAAGACACGAAAGCAACTCAAACGTTCACTCATGGAAGAAGAAATAAACAAAATGTGGCAGATACATATAACGGAACACTATTCAGCTTTAAAAAGGACAGACAGGGACGCCTGGGTGGCTCAGTTGGTTGGACGACTGCCTTCGGCTCAGGTCATGATCCTGGAGTCCCGGGATCGAGTCCCGCATCGGGCTCCCAGCTCCATGTGCAGTCTGCTTCTCCCTCTGACCTTCTCCTTGCTCATGCTCTGTCTCACTTTCTCTCTCTCAAATAAATAAATATTTAAAAAAAAAAAATAAAAAGGACAGACATCCTGCCGTCTGCTTCCACAGGGATGAGCCTTGAGGATACCCTGCCCAGTGAAATGAGGCAGCCACAAGACGACGAGTGCTGCACAGTCCACCTACATGACTTACACAGAGGAGTCAAATTCAAAGACAAAAAATAGACGGATGGTTGCGGGGGTGCGGGGTCAACGGGGAGCCGTACGGAGTGTCTGTTTCGTAACACGAAACTGTCTAGAGATTGGCTGCACAATACTGAGAATATACGTAACATTCCTGATTAGTACGTTGAAAAATGGTAAAGATGGTAAATTTTTATGTTTCTTACAAGGGTGACAATGGGCATAAGTCTGGGGTAGAGAACAGGCACTCTGACGATACTGATGGGAGCCAAAACTGTTATCTCTTTAGTGAGTAACTTTACAATATCTACCTTAATTTTATTTTATTTTATAAAAGATTTTATTTATTTATTTGACAGACAGAGATCACAAGTAGGCAGAGAGGCAGGCAGAGAGAGAGAGGAGGAAGCAGGCTCCCTGCCGAGCAAAGAGCCCGATGTGGGGCACAATCCCAGGACCCTGAGATCATGACCTGAGCTGAAGGCAGAGGCTTTAACCCGCTGAGCCACCCAGGCACCACTCTACGTTAATTTTAAATATGCAAACAATCCTACCTAGCCGCTTTCCTTCTAGGAACATATCCTACAGACACCTTATTGAAATACTCAAAGACCGGTGTAACAAGAACGCTCCCTGAAGTGTTGCTTCAGTGAAAATGTCTAAATGTCTGAATGTCCCTTAATAAGAAGCTAGTTAGGTAGATAATGGGAGAGCGAGATGAAGGTGTACCATACAGCCAAGGAAAAGAATGTGTTATCTTTACGTACTAATCAGAAAAAACGTCCAAGATGTTCAAGTCCCCTCTTGAGGTGGGAGTTACTTGGTATGGTGTGCTTTCACTGGTGTGAAGAACAAGTATGTGCATATGATACATGCCTGCATTTACACAGGAAACTTCTGGAAGGGTCCTAAAGAAACAGGAGGTACCTCTGGGGATCGCAATTGGGGGAGAATGTGAAGGCAACGGAAACCTGTACTTTTCATTTTATATGTTTCTGTATTAGCTGAGCTTTTGCAACAAATGTGTATTTCTTTCATATAAAAATTACTTTGGTGGGGCACTTCGCTGGCTCAGTTGGAAAAGGCCGCAAATCTTGGCCTCAGGACTGTGGCTGTAGAGATTACTTAAAAATCTTTTAAAAAATTTATTTGGAAGAGTAAGTGAGCAAGTGGTCAAGTAAGTATTTTCCAATAGCTTTACATTGCCCTTAGACAAAGTCTAAATGAGAAAGTAAGGTCCTTCTTGATGTGGTTCCTACTTCAACCTGCAGCCCTTCCCTCGCCACCACACCTCACACTCAGCTATGCTCCGGTCTCACCCAACTTCCCATTCCTCAGACGGGACAAACCCTTATCTCTCAACTTTGCCAAACACTGCTGCTTTTTGCTCAGGTCCCAGCTCAGACGTCTCTTCCTCCAGGAAGCCTTCCCTGGTATGCCCCACCACCACCACCCTCAGTTAGGCAGCACTCAGATGCATTCAGCCCAATCTCTGAACTCCTCTACCCTGCGTCTTTCACATGGTCCTTCTCACAGTGACTTGTAAAGACGTCTGCCTCTCCCACTGAAGTTCAACCACGCAGTTACCATGCCTGTACGGGTCACAGTCCTATCTCCAGCAGCAAGCACAATGTCTGACATGTAGCTGGTGTTCAGTAATTAGTTGTCAGGTGGGACTTTTACTACAAAGGAAATACAACCACATCGTAGATAGTTGAGGAGTCCAGAAGCAGGAAGGTGGAATTAAGATCCTACCGTCCAAATACAACCACAGTGTTCCGCCAGGACTTATGTTCCCTGGCCCTGTTTTCTCATAGCTGTATTCCCAAGCTAGACATTCTGAAAAGACCCTTGGGACACAGTCATTTTGGTTGGAGAACATTTTGCTGCACCCTGTCAGAACATGAGGCTTTCGTAAGCCAAAGTAAAGATTACTGTTTTTATAATCAAGTAATGTGTACAGCAGCCCACAGGCATCCCAGACCCTTTCTCACCATAACCTACCTCTCATCCCTGGGGACTTTCGCTGTGTACTTACTAATTAGTTTACAGCCTAGTGGGTTGTTTTGAAAACTTACTGTTACGCCCCCAAAATTATCACTGTAAAGAAGTATTAGAACATTAACATAACGTATGTGTTACTGAAGAAACTGTTAAGAATTTCACCGAGGAAAGAGTAAGAGATCATGCGGATGGGTGCACGTCCCTTCCCGTCTCCATATTGAGGCTCTACCCCAGGAAGGTCAAGATGGAAGACAAAGCCACATAAGATACAGGTGAATTCTCGGAGCCCTGCCTCATGCCTCCCTACCCCCAGCCTGTACCCCCAGCCCAAGGTTAGAGGTTGGCAAGGGGCATGAGATCTAGGCATGGGGTCTATGCTTTGTTCATTATTAGATTTTTTTTCTTTTTTCTTTTTCTTTAAGCTTCACGAGAAGAAAAAGTAGTCTCAGAGTGGCACCTGTCAGAAAGGCCCTGGAGACAAACCAGCTGTGTCCTAGCAGCTGCGTAGAAGCTTCACACGCTCCTGTAATCGCCGGGACATATGATCCATATCTCCTTTTCGGTTTTTTGCTCAACGCCTCCTCAGGTAGCTGTAGAGCCTTTACAATCGAAATTTTACACTGTACTGAGCTGGTGTATGATTTTTTTAAAAAAAAAGATTTTATTTATTTATTTGACAAAGAGAGATCACAAGCAGGCAGAGAGTCAGGCAGAGAGAGAGAGAGAGGAGGAAGCAGGCTCCCTGCCGAGCAGAGAGCCCAATGCGGGGCTCGATCCCGGGACCCTGGGATCACGACCTGAGGCGAAGGCAGAGGCTGAACCCACTGAGCCACCCAGGCGCCTCCAGGTGTATGATATTTTACTCAAATCAATGATTTGCAATGAAATATAATCCCGCAACATTATCAGGCCTCAAGTTTTCATTTTATGCCCTGGAATACTTTCTCAGGATAAAGTACCATAAGTAGAACTCATCAAAGAGTAAGAATACCTTAGGGGCATCTGGGCGGTTTGGTTGGTCAAACATCTGACTCTTGATTTCAGCTTAGGTCACGATCTCGGGGTCACGAGATCGAACCCCATGTAAGCTCTGTGCTGTGCGTGGAGCCTGCTTGGGATTCTCTCTCCCTCTGCCCCTCCCCCCACTCATGCACGCTCTAAAATAAATAAATCAATCTTTAAAAAAAAAAACCAATCTCTATACTCTTCACACTAAATATCTACACTCTTCCTTCCTAAACTGCTTCCAGAAAGATGTGTACCAGCTGATAGCAACAGCTAGAAGGCAGACAAGAGCACATTTCATCAGCTCTGAGGATTAATCAAATTTTTTCCCCTGATTTAATGAGCAAAAAGAGTAAATTGCCTCTTGGCTAATAATTAACCTTTACTGGCATCTACAATGTTCCAGGTACCGAACCAGGCCCTTCCTACCGTCATCCCATGGAAGCATCGCTACGGCCCTATGACACGGTCCTACTACTATCCCCATCTTACGCTCCTGAATGCGTAGCTCACAAAGGGGGAAGAAGGCTTGGAACCCAAGCTGTCTAAACTCTATGGCCATACGCTAACCACTCCTGCTTCTGGCGTCTCCTTACTGTTCTAATCTGTGTGTCATGGCTTAGAGCGACAACAAACACACTCCCAAAGGTTTCTTTGCTGGGTGGACTTCCTAGCACCTGATTTTTCTGTCCCTGGCAAACACTAACAAGTCCAAAGGCTCAGACATAGCTTGAAAGCTGCCATTTCAGAGCCATGGTTTTGACAATGAGCAAGACAGGGTTTACAGTAAAAGCAGATGAATGAATGAATGAATGAATGAAGAGAAGAACGTTCACAGTAACTACACAGCCAAGTCTCGGGGCCTTCGCAGCCTGTCTCTCCCGAGCGGCCGGGATGGCGAGCTCTGCGGCCTTAAAGGCCAGGCGCAGAATGGACAGAATCAAAGAGGACGGTCAAGTGCCCGATCCCCTGGGCAGCTTCAGAAGTTCTGCAGAATTATTCCCACTTCAGTCTTGTATGTGAGGGCGAGAGAGCAGCTGGTACCGGCCCTAACGACGTCCCGGGGCTAACAAATGAAGAAATCAGGAAATGATTTCTTTTTTTTCTTCAAGAAACACGCTGGTTGAATTTCCTCAACAGGTTTCAACTTCTGCATTCAGAGAAAATAGTTCTGTTTTAGTAACTCAACAAAAGAACAACAACAAAAACAACCAAAGAACCTGCCAGACGGATAGCTAGGAGTTACAAGCGTGGACTCCAGAATCAAAGAGCCTGGACTTGAAATCTGCCTCTAGTCTGGGTGTGTGATCTAAGGAAGTTGCTTAATCCTTCTTAGCCTCTGCCGTATCCCCCACAAACAGAGACAGTAACTGCCTAGCTCTGGGAGTACCAGGAAAATTACATAATGTGGACAAAGCACTGAGCCACAGTACCTTGTGCCAATTCGGTACATTTTCACCAACAGTGGGAGTGGAAGAAGTAGCAGCAGCACTTACACTAATAGAGGTAACCCTGTCTGGAGGGAGGGAAGAAGGGAGAGAGGTAGGAAGAAAGGAAGGAAGGAAGAAGTGGGTAAATTTCCTTTTCCACTGTGTTCAGAAACAAAGCGCAAATATGTTGGCCCAATGGTAGGAAGTGGTTGACAATCTCCACACGAAGTGAGCAGATTTTGATCTTAGCACCAGCCACTCACTATACTAGCAGAGTAACATTAAACCAATTACCTGATTTTTCTCGCTTTCAATTTTCTGACCTATAAAGCGAGAGTATTACATCAAAAGAGCTACGGGGTCTATTCTGGCTCTAAGAATTCTAACTCATCTGCCAGGGCAAGTAGTCCTGGAAAGATCTCTATTCCAAATTAGAGCCGTCCATTACTGGCAGAAGCCCAGGCGAGACTTTTGCTTCCCATAAATGTTCCCCCTTTAATATTCTCTCTGCTTTGTTTTGAATTACATTTCAACTTACAAGCCGCTTCAAACCTTTTAAATGATAGCGCTAACTTAATTAATTCTAAATTAACGCCCAAAACTACTTAGAGACTGAACAGGCACAGACTAGTTGAAAGCATCTCTTGGGCAATTTCATGAAGGACAAGATGGCAGATGGGAGATACCGGGAAGGCAACACAATCTCTAATTCAGCACTGGGAGCCCGAGCTCTTGAGGCCACAGGCGTCCGGGCAGCCTCCGTGGAGGACGAGTCATGACCTGTGTGGCTGTGTCTGCTCTGGCAAACAGCCCCCCACCAGCTCTAATGTTTTGGACCCCCATCGGCCCGCTCCTTCCTTGGCTAACTGGTCCCTTTCCTCTACTCTGGCTTTAGCCTCCCAGGGCTGGCCTGCCCTGATCACGTTCCAGGGTGAGAATCCTAGTTCGGGGCGGGGGAGGCTAATCTAAGGAGAGACTTCCTCAATAGTCAGGTGAGGGCTGAAAGGAGGACTCCAGTAGCACAAAGCTGTCTCGGGTAGCTGAGGGAGTGAGCAGAATAGAAGCTCAAAGGAACCAAGCAAGGGTCACACTGTATTAACTGTGCCTCTGAGGGCCCCTGGAGACCAGAAAGAGGCAGCTCTCCAGGCTGAGAAAGAGGAAGACGACAACACTTTTCCTAACTGAAAACGAATCGGTTTGTGCGTCTCTATTTGTTTCATGTGCAAAATACAAGCAAAAGCCTGGGAAAGATAAATCTGAGTTTGATTCCTGACTCTGTCACTGAACTTTTGCGTGACCTTGGGCACAGGACTGTGAAAGCAGCAGTTGGGGGGTAGTACTTGCGTCGCAGGGCTCCGTGAGGACAGGAGGAGGCCGGGGCTCTGACTCTACTCTTCTCCCTTCCGCCGTGGCACTAACGGCCGTCTCTGGGGAGGGGTTTTCCCCAGCACCCCAGCAAACCAGCATGAAAGCAGGTGGTTACCGTGGTGGCGGCCCCCCGGAGAGGCTGCGGGAGAAAATGGGCCGGGGAGCAGAGCGCTTTCTGCACTCGCGTCCCGAGAGGCTGGGGGTAGAGACGGAGAAGGGCTCAGGCGGTCGTTAGCTAGCTGTTGTCCAGGCAGCCCATTTCCATACCGGGGAGTTCCTGGAGGCACAGACTGTTGCCTTTGAACAGGGAAACCACTTTGGTATCTGGCTTCAAGGCCTGTGTAGAATCTTCCACAGATGTTATCATGACTCCTGGAAAATGTCCAAAGTAATCATAAACAAGCAAAAGCTTCATTTTAAAGTTTAAAGTATGAAAACTGGCTGTTTCATAACACAGGGACCGATTCTGACTCCCAACTATTGTGAAACTGCAGGGAACAGGGACAAAACTTTGGCGGGTTCCACAGCCAAAAAAATGTGAGAACTTGAAAGTTCAGTTAGAGACGGCCGTGGCTCCACACGCAGTGCTTCTCCCTCTCTTTTATGACTTGGCAGTCCAAGGATGGACTGGGAAAGAAAGAGGGGAGAGCTGCTTCACATTATTTGACTTGAACTGCATGGGAGTCAAAGGGCGAGGGAATCCAGGGCCCTGGGCTGGGTCCTGGTGCTGGCTCTGTTGTCCGCCGGCCCTGTCCGCTCTCTGGGCACTCCTCCCGCCTCTCCCCGAAGCTGCACGGGATCAGGGCATCGGCACACAGTCCGGCTGACCCCAGGACAGGCCCAGGAAGACTTTCCGTGAAAGTGGTTTCATCTAGTCAGCGAAGACCGAGTAGGATGTAACCAGCCTGTCTGGAGGAGAAGAAGCTTCATATAAATAGCTAAAGCTTCGGTCTCTAGCCCCGAGGGGGTACCTGCAATGAAAGAGAGGACGGGGTGCCTGGGGGTGTGCAGTCGGGTGGGCAGCCGAGTCTTGGTTTCCACTCGGGTGGTCTCAGGTTCTGGGGTAGAGCCCCATCGGGCTCCACGCTCCGCAAGGAGTCTGCTTGGGATTCTCTCTCCCTCTGCCCCTCCCCCTGCAGGCTCTCTCTCTCTCAAATAAATAAATCCTAAAAAAGAGAGAGAGCGAGCAGTGGTGTCAACCATCTGTTGAATCAAACTGGAAGGCAGGGAGGCCCATCGGCGGGTACTTCGCTCCACGGGAGGAGAGCACAGAGGCCGCTGCACGGCATTGACTGAGCAGTAACTATGTGCTGGGCGCGGTTTGAAGGTTCCTGGTTCGAGACCAGGAACCAGGTCCCTGGCGGGACTCCTGATCACCGTGTTGCGACACCGCAGCACAGCATGAAAACTGGGTTTACTCTGACTCGCTGGGGGCGTGGGTTGTAGAGACGCAGGGAAGAGACTTCCTGAAGCTGCGTTTTCAGAGCCGGGACTGGGTATGGTGTCTAAGGTTTGCGAGGGACCGTGTGGCTGAGCTCCCAGGTGGCTGACAGGACAGTTCTCCCATCGAGACTTTCCCACAGACTCGTGCTCAAACTGGAGCACAGGTGACTGTCAAGGTGCTTCCAGGATTTGGACTCAAACCAGACCCGCGTGGTGGGCAGGCGGGCCGCGGGTGCTGTGCCTGCTCCGTTCGGCTGCGACACCCAGCCCCGTGGGGCTCCGTAGGGCTTCTGTCACACAGCTGTGGGGAGCCTCGTGGGCTCGGAGCAGATAAGCTGGTCGCCCGATTTCTGGGGCTGCCCGTGTACCTCACCCACAGGGGACGTCTGAGGCATCTGTCAGCTGCCCTGTTCGTGCTGTGTCGTTGCACGAGGCTGGGGTGAGCTGAGAGGAAACTGCCCGCAGAGAAGACAACGTATGCCTGACCATTGGGAGCCAAGCCCACAAATTCCAGAACTCTTTTGAAATTCCTGATTATGTGGCCAAAGTCTGGGAAACGTTTGGGTCTACTTGACTCTAAGAAAACACATTCTCTTTCAAGAATCTGCTAAAACCGAAGCGGAGAGCCACCGTCAGTGACGCAGACCGAAAGCCAGGATGGAGGGCTGCTGTCCCAGCTGAGAGAAGAGCCCACAGAGTTTTAGCACCCAGTGAATGACCTGTATTCCCACTGACCTGACCAGTCACGAACACTGGACTTCTAACCATACGAATGAAGGAAGACTCCAAAAACGTCAGAAGACAGATGCTAGTGTGGGAGAAACTCTTTGTAACACACGGACCACCTGTACCTCTAACACTCAAAGAACTCCTGCCACTTGAAAAGGAAGAGAGAGAGAGAGAGAGAAGTGTGCGAAGCTTATGGACAGGAAATGGCCAGAAGAAATGAAAACGGCCCATAAACATGTGAACAAAATATCAACCTCTGACCCATGATCAAGAAAATAATGATATGAAAATATGAAAATCACAGAGCCACGATCTCACACAGTCTTACCAAAGAGATAGAATCACTGCCCATATTTCATAACTGAACTTAAGCCTGAAGAAGTTTTAACTCAAACAATAGTTGACAGTCTCATAACTCTAATAACAAAGTGTGTGTTTGTTCCAACGTGCTGCCCTCTCCGAATATTTGTGTCACAGCTCGGATCCTGTTAGTCAAGTCGCTTAACCTAAGACTCAGTTTCCTCACTGGCAAAATGGGAATCCCAGAAGCACCATCACCCAAGCGTGCTGGGAGGGCTGATGAGGAAACGCGTGCTCAGTGCGTGGGGCAGGGCTGCCCCCGCCCCCCACAGACACTCAGTGAACTCAGACCCTGCCCCGGCGTCATGTCAGGCTTGGGAAAACAAGGCAGTGAACCCAAGTGCCCTTGCCCGCAGCGAGCTTGCTTTCTAATGCAGTCTGACAAGGACACAGAATATGAGCAAGATAAAGCAGCAGAACCGTACAGTCTGGCTGGAGGAGCCTATTCCTGTGGAGAGATCCTAGGGGCAGCTCAAGAGGCAGAGAAAATGGGGAGTGTGGCTGGAGCAGAGCGAGGGAGGCAGGAGTTAGACAGATGAGTCGTGGGAAAGAGTGGAGAGGGAATCGGGCCCTTCCCGGGCAGCACTGCACTTTGGGCTCTGAGAGGAGAAGCCGTCGGAGGGCTCTAAAAGACGAGCGATATGGTCTGGCTCCTGATCTAAGCAGGTGTGGGGATAACTGGAAGGGACAAGGACAGAAGCCAGGAGGGCGTTCGGGAGGTTCTCTGCAGGAATCTGGGGCAGAGATGACAAGGGCTCGAACCGAGGTAGTCAGAGACGGGACAGACTGTTAATGTAGCACTGAGAATGTGCTGAAGGCTCAGATGTGGGGCGGGACACGCCAGGGGAGTGTTAAGAATGTCTCCAAGGTTTTGGCCTGAGTCACTGAAGAATGGAGTTGCCATGTGCTAAGATAAGTGTCCAGAACAGAGCCTTCCTGACTGCAGGCCCCGCAGAACAATGAGAGATCTGGGGCACTCTGGAATCCCGTCAGAGGCAAAATCAGGAAAGTGCATCGGTCACTGTGTTTGAGGGCAGGACTTCAGTCCCTGGGAGGGAAGCTGATAAAAAACACGGCACTGGGATACGAATAGGTTACCATGGGATTCTGGCACCCAAGAACCAGACAAGAGTCCAGTTATCAGAGCCGAGGCACAAGGCCAACGTGGTGACTTGAAGCCAAATTACAGTGTGAGGCGGCCTCAGGCCCTCGGCCTCAGATGGGGCTGGGTTCTAGAGACAGGCGATAGGCTAGCTCGTCAGGGGTCAAGTGGTCCCGGAGCCTGGGAAAGGAGGCTAGCACAGAAGCCAGGAATCAGACAGACCTCATTCTATTCCCACCCACAGCCACATCATCTGGTGACGTCGGTGCATTACAGACCGATTCTAGGCCTTTAGAATGGGCAGGCCACAAGGCCAGTCACTCCGTGAGTGGTCCAGGCGTGCCAACACCCCACGAAGAGGCCCCATTTTGCACGAGTCTGAGATCCTCATGGGAAGGAGGAAAAGGCAGGTCCGGCGGGGGGCGGGGGGAGGAGTCAGGGGTGCTAGTTTCCCAGAGGACAACAAAACAAAAGAAAGAAGTGCTCTGGGGGCCAGCTGGGAGGCATCCATAGCTACCGCCATCTCCCTGTCCCCAAAAGGAGAGAAAGCAACCTCAAGGAGCAACAGCTCAGACAACGGAGTGAGGGGGAGCTGCTCTCAGACTGCGGCGTGGAGGGCCGGTGGGACAGCTGTTTCGCTCAGAAGTGCAAGGTTAAGCAGATTAACATGTGATTGGCCCAAGAGAGGTCTCTTCTGCTAAGCTTGTTCTCAGACTCCTAGACATGGATGAAATCATTTTCCTCACACTCTCTTCCCTAGCTGGAGGACAAGACATCTCCCCCACAAAATACAGAGAACTTTGTTTTAAAATTAAAGCAAGTAAGGGGACAATATCTATAGCAGCTCACTGTCTGATGATTTCATCTGAGTATTTATTTTCCTATTTTCTTATAAGGATACATATTAACCACCTCATAATTCATTATAAAGAGAAGAATTTCTTCAGGCGGCACTATAAATGAAATTGCACTTACTTTCCAGAAATGACAGGTTCACACAGACCAGCAAGCAATTAGTAACGCAGACTTTAGTAAATATTCACTCTTGTTAATATGTAAACATCTGTATCAACCCCTGGTTTGCTCTTGGGTCACACTTCTCTGACAGAGATGTTCTCTGCATATTTGTACATCATAAATTAGCAGCCATTTCTGTTTTCCCAGAAGTTCTCCATATTAAAAGAAAGAACTCGGTTTCCAAAGCCATGTATGAGAGCTACTGCAGAGAACCTCGAAGCCCCAGGGAACAGGTGCCAGGCAGCCTGAGTCACTCATGGCCAAGGGACCGAACTGTACACACACCAGCCGCAAGGCCTGTATGATTAATTCTGTGCTTCAGTAAATATGCAAACGACTTTATGTCATGAACTTTGGAGTCATTCTCGAATAGTCGACACCTGGAATGCTCCATGTGCAAAGGCCCTGGATCTCTTATGGTTAAGGTAATAAAAATCCAGAGCGAAACTAAGCAATTCTGTAGGTCAGATTATCTGTGCCGAAAGGCAACGAAGTCACGTGTATTAATAATCTTACGAATATTTCTCCTCTTAAAAAGAGAACACAAATGTTTCTACTCTTTGGCTGGAGAATACTGCCTATGGAAATCTGTGATCAGAAATACAGGTGACTCATACACCAAGGTGTTTATTATTACATTGCTCTTAGTAAAGAAAAACTGGCATCAACCAAAACGTCCAACATATGGGGAAGTGGTTATAGATCATGTATGAAACATCTTGCTATTAAAATTGTACTTATAGGGGTGCCTGGGTGGCTCAGTCTGTTAAGTGTCCAACTCGTGATCTCAGCTCGGGTCACAATCTCAGGGTCCTGACATCGAGCCCCACGTTGGGCTCTGTGGTCAGTGTGCAGTCTGAAGTTATCTCTCTTCCTCTCCCTCTGCCCCTCCTGCCTTATTTCTCTCAAAAAACAAAACAAAACCCTTAAAAAAAAGTAAAATAGGGCGTCTGGGTGGCTCAGTTGGTTGAACGACTGCCTTCGGCTCAAGTCATGGTCCTGGAGTCTTGGGATCGAGTCCTGCATTGGGCTCCCAGCTCCATGGGGAGTCTGCTTCTCCCTCTGACCTTCTCCTCTCTCATGCTCTTTCACACTCTCTCTCTCTCAAATAAATAAATGAAATCTTAAAAAAAATAAAATTCTGCTTGTACAATATTTTAATAACATAGGAAAATAATGATTATATAACGGCTGAAATGAAAAAGAAAGCCCAATAGGGCAGAAATATGGAGAATATTACCTATATATAAGCTGCATGAAAATTTTAAAAAAATTTTCCATTAAGTGGAAATTTTTGTTGATGAAATATAATTTTTTGTTCCTTTTTAAATTTCATGTATTTTCCAAATTGTACACAGTGAGCATGTATTACTTTTATAATGAACAACTCGTTCAGAATTATGGAATTATTGAATAATTACTTTTATGGAATTAAGAATTATGGAATAATTACTTTTCCTGAATGTCTAAGTCTAAAAATGGAAGCTGAAGGAATACGTTTTTACCTGCAGATCTTGCGTCTATGACCTGTCGTCCATCAAGCTTAGTTGTAAGCCTCTTAAATGGACGTTTTCTCAATAACCCTCATAAACCCAATAATATCTCATTCATAACAGGTACTCAATCAATATTAATTAATGAATAAGAAGTCAGGGCAAGTTACAGGAGCTGTTGACTATAGTGAAAAATGACTTCAGCCATCAAACACGCCTTCTCCTCGCGTGGACGTATGTCTGGAGAGGCTGCTGCCGGGCATGCCGTCGGGGAGGAGGGCGAGCAGGTGGGCCACGTGGAGGAGCGTGAATGTGGGAGTGGGGGTTGTGCCCTCCACGGCAGAAAGCACCGCACTCCACCACCAGCGAGTCTCTAACACGTTCTCTGCCCCCACACGGGACACTCAACTTTCTGATGTTGGACCCGTGTGCTCACCGGTGTCCCTGGGCTGTGCCCAACCCTGGGGGTGCAGGTCTGCTTTCTACAGATGCTCTGCACTTCCCCAAATAGGGCTGAACAGCAATAATGTTACGGTGGGGATAACTCGGTCCCGGCTCTTTTTTTTTTTTTTTTTTTAAAAGATTTATTTAATTATTTGAGAGAGCGAGTGAGCACATATGTGTACCCGGGAGGAGGGGAGAGAGGGAGAGAATCCCGAGCAGACGCCACGCTGAGCGCGAGCCCGGCTGACAGATGGCTCCCACCTCCCTGAGACCGCCACCTGAGCCCAAACCAGGAGTCCCACCTTAACCGACTCTGCCACTCAGGAGCCCCTCTCGTGACTTTTTAAAAATACATTTTACCTGTTAAAAAAGGACAAATTAACCTACGACACAACTTGCAGCGGAGGGCACCGTCCCCGCTGAGCCACCGCGGTCACGAGAGGGACGTGGGGGCCGGCACCTGCTGCTCCCAGCGGGGCACGGGGCCTCCCTCGTGCTGTCTGTGGACCTTATTCCCGCCCCTTCTCAGAGGCTGGCAGGTTTGAGTCACACGCCCAGCTGCTGGGGCCAGATCTCAAGCCCGGGGTGCAGAAGCGGCTGCAGAGGGGACTACGGTGCGGGGGAGAGTGTGTGCACAACAATCCTCAGAGGGAGAGACTCCCCCACCGCGTTCCCCCGCGCCCGGTTCTGCTCAAAGAGTGTTAGACACATTAACTCATTTACTACTCACAACAAAACTCCGATCTTAGCATGACCACTATGACCCCCTGCACAGCTGAAAACTGAGACGAGGGGAGACCTTAAGGGACTGGCCAGAGGTCTCAGAGCTGAAGCGGCAGAGACCGCACTGGAATTCAGAGTCTGATCTTCTAGCCAGTGAGCCTCGAGGCCTCTGTATTACCCTAAAGCTTTACTTTGAAAATCAAACTTACGCTGGTGCTTTAGTCCTCACGGAGGACTTTTCATTGGTTTCACCCAAAAGACGGACTTCGCAGAAGTTCCCAGCTCTTGCAACTTTCCTGGCATTGAAACTTTATATTAACAGAATATAGGTCAGCTTCAAAAGCACTATTTGGCGTAGCCATGCTGTCCCTGACCCTCCAGTGCATGAATAATTGGGAGCACGTGAAAGGCGGAATGAACGTGGCAATATTCCAGTCCCCATGCTCGCGTTCCCATGGACACAGATGTTCCTAATTCGGTGTGTGGGGCCGATGTTTTCCTGCCCCTTGCACGATTTCAAAGGCCTTCATTCCCGACTGCGAGAGATTCATGAGCTGTCCACTTTCCTCTTTCATTTCCTAAGTCTTCTACTCAACAGGTGAGGTAAAAGCAGAGGGGGAAAGTACTACCCAAATCTGTATTAAAAATATGACTATTGGAGTGCCTGGCTGGCTCAGTCGGTTGAGCACTTGACTCTGGACTCTTGATCTCAGGTCAGGTCTCGATCTCAGGGTCGTGAGTTTAGGCCCTGTGTTGGGTCCACACTGGTCGTGGAACCTACTTAAAAAAAAAAAAAAAAAAAAAAAGACTACCATATTCTTGGTCACAGTTCCTATTTTGGGACAGATGCGCATTCCAAAGCTATTAAATAAGCCCCTTTCTGTGCGTCTCACGATTCCCTCAAGCAGAAGAGGCGAACATGTGGCTGGAAGTCAAAGTCAAAGCTGAACCAGTGAGCAAGTCAAACACAGAGACAGAAACAAAAGAAAAAAGAAAGAAAAAAAGTCACAGTTCCAAAGTGCATGTGGATTAGGAGGTACGGACTCCGAAGCATAATTTGGGGACAAGGTCAGAAAAGCGTCATTCTCTGAAAAAGAAACTAAGACGTAACATAAAATAGCTATTAGTAATCAGTGAAAATCTTTCCCTAAAACATGCTAAGATAATGTGAGAATGTCTTCTATATCTCCTGCAGGAGGTCACTGCCTGATCTCATTGTATCTACTAGTATTTGGATAAAAGGGTATTGTTTCGTGCTGGCAGAGAGCGTGCTGTACCCAAGTGCAGGGCTGGCGAAGTAAGTTTATGACCTTGGGAACAAAATTCCCTCTCTCTTCTAACTTTTGAGCAGATGACTACGCCATGGAAGCCAGGAGCTGTGACGAACGAGCACACGCAACAGGGCTTAGTTAGCGGCTTGGGAAGGAATCAGTTGCTCTGCATCCTCACTTCTTAACTTGCTCTGGTTCCCATAGCTCCTGCTCAGTGCCTCCGTGTCGCCCATCCCCTCCACATCCCCTGCGGGTAACTATCACTGTTTTTACTTTACACGGAACGGATGGGCCGTGAAATGTAGAAGAGGGGCCCAGGCTCGTGGAGTGAAACCCGGAGACCCTGCCTTACACCACAGCCTCCTCCTGGGCAGCACTCGGCAGAGCAGAGGCCTGGGGCCAGTGCGGCCAAAACTCCAGGGGATAAAAGAACGGATGAGGGGCGCTCAAGAAACATGAAGCGGTGGGGGCTGGAGGCAGAGACAGACAGAACGTCTGAAGAACATCAGACGGCACAGGAGGCAGCTTTGAGACCTCTGTGGAGACGTGGGAGCTCACCGCTTGGGGACAGCTGAACACGGGTCACCAAACCTCAGGACGTGAACCTGGCGGTGTTTCGCGAGGACAAACTGGGCCGCCGTGTTCTGGGAGAGGCTGGCTTCATGGCTTCTGTCTCCCACGCCTCGGGCAGAAGGGCCAGATTTCTGCCACCACAGCAGGCGCTTAAGAAATGGGTGCTGAATTGATTTATGATTTATCTGTCAGTTAATGAGAAGCAAAAAAGAAGAGTAGTGAGTTCTCTTAGAGGAGGGAGCAGAACACAAAGCTGTCTCCGGGTCGGTCTTTTCATTTAGATGAACACCTACTCGTGTGTGTGTGTGTGTGTGTGTGTGTGTGTGTGTGTGCACATGTGTGTGCGCGAGTGTGCGTGTGTTTAAAGATGAGCCCATCACACAGGCTTTCAGGTTAACTGCTACCTTTCACTGTGAGACATTCTGCCCACTAGAGATTTGATTGTGCAAAGCATCCTCTTTTGAAACGCATGTGCTACAGAGGAGGCAAAAGTTTTTTTTAAGATTTTATTTATTTGAGAGAAAGAGAGAGAACAAATGGGGGGAGGGGCAAAGGGAGGGGGAGAAGCAGACTCCCCGCTGAGCTGGGAGCCCAACAGGTATGGGATTGATACCACGATGTGACCTGAACTGAAGGCAGACGCTTGACGGAGCCACCCAGGTGCCCTGCAAAAATTTTTTGTATGAAATTTAATCAACATGTTCTTCTTGTCATCCAAATGAGCACTTTAGCCAGGACACAGGAATCGGACTGGCTGAGGAAGGAAAGAAGGGAGGGGAAGATGGTCTTCAAGAACCAGCCAGGACAGGAAGGGGAAGCCTGGGCCAGCTGGGGCTGAGACTGGGGACGCGAGCTGGGCACAAGGACGCTCCCTGGCTGGAGCGGCGCTGCCCAGGGCCGTAGCCGCCAGCCGTATGTGGCTCCTGAGCACTTGAAATGGGGCCTGTGTGACAGAGAAACTGAATTCTGAATTGTATTTCATCTTAATTAATTTAATGTAAATAGTCACATATGGCTAGTGACTACCATACCTGGAGAGTGTAGTCATGGGGGTACAGGGGAAGGAAATAAGAAGAGAGCAGAGAGGGTGCCGGGGTGGCTCAGTCGGTCGTGTCTGCCTTCAGCTCGGGCCGTGGGATCGAGTCCCACATCGGGCTCCCTGCACAGCAGAGTCTGCTTCTCCCTTTACTTATTTTTTTTAAAAGATTTTATTTATTTGATAGAGATCACAAGTAGGCAGAGAGGCAGGCAGAGAGAGGAGGAAGCAGGCTCCCCACTGAGCAGAGAGCCTGATGTGGGGCTCGATCCCAGGACCCTGAGATCATGACCTGAGCCGAAGGCAGAGGCTTAACCTCCTGAGCCACCCAGGCGCGCCCCTGCTTCTCCCTTTTCGTCTGCCTGCCACTATCCCTGCTTGTATGCTCACTCTCTCTAAGACAAGTAAATAAAATCTTAAAAAAACAAAACAAAGGGATGCCTGGGTGGCTCAGCTGGATAAGCCACTGCCTTCCGCTCAGGATCCAGTCCAGTCTTGGGCTCCTCACTTGGCAGGAGGCCTGCTTCTCTCTCCACCTCTGCCTGCCACTTTGCCTACTTGTGCGTGCACTCTCGCTCTTGCTCGCTCTCTCTCTCTGATAAATAAATAAATAAATAAATCTTAAAACAATACAAAAAAGAACACAGACAAAAATTAGTAGAGGGGCACCTGGGTGGCTCAGTGGGTTAAAGCCTCTGCCTTCGGCTCAGGTCACGATCCCAGCGTCCTGGGATCGAGCCCTGCATCGGGCTCTCTGCTCTGAGGGGAGCCTGCTTCCTCCTCTCTCTCTGTCTGCCTCTCTGCCTACTTGTGATCTCTGTCTGTCAAATAAATAAAATCTTTAAAAAAAAAAAAATAGTAGAAAGTGGTAAATACAACCTTCCTACTTCAAAAGTGTTTCTGAGCAGTATTTGTGTTAGCAACTGCTGGTTGCTTCGGCACCAGTTTCCAAAGCCCTGCTGCTCTTCTTCTGCGTTCATTAAGTCCTTAGAACAAGGACTCACTGTCATTATCACCAAAAGGTTCAGAGAATTCTGTGATTTGCTTAAGAGGACTCAGCGGGAGGGTGGTCTGCAGCCCCTCCAGAGCCGCCTGGATGGCATCAAGGAGCCTCAGCTCTTGCTTTCAGGCAGGTGGACTGCCAGATGCACAGGTGTGTGGGTCACCTTGTGGTCGCGCCCCATGCCTCTGTGGGGATATTCTGGGAGAGCTGTCCACTTCTGTCTCACTGCAGAGCTTCTCACCTGCTCGGAACGTACCTGCTGCAGCCGGGAGCGTTCTTTGTGCCGTGGGGGCACAGCCCTCCATGGCTCCCCAGCCTGCTTTCAAGCCTACTGTTTGGGGGACAGGAGCCGGCAGAGCTCTGAGCAGGGAGCTCTGGCTGCAGGAAGTTAAGGTGTTTCAGATTGTGCACGCCAATACCTACATGCTACTTACAACATTACTCTGAAATTCAAAGATGGCAGCTCTCAAGATCTGGCTTTCACATATACATCCAGGACTGGGGCAGGGGCACCTGCTTGGCTCAGTCGGCTAAGCATCCGACTCTCGCTTGCAGCTCAGGCCAGGATGTCCCGGGATCCAGCCCCACATCAGGGTCCGTGCTCAAGCTTGTGAGGAGTCTGCTTGAGATCGTCACTCCCTCGCTGTCTGCCCCTCCCCCTGCCCCTCACACACACTCTCTCTCTCTAAAATAAATAATTTTTTAATGAAGATTTTAATTATTTCTATGACAGAAAGAGAGAGCACGAGTAGGCAGAGAGGCAGGCAGAGGGAGAAGGAGAAGCAGACTCCCTACTGAGCAGGGAGCCTGATGTGGGGCTTGATCCCAGGACCCCGGGATCACGACCTGAGCCAAAGGCAGACGCTTAATCAACTAAGCCACCCAGTAGCCCCTAAAATAAATAATTTTAAAAAATATGTATGTATATGTACAGGATTGGATTTTCTGCTTGAGGACAGAGGAGGTATCAAAAGCTGCTAAAAGGCTGTTTGAGGATTAAGGGAGAAAAGGCAAAGATTTCAGATAACTCCCTTTCTGCCTGGCCAACCTTGTACTAAGTCACTAAAACACTGTCCACAATTTTCTTTGGATGCCTTTTACAGATTCAGAAAACCAGGCATAGGAAGATAAGGAAAGTGATTTTTTTATATTTAATAAAAACTTATAAATAAATGGAAATCATCTTAGGCCAACAATTCTTCATGTGGGATCAAAATACATGCAAATACAAGTGTAGTATGTTTGAAATTATCCCTAATAAAAACTTTAAGAGGGACGCCTGGGTGGCTCAGTGGGTTAAGCAGCTGCCTTCGGCTCAGGTCATGATCCCAACGTCCTGGGATCGAGTCCCACATCAGGCTCCTTGCTCAGCAGGGAACCTGCTTCTCCCTCTGTCTCTGCCTGCCATTCTGTCTACCTGTGCTCGCTCTTGCTCCCTCCCTCTCTCTGACAAATAAAATCTTAAAAAAAAAAAAAAGAACTTTAAGAAAGTGAATGAGGGACTCCTGGGTGGCTCATTTGGTCAAACAGCCAGTTCTTGATTTCAGCTCAGGTCACGATCTCAGGGTCCTGGAACCGAGCCCTGAGAAGAGCTCTGTGCCAGCAGGGAACCTACCCGAGAATCTCTCTCCCTCTCCCCACCCACCCCTCCTCCCACTTGTACTGTCTCTAAAAATAAATAAATACATCTTTAAATATAAATATGCAAAAACAAAATAAATAAAATCTATAAAAAAAGAAAACGAATGAGACCAGGTGCATATGTGTCTATATTTTTCTCAGCTGGGACTCACAGCTTCCATCAGATTTTCAAGGTAAAGGCTACCTTTTAGCCCTTTATAGTCTCTCAGACTTTATGGATTCTTTTCATACAGTTCTTGTAAGTTTCTTAAGTAAAACAAATGTAAGTAAAAGTAAAACATATATACATATATATTGTTAAGCTATTACAAATGTGACCTTTTTTTCCCTTTATGTATTCTAACTTGCCATTGACCACATATCTAATAATCTTTTAAAGGATTTAAATGTTTGATCAGTTGGATTTTTTAAATAATTGATTACAATTTTGTCAATTTTCTTTGAATTCAATTTCTCATTTTTTAATTTACTGATAATTTCTTTGGCCTAGTGCACAATTTATACACACACACACACACACACACCATAAATAAATAAATAGGAAAAACAACCCAATGTCCAATGATTAGGTGACAGTTAAACTAAGGGACATCTGTGATAGAATATTCTTAAGTCACCAGAAATTATACTTTTGAAGACCATTTGAACATATGGGAAAATGTTTACGATGTAAAAAAAATAAGATATGAAATCATACATTTAGTAAATATGATGCTGATTTTCTTAAAAATATTTGTGGTCCTGGCGGAAACTACTGAAAGAAAAGAGCCAAAGGGACATTTTGCATTTCAAGATGTATTTCTGAGCACCTGGGTGGCCCTGTCAGTTAAACATCTGCCTTCCGCTCAGGTTATGACCCCAGGGCCCTGGGACTGAGCCCTGTGATCAGGTTCCCTGCTCAGCAGGGAGTCTGCTTCTCCCTCTCCTTCTGCCCCTCCCCTTGTTTGGCCTGCCTCTCTTTCTCTCTCTCTCTCTCTCACTCTCTCAAAAAATGGATAAAATCTTAAGAGAGAGAGAGAGAGAGGGAAAAAAAAGGCAGGGTTGGGGGTAGAGAAAAGAGCCAAAATGTGAACAGGGATGTTACCTATTTTCTGAGAATCCGGCAACTGTCTGGTATGATTCGAGTTTCATGCTGAAGCAACATAGAAATATATCTTTTTTTTTTTTTTTTAAGATTTTCTTTATTTATTTGAGAGAGAGAGAGAGAGCATGAGAGGGGTGAAGGTCAGAGGGAGAAGCAGACTCCCCATGGAGCTGGGAGCCCGACGTGGACTCAATCCTGGGTCTCTGGGATGCTGACCTGAGTCGAAGGCGGTTACTTAACCAACTGGGCCTCCCAGGTGCTCAGAAATAAATCTTGAAATGCAAAATGTCCTAGAAAAATGAGGAGACTGCCCCTGGCAGTAAGAGTCCCAGAGGGTTTTTGTGAAAATTAAGTAACCTACGCAGAGAGTGCATGAAGCGTCTGACTCACAGCACCTGCTCAATAAATGCTATTATCCACGGCACTCTCGGATTAATGCTACCATAATGTTTTCCATTTACTGGAATTTGACTCATATATCTTTTGCCAATCTTTCTTTCCTTTTTTTTTCTTTTTTTAAGAATCTTATAAAAATTTGGAGGGAAAGCCATAAAAATTGAACTAGGAACCAGACTTGATTTTTAAGTTCTGGTTTTCTCCATACCTACTGCGCAGACTCCAGGCCTCATTACCCACTCTGACGCTGGCTGCCAGCAGGGCCTCGAGAAAAATCACTGGCCTGGACCTGGTCCTCCCCGCCTCTACTGCTGTGCAACACGGCTTTCTCCTTTGGCTACCAGACTGTTCCCTAAATCAGTCAGAACTTACAATCCCTCAGTTATAAACAAGATGACGCAATTTTGTTAAAATGCAGTCATCAGAAATATAAAAAGTGCCATTAGATTTAGCGATCGAATTCAAAAGGACAAGGTAGGTTGCGTGGAGGATCTGAAGGGTCAGAACTACACCCAAATAGCCCTACACAGACAGCAGCCCTCTGTCCCTCTCTCTGTAGCAGCCCCACAACCAGCAGGTGCCTGAGCTCTCAGGCAGGCTGGGACACGCCGCAGAACAGTCCACTCTCCCCTGTGTCCCTGAAGACACAGCCCTAGCTTTCAGAGAAGATAATGCCATTTTCTCCTCTCTGTCTTCAATGTACACATGCTGGGCCCTGCCTAGAGACAGGAGGGCTGTAACCCCAGCCACCTCTGACTGATGACCCACCCCTCACGGAGGATTATCAGAAGGCAGCCTGAAAAGCTTGCTTTGGCTTTCTCATCTGATAAGTCCCTGCTCTCTGTGCAAGTGCCCAATGGGTGAGAGGAGAAGCATGTGCTTTGAGATCCTCCATTAGGATAGAAAATTGATCTTGAACCAATATTAAAACAGTACTGTGGTTACCAAACCAATGTTGTAGTAAAGATCAAGTAAAAAAACAAGATGTGAAAGTATTTGGTAAACTCCGAAGGGATCCATAAACCTAAGAGGAAGAGGACTGTGTTTAAATAAAAAATTACAAGCGACTTCACTTGAATCCCAATCCCTACCACGTTTATGGATTGGGAGACTCATTATTACCGAGATGTCAATTCTCCCCGACCTGATCTACGGATTCCACACCACCCCACCTAGAATCCCAGCAGGCTTTCTTCATAGAAATCAGTCAGCAAGCTGGTTCTACAATTGTGTGGATAAGTAAAGGAATTAAAGTAAGCCATACAACTTCAAAAAGAACCAAGTTGGAGGGCTCTCACTCCCTGATTCCAAGCCTTCCCGTAAAGGGACAGCACTCTAGATAGTTTGGTGTTAGTAGGATCTCATTTATATGGGGAATCTTAAGAGTGGGGGAGAGAGACGAAATGGGTAAAGGGGGTTAAGGGACACAAATTTCTAGTTATAAAATAAAAAAGTTGTGAGGATATAATGTACAGCATGGTGACTATACTTAATAAATGGTATTGCCTACTTGAAGGTTGCTAAAAGAGTAGATACTGAAAACTTCTTATTACAAGAAAAACAATTTTTTGGTAATTGTGACAAAAGTTAGCTAGTCTTCTTGTGGTGATCATTTTGCAATAGATACAGATATTGAATCATTATATTCCATGGCTGCCTAATACAAATATATCGTTATATGTCAATTACACCTCAACTTCCTAAAAATGTGTGGTATTAGGGACACCAGGCTAGATCAGTCAGTGGAGCATGCAACTCTTGATCTCAGGGTTGTGGGTTCAAGCCCCACGTTGGGTGTAGAGATTACTGAAAAATAAAATCTTTTTCAGGCAGATAGATAAGAAGTGTGGTATTAGCAAAACGAGAGACCTGGAGATCAGTGGAACGGAAGATGGACTCCAAAACCAGATCCACACATACATGGTCAGCTGACTCTGAACAAAGGTGAGAAGGCAATTCAATGGGAAAGAAAAGTCTTCTCTTACATGGTGCTGGCACAATTTAACCCCCATCTGCAAAGAAAGTGGTCCTCAACCCATACTTTGCAGGACATAAAAAAAAAGTTAACTTGAAATTATCTAAGTGTACAACCTAAAATTATAAAACTTCCCAAAGAACACACAGGAAAAACTTCTTTGTGACCTTGAGTTATGCAAATAACTTCTAGATAAGACGTGAAAGGCACAAATCATAAAGCAACAAAATTGATCAACTGGGCCTCACTGAAGTTAAAACGTCTGCTCTTCAAGACTTTGTTGAGAAAATGAGAAGATAAGCCACAGACAGGGAGAAAATATCTTGCAAAATACATATCTGATAAAGAAATGTCATCTGGGGCACCTGGGTGGCTCTGTCCCTTGGGCGCCCGACTCTTGATTTCAGCTCAGATTTCGCGATCTCAGGGTCACGAGACGGAGCCCTGCCTCGGGCTCCGCACTGGAGCCTACAGAAGATTCTCTCCCTTCTGTCCCTCCCCCACAACCATGGCGCCGCGCGTGTACGTGAGTGCTCACTGTCTAAGAAAAAAGAAAATGAAAAGAAAAGGAAAGGCATCCAAAAAATATGAAGAACTCTCAACATAACGGGAAAATGAACAACTCATTTAAAACACTGGGCAAAAGCTCTGAACAGACGTCTCACCAAAGAGAAGAGGTAATAATCACACAGGAAGATGTCCAACCTCATTAGACATTAGGGAAACACCAATGAAAACCATAATAAGACAGTACAACGCGTGCACCGGAACAGAAATCTTTTTTTTTTTTTTTAAAGATCTTATTTATTTATTTGACAGAGAGAAATCACAAGTAGACGGAGAGGCAGGCAGAGAGAGAGAGGGAAGCAGGCTCCCCGCTGAGCAGACAGCCCGATGCGGGGCTCGATCCCAGCACCCTGAGATCATGACCTGAGCCGAAGGCAGCGGCTTAACCCACTGAGCCACCCAGGCGCCCCCGGAACAGAAATCTTTTAAACTGAGCCACCAGCGCCTCGCACCCATTCGGACGACTACTACGAAACCACAGAGAAACACAGAAGATGACAGGCGCTGGCAAGGATGGGCATGGACCCGAGCCCTGGCGCACCGCTGGGGGGAGGGGACGGCGGCGCAGGCGCAGTGGAAAACAGTAGGGCCGGTACTCAAATATTTAAAATAGGGTTACCGTATGGCCCAGCAACGCCACTTCTGAGCACACACCCGAAGAACGGAAAGCTGGATCTCTAGATGTTTCCACACCCGCGTCTGTAGCGGCATCATTCACAAGAGCCAGGTGGAGCCGACCAGGGATCCGTGATGCGTGAAAGGTCAAACAAAATGTGGTCTATACATTCCGTGGAATACTATTCGTCTTAAATGAGAAGGAAATCTTGCCACGTTCCATAATATGGATAAGTCTCGTGGCCCTGATGCGAAGTGAAACGAGCCAGTCGCAAGAAGACAGCCGAGTGTGAGCCCCCTTACGTGCAGTGCCTAGAGTCATCAGTTCACACAGGCAGAGCGCACAGCTGTGGCCGTGGGGCCACGAGGGAGGAGGGCATCAGGAGTTGTTGTCGAAAGGGTAGATAGTTTCAGTTTTGTAAGATGGAAGAGTTGCACAACACTGTGAATATACTTAACACCACTGAACTATAAGCTTACAAATGGTTAAGATGGTAAATATTATGTTGTGTTATTTTGTCACAATTAAAAATGGGGCGCCTGGGTGGCTCAGTGGGTTAAAGCCTCTGCCTTCGGCTCAGGTCATGGTCCCAGAGTCCTGGCATCGAGCCCCGCATTGGTCTCTCCACTCGGCGGGGAGCCTGCTTCTTCCTCTCTCTCTGCCTGCCCCTCTGCCTGCTTGTGATCTCTGTCTGTCAAATAAATAAATAAATCTTAAAACAAAACAAAACAAAACAAACCCAATCCTGAAATACTGGGATATGAAGAGCTGTGCAGAATCACTGGAACTTTCTATACTGCTGGTGGGGAGGTTAAACAGTACAGACATGTTGTAAAACAGCCGGCAGTTTCTCGTAAAGTTAAAGATACACACGTGATCCAGCCATTTCACTACTAAGTATTTACACAAAAACCACACGTGAGTGGCTTTATCACGACTGCCAAAGCATGGAAATGATCCAAATGCCCGTGAACTGATGAACAGATCAAGAAATGACAGTACCCCCCACTATAGAGCACTACGCAGCAATAAAAAAGAATAAACCACAGATAAATGCGACGCAGTGAGCCCCCAGCACCTGTGACTGGGATCTTATTTAGAAACAGAATCTTGACAGAGGTAATCAGCTTAAGGGGAGGTCGTATGGAATTAGCGGAGGCCCTTGACCTAAGGACTGGTGGCTTTCAGGGACAAGGTGGGGACAGCTTTGGACGCACAGGGAAGAAGTTCCTACGGAATGGGGGCAGAGGCTGGAGAGAGGGAGCCACCAGCCCGGGGCACCGAGGACTGGCAACAACCAACAGAAGCTAGGGAGAGGCGAGGAAGAGTTCTTCCCTAGAGCCTCCAGACGGCACCGTCCTCCTGACACCTGGATCTCAGCCTTCCAGCCTCAGGACTGCGAGAGGAAGAATTACTGCAGTTGTAAGCCTGCTAGTTTATGGCACTTTGCTAGGGCAGCTTTAGGAAACGAACACATGCAGCAACCCAGAGGCATCTCAAATGCGATATACTAATGAAGGAAGATCTCCAAAGAGTACACACTTTCGATTCCCCTTAGAGGGCACACGGGAGTAGGCCAAGCTGCAGATCAGTGGTTTCCAGAGTCTGGAGGTGGGGGGTGGAGGAAGATTACAAAGGGACATAACAGGAACTTCAGGACGGGGATGATGGAACTGTTCTGCATCTTGACTATGGCAGTGATTATACAACATAGAAGTGTACGCCTAAGAACGGTCATTTGAGGGGCACATCCGACTCTTGATTTTGGCTCAGGTCCTGGGGTCGCGACCCTCATCAGGCTCCACACTCAGTAGGGAGTCTCTGCTGGAGATTCCCCGCCCCTCTGCCCCTCCCCCTGCTCATGTGTACGATGTGCGTGCCCTCTCTCTTCCTCTGCCCCCCCAACAATAAATACATAAGTAAATCTTTAAACAAAAATGTCAGTTGTCGGGGCGCCTGGGTGGCTCAGTGGGTTAAGCCTCTACCTTCGGCTCAGGTCATGATCCCAGGGGCCTGGGATCGAGTCCCGCATGGGGCTCTCTGCTCAGCAGGGAGCCTGCTTCTCCTCATCTCTCTCTCTGTCTGTCTCTCTGCCTATTTGTGATCTCTCTCTCTATCAAATAAATAAATAAAATCTTAAAAAAAAAAAAATGTCAGTTGTCTTGTTGGTAAATTATACCTCCAAAAAGTTTACTTAAAAAAAAAAAAAAAGCAAAGATAATGTGAGCACCAATATCACAATACCAGTTCCAGATTATAACCCACTGAATAAAATCAGAAGCCACAAAACCAGATAGACAGAAATAAATAAAAGGATGCATGAAAGTCTGATGAGGGTCAGGATGGAGTATCTCTTCACAGAACAGCTGTTAACTACAAAGGGGACAAGAGACTTCAACATGAAGAGGCCTGACACACAACCAGTAACCGATAAAAGTGAGCACCACTGGTAACAGGACAAAAGAAAGTCATCCACTTACGGGGACACAACAGCATCACTCTGTGCTCTTCCTGCCAAAGACACAAATCTGAATCAAATCATGAAGAAGCATCAGACAAACCCCAACTGAGGAATATTCTACAAAATACCCCACTGGTAATCTTCCAAAGTGGCAGATGTAGTGAACAGAAGGGACTTCTGTACCCCAATGTTCATAGCAGCAATGGTCCTAGTTGCCAAACTGTGGAAAGAGCTGAGATGCCCTTCAACAGACGAATGGATAAAGAAGATGTGGTCCATATATACAACGGAATACTATGCAGCCACCAGAAAGGATGAATACCCAACTTTTGCATCAACATGGACAGGACTGGAGGAGACTATGCTGAGTGAAATAAGTCAGGCAGAGGAAGTCAATTATCATACGGTTTCTCTAACTTGTGGAACATAAGGAATAGCATGGAGGACATTAGGAGGAGAGGAGTAGTGAGTTGGGGGAAATCGGAGGGAGAGACAAACCATGAGAAACTGTGGACTCTGAGAAACAAACTGAGGGTTTTGGAGGGGAGTGGGATGGGGGGATGGGTGAGCCTGGCGGTGGGTATTAAGGAGGGCACGGACTGCACGGAGCACTGGGTATGGGGCATAAACAATGAATCTTGGAACACTGAAAAAATAAAATAAAATAAGTGGCTAAGGTCATAACAATCAGAAATAATTTCTTTAATGTCAAAAGACTGAAAAACCTTCAGACTGAAGGAGACTATGGACAGTAAACACAGGTGATTCTGAAGTGGATCCTTTTGCTGCAGAAGACGGCAGTGGGCGCACGGTGAAGCCACACACGAACGCCCGTGGCTCAGATGGTAATAACATTCCACTGTTAACTTCCTGATTTTGATGGCTCTGTTTGGGTTATGAGGGACAACGTCGTTGCTTGTAGGAAAATACACAGTGAAATATTCGGAGGTGAAAGAGCACCACGTTAGCAACTTATTTTCTCAAGGGGGAAAAAAGTTATTTGTACTGAACTTTCAACTTTTCTGTAAGTTTGTGATTGTTTCAAAGCAAGAAAAAAAAGTATTCAGGGGCGCCTGAGTGGCTCAGTTGGTTAAGTATCTGCCTTCAGCTCCGGTCGTGATCTCAGGGTCCTGGGATCAAGGCCCACATCAGGCTCCCTGCTCAGCAAGGAGTCTGCTTCTCTCTCTCCTCCTGTTGGTGCTCATGTTCTCTTTCTCAAATAAATAAATAACATCTTAAGAAAAAAAAAAGGAGGTAAAAAAAACCAAAGTATTCAAAGAAAGAATACTGGGAGGGTCAAGGGCTATTAGTTCATTCCACCTCCACTCCCCACTGCAACAGGACAGGGGCAGTATAAGTATAGCAAGTTCTACCTACAGTCCTCTGAAGTTGACTACCAAGAACCACAAAGTCAGGATCTCAAACACAGCACACGCTGGCAATGTTGTTTGCAGGAGCATGAAATCCAGCATAAAGCAGAGACCTGCTTTATCTGGATACTGAGTGAGCCAATAGGCCAATGCAGAAGATCATCTGGTCTACTGAGGAAGGGCTCTGATACTGGCAGCAGCACAGTGAGATTCCAACATCAACGCAAGAAAGACAAGATCCAATGTAACAGGTATAAGAATGTTCACATTTTGCCTTTTCTAATAACCATTATATTTAAGAGCCCCTGTTAGCTCTCTCAAATGGAAGTCTCTATTTTAAATAATAATTTTGCTTTATGGGACCATCATCAAACAAGTGAACCCAGCTTTTACAGCAAAGAAAGAAGACAGTGCTTTTAACATGGACATCCAAATGTCCATGGATGGACACCCATATGGACATCCAAATAAACCAACCTACACCTTGTTTTGAAGTTCCCAACCTCAACCCCAAATCTTCAATTGCTTAATTAGAACTATGAGAGACACCTTATTTTTCAGAGACTGGGGTGTCTAATTTGGATCTTAGGAACAATATCCTATACCATTGCCTGAAATATCGATTCCATGTTATTTTGAACAAAGTTCTTCAATGATACAAACGATTAAGGTACTAACCTAAAGCCACGTATCCGAGCCTTAGATCTGCACTGTCCAATATGGAAGAGACCGACACATGAAGGTACTGAAATACAGCTAGTCTCAACTGCGACGAGCTCTAAGTGTACAATGTGCACCAAATTTCAGGCTTAGTACAAGTTTCAAAAAGAACATGAAATACCGCATTTGTGTTTGTTATACTGATTATACAACGAACTGATAATATTCTGGATCTACAGGGATAAATAATAACTTAAATTATTTGAATAATATTAAAATCAACTGCACCTGTTTCTTCATCCTTCCTGTGGCTACTAGAGAGGTCTGATTACGTACGTGACTCACGGTACATTTCTCCTGGACAGGGCCGCCCTAGCCGGCCCGTGAGGTATACTAGGTCAAGGTATAGAAACTAGGAGACGGAATGATGGGCTTCCCAGCAGAACTCCGAATGGTACTTGGGCCCAGTTTACCCTTCAGGATGCCATCTTTCTGAGGACAACAGCTGCCTATCCTTCCACACTCAACTGGGCCTGGAGAGAGAATTCTGGAGGTACCTGGAACTCCGTGGCACTGCCCCGAAGCTGGCTCACGTTCGGTAAGGACCCGCCATGGTACTGCGTGAGACGTAGCTGCTGAAGCTTCTGAAACTGGACCTGGAAACAAAGAGATTTCCAGACGGTTGAGAGATGACAGCAAAGATCTGAGGGAGGCACTGAAGTATGGGTACTTGGTAGTGAAACGGTTCAAGAGTGAAAGTCTTGGTTTCAGTTTCTCTTCTACCTAAAACCTGCAGGTTTCCGGTGCCTTCTGATTTGTGACTAGTCTATTTTTGGAAAGAATTTACCCATGTCCCAAATGTCCCAGGCGCGGTGATAGTGAGGTCTTTGCAAGGTCTCTGAGTGTGCGTGTATAGGTGGGCACAACCTCTAACAGCAGTAAAAGAGTCTCTTAAAGGAAAACTAAGCCATTCTCTGTGACACTAACATAGGAACCGTGCTCCCTTCAGTGGTGCCCGTCCAGTCTCCGCTCACACGTGTGTGTAACACCTGCAGGGCAGTAATCACAACTTGGGTGTGATCTCGCAGGCTTACATCTTAACTCTTTCCTACGGTATTAATCATCTTTAACGACTATATAACATTTCGTCTTCCAAACTATTTCCTAAGAACACGTTCCAAAGAGTGATTACGGAGTCTCTGCATCCAGGCCTTTCGATGGCTCTCAATATGCGATCCCAGCGGGTATACTAAGTATATATGAGAAAACGGTTTCAGGAGAGAACTCTCACTAACACTGAATATCATCCTTAACTGAGGAAAGGAGCAGGCTAACTCAACAGGTATCAGATGGCACCCCACTGCTTTCAGGTGCCTTTCTTCTGCAAGTTCTTCCTTGCTTCATTTTTTAAAAGGCAATAAACTGGTTACAGTTCTTGTAATCCCCCAAGTGATCCTATTTGGTCTTTGAGAGTTCTCTGTGGTTACATAACTCTTGGCACTTATATTCACGTGGGGAAGGAAGAGGCGATGGGAACCCTGAAGGCTTTCATCATTAGACTCTTTGTCTAATAACAATAAAAGCTACCAATAGAAGCCCCTGAGATGAGCCAGATGCTGTCCTCAGAGGCTCTGCCCGTTTCATCCCTAACCCTCACCACCACCACCACCAAGGGAGACCATCTCATCCTGCCTTTACATACCTAGAGACCCAGACTTAAGGAAACTCAACATTTGCCCAAGGTCACACAGCTGGAGGAGACCAAGCTATGGCTACCACAAAACCCACATTCTTCGGGCCCTGGAGGCCTCAGCTGGTTAAGTATTTGACTCCTGATTTTGGCTCGGGTCATAATCTCAGGGTTGTGAGATCGTCTCTGCACTGGGCACGAAGCCTGCTTAAGATTCTCTCTCTCGCTTTCCCTCTACCCCCCCCCCCAACCCTTCCTCTCTTACACACACACTCACATCATCTTATATCTGCCACGGTCCTTTTCTTTGTTCCATTTCTCTCTGTTTTAAGATTTATTTATTTATTTGAGAGAGAGAGCACGAGCAGGGAGGAGAACAGGGGCAGAGGGAGAGGCAGACTCCCCGCTGAGCAGGGAGCCCGGCATGGAGCTCGATCCCAGGACCGAAGGCAGAGGCTTAAGCAACTGAGCCACCCAGCTGCCCACCCCCCATTTCTTTCAATGATCATACTATTTACAAGCTCAGAGAAAAATGAAGTTTGGTTGACCAAAAGCATTGCTGGGCCTTTGCTGATTTTATTATTTTTATACTTACTATGAAAAATTCAAATATATTCAAAATAGAGATGAATACAATGAAACCCCATCTAACAGCTTCCAGCTTCCACAATGATCTCATGTCTAGTCCTGATTCATCTTTACCAACTGACGGCCCACAGCACCCCACCGAAAGAAATCCAGACGATGTATCATTCCATATTTCAGTATGCATCTCCAAAGATAAGAGCCTATATCTGGCTGGAGGTTTTAAAGGCATACAAAACCCCTTGGTGGCCTTAACTTCTTTGTACCCACAGTATTTGATTTCCCAAACACACTGTCCTGGGAGGCAGCTATACACTATTCATCAGAGCCCAGATCCAAGAGTCAAATATGAGAAGGACAGAGTGAGCCTTTTCCATTTATCAGCTGAATTACAACAATGAAGTCTGAGCTTCTGAGGTTAACACTCTTAAAGCACTTACCAGAAGCTTTTGGCTCTCTGTCCTTGAAATTCTCTAGACAAGATTCTTGGCCCCCTTGATCTCAAGCCTTTGATTCCTTCTTCCATCAATCCATCCATTTATTCACTTATATAAAACATTTAACAGTGGGGTGCCGGGCTGGCTCAATCAGTTGAGCGGCTGCCTTCAGCTCAGGTCATGATCCCAGGTTCATGGGATCAAGCCCCGCATCAGGCTCTCTGCTCAGTGGAGAGCCTGCTTCTCCCTCTCCCTCTGCTTCCCACTCTGCCTACTTGTGCTCGCTCTCTCTCTCTGTCAAACAAACAAATAAATTCTTAAAAACAAAAACAAAAACATTTAACCGTGTCTGTTAGGTACTGTGCCAGGCGTTGTCTTACTAAGATGAACACATGCCAAGGTTCCTGCCTTTACAGAGTTCTCACAAAGGTTTCAACTTTTACCCAAAAGCCTTGACACTTCAACCAAGTTCAACCAAGTTCTAAATCTAGCTGGACACCTGCCTTCACCTGAGCCTAAGGCCCTCCCACCGTCTCCCATTCCTGCTCTCCCTCCACAGGTGCCTATTCTAGAGTCGTCAGAGACTGCTGTGCTTTGGGGAGAAAAGTCCTGCACTTGGAGCCGAAGACCTGTGTGCCTTGAAGCTCCCACGGAGCTGGGGAAATTACTCTGCCTTCTACTCCACAAAGACAACGTAAGGATTAAAAGAGAGAAAGACATGACAGTGGGGTGTAAAACGGAAAGCTGTGGACAACTTCTCAAAGTATCATCATCACTGTTGATGCCTGCTGCTACCTCCTAAACCCCTGAGTAACTGTGATATCCTCCTCTTTTGAAATCTAGAATCGATGAATTGAAAAGAACCTTAGAGACTTGTCTTCAACACCATCCTGCTTCCTGGATGATCAAAACGGTGCCGAAGAATGAGTAGCCTAAGGGGAGAGGACGGGTTGGCACGCCAGGGGCCACATTTAGAGAGTTCTGTTTGACCCATAAATATGATACTGACCCACTCAATGCTTTAAACTGCCATTCTGGATTGGAAGACTGTATAAAAACCTGGATTTCCAACATCTCTTGACTGCAAGATCAAGCAGGACTCGCGCTGCGTGGCAACAGTGCGTGGAGCTGAGAAGCAGCTGCCCCCCCCCGCCCCCGCACACAGCCTGAGCTACCATTTGCCCAAGACCTCACTGCACCCTATTATTCCTCCGCGGCCTGAGATTGGCTACCATCTACTCATTCCTGGCTCCTCCACTCCTCTTCCCTACGTGCCTCATGCTGGAACTTAAGTTAGCCACACACTTTAGTGGAATGTCCTTTAATGTCTGTATGAAATGAAATCCAAGCCTCGCTAACTCCCTTTTTAAAAAGTCTCACAAGGGCGCCTGGGTGGCTCAGATGGTTGGGCCTCTGCCTTCCGCTCAGGTCATGATCCCAGGGTCCTGGGATTGCGCCCTGCATCGGGCTTCCTGCTTGTGCTCCCCCTGCTTGTGCTCCCTCTCTCTCTCTGTCAAAAAAATAAAAATAAAAAACCTTTAAAAGATAATTTAAAAAATAAGATAAAAAGTCTCACAGCGGCCAATCCCAAACAAAAATCCCAGCAGGCCTTTTTATAGAAACCGACAAGATCATCCTAAAACTGACCTACAGTAGTCAAAGCAATTTTTAAAAACAGCAAAGTCGGAAGGCTGTTATCTTTCTTCCAGACTTACTCTAAAGCTACAGTAATTCAAGCAGGAGCAACTGTCACAGAGACGTGGGGATCAACAGGAAAGAAGAGAGAGTCCAAAAATAGACCCACACAACATCTGGCCCAATTGATTTTTGACAAAAGTATCACAGCAATGCAATGGGGAAAGTGTCTTCGACAGATGCTGCTGGAATAAGTAGATCTCCTGGGGGGGGGAGGGGAATAAAAGCAGTCAAGGACACAGACATGCAGGGGCACAGCCATACTCAAACCCTAGCTCTGCCACTAATCAGCTATGCAACCGTACCTCTCCAGCCTCAGTTTACTCATCTGCAAACTGACGAGTAATCTAGATACACATTCCCTAGGGGCACCATGAAAACCACAGGAGATAATGGATGTAAAGGAGCAAGGACAGCATCTGGCAAAGAGACGGTGCTCAATAGTTAGCCCAAATCCAGGATGTCTAGTCTCTTCTCCTTTCTTTTTTTAAAAAGATTTTATTTATTCATTTGTCACAGAGAGCGCATGTGTGCAGAAGCAGGGGGGAGGGGCAAGGGGAGAAGCAGACACCCCACTGAGCAGGGAGCTTGATGTGGGGCTCCATCCCAGCAGCCTGGGATCATGACCTGAGCCGAAGGCAGACGCTTCACCGACTGAGGCACCCCTCTTTTCTCCTCTCTTAGAGGTCTCCCTGCTACAGAACACATCTAATATTTGTTTGTTTTAATATAAAAATGATTCTCCCCAAACAAGCTCATTGAATGCTCCAGGCTGACGTGCTGTGTTTACGCCATGGTTTCTCAAAACTACAAGTTGTTCTTCAAAGTTGAACTTCTAGAACAAGCTCCCGATCCTGTCTCTCTCTCCTTCCATTTGGTCCTGGCTGCCTCGCAACCTCCATCCCCACCAGGTCACTGGGATCACAGAGGCTCTCACCCAGATACCAACGGCCTCCACTTTACTAGACTGAAGGACACGTCCTTAACCTGTCAGACGAGTCTGCAGCATTGGGCTTAGCTGCTGGACAAGCTCTCCTTTCCCTCTCTGGTTGCTCTTTGGTCTTTCTGTTGGCTCCCTTCCTCTGCCTCCCCCTTCCATGGTGGAGCTCCCTGGGCTTCTCTTGGCCCTCTCCACATTTCACTCTGAAGCAGGGCTCACAAACTCAAATGTCTACAGGTGCCAAGTGCAGAAGAGAAGTAAGGGAAGCCCCTGGAACCACTGTGAGGACCACAGGGAGCGGTGGGGACTGAGGCAAACCGAACACGTACATGCACTTTCCAGGGCAGGGGGCCACTATGGGAGCTCCAGGCAACTGCTACCATGCAGAAATGGAGTGAGTGTTGTTAGATGATTTCATTTTTCAAAAGAAGCCAGAATCCAAACTTTAATATAAAATCCCAGTATTTGGGTGCCGGGGTAACTCAGCTGGTTAAGCAACTGCCTTCGGCTCAGGCCATGATCCCGGAGGCCTGGGATCAAGTCCCACAATGGGCTCCCGGCTCTACAGGGAGTCTGCTTCTCCCTCTGACCTTCTCCCCTCTCATACCCTCTCTCACGGTCTCTCTCTCAAATAAATAAATAAAAATCTAATAAATAAATAAATAAATAAAATGCCAATATTCACTGTTGGTCCTAATTAAAAACAAACAAACAAACACATTCAGGCATACCCTGCCCCGCCCCCCATAAGGACCAAATTAGAATTTAGGTTACCAATTTGTAGATATGTTCTAGAAATTCTTCTTAGGCAGCTGAATCTACTACCACAACCACACACCAAAGGTTCCCACATTTATATCACTAGCCTAGACTTCCCTCTGTAATTGGAGACCCTTGTATGTCTTCAGGGCCATACAGACAATTGCCTGCCAGACCATCTCCACCAAAACGCCTCACAGGCACCTCACCCTCAGCATCTCCTGACACTGGGGGGCATCTGCTCCCACCAGTGCTCCCCCTCTTAATGCAGGACACCTTGAAATGGCTCAAGTCTGAAAGTTGGGGATCATGCATTCACCCAGTTTGGTCATTTCTAGCTCTGAGTATTGATCTGCTCACCTGTCTGCCTCCCTCTTGCGGCCACCCCAGTGTCGAGGCCATCACCACATCTCCAGACTCCTACCTCAACCTCCCTCAGGTTTCTCTGCCACCTCCCCCTCCGTTCTATCCACCACTCAGGCATCCTTTTAAGATGCAAATCTCCCTTACTTCAACCCCTTCATTGTCCTTAAGATCAAGTCCCAAATCCTGTCTCTACAATCTGATGCTTGTGAATGCAACTCCAACCACCCTCTTTGTCCCCTTGCTGAACCTCATACCCTCAAATGGCATCCCTCGCCACGGTATGAATGGCAGGACTGCCCCCTACCATTCATTTCCAGAGCAGCAGCCGCTTCCCCTTTTGTAATATTCATTAAAATCTGTCCTTACTTGTCAAAGGAATATCTTTTCCATTAAATCCTAAAATCTAAGAGGAGACTGAGTTTTGCTTGCTCACTATTATAATCCCCAATGTCTGTCTTAACCTGGACTCAGTAAGTATTTGATGAACAAATTAAGAAGACCTTTGAAACACCATGTCTTCACCTCCCCGCCACACATAGGCCCCACTAACCACAGTGGGCACTCCAGTACTGACGAATGAATGAATGAACAAAGGAACAGCCTCTTTCTACTTTTTAACCCTTCTTACCATCCCAGGTACCACCACTTAAGTAACCCCACTAGCATTGTCTTCTCGAAATATTCCCACTGCTTCTCATTAAGGCTGACCCCCTAAAGCTAGAGTGAAAAATTCCCCATAACCTAGTCTCTCCCACCGACGAGGCAAATAGGATTTAACCAGAACTCTGAAGGACTGACTCTGATTATGTAGAGAATGCCTTGCCTTGGAGCCCAGCACAGGCTCAGAAAGAAAGTCTGATTATCGATGTCTGATAATGGAAAATCAGTATATCAGCCATCCATGGACCAATAATGAACTAGGTGGGGGCACCTGGGTGGCTCAGTGGTTAAACATCCAACTCTTGATTTCAGCTCTAGTCATCTCAGGGTTGTGAGACTGACTCCACACTGGAAACAGAGACCGCTTAGGATTCTCTCTCTCCCTTCCCCTGGCTCTCATTAATAAATAAATAAATAAACAAATGAATAAATAAAAATAAATAAATAAATAAAATGAGCTCTCATTAATTAATTGTGAATGAATGAATAAATGAATGAACGAATAAAATGATCTCGCTGGATTCTTCTGTATCTGGGATCTTTGGATGCTTGCAGGTTTACAGATACATGCTGGGGAATCTACGTGTTAACTGTGAGAAGTGCTCAGTTCTGCAAATTGCGTTATGAAAATAATCCTTGACATTTTTAAATAAGAAAATACAACTCAGCAAATGCAGTTTTCTCATTTGCCTTGTTTTTATAGATACATTGGACCCTGGAGGGCCTGGCTGGCTCCGTCAGTAAGGCATGTGGCTCTTGATCTTAGGGTTGTGAGTTCAATACCCAGGTGGATGTAGAGATTACTTTTTAAAAAATTGAAAATACATTAAAAAATATAAACACAGTGGACCAAAGTAGTAGTATTTTATCGGCAACTGGTAGCAGAGAAAGAACACAGAAGGAATTAACACATAAATGATGTCCTGTACTGGGTGAAGGGCAAAGTGACATCCTAATTTTGTAGTAATTAGAACTCAGAAAGTGATGGCTGAACTGACTTACTCCATGGGGCATACCTGATCAGCCTTACTAAACTCAAGAAAACCTAAATTGTACGTCTTTGCATCATCCCACCCTGAGAGTTTCAACTGAGTTCAGCAAAATATCATATGTCATATCAAATTAATGATGTGAATTTGAATTTATTGCTTTTTTTAATGTTGAGTGAATTTATATTGTGCGTGTCTTTTAGTTATGGTTGTACCACAGTTATAACCAAAGGACTTTATGTACAGTGGATGTTTGAGCATATTTAAGTAACATAACCAAACTCATTTAAATAAACATGAAGGATCTGTGAAAAAATTTGCCTACAAGGAGTCCATACAGCAGTGCCAGGTGCCATGACCTGCCTTCGGCTCAGGTCATGATCCCAGGGTCCTGAGATCGAGCCCCGCTTCAGGCTCTCTGCTCAGCAGGAAGCCTGCTTTCCTTCCCCTCTCTCTCTCTCTCTCTGCCTGCCTCTCTGCCTACTTGTGATCTCTGTCATGGCTTTATCTATCAGGGATGCTTTAAAGAGGGTTTATGAATTGGGTGAGAGACTGGATCAACTCTAAGAGTATAGACAAACAGTGCCTGTATTTGTACACATACTTTATCTAAACAACACGTAACAACACACCTCCAGCATTAACCCAACTGTTTTCAATGTGCTCTGAGCTCATCACGTTCATCCCTGAATCTAACCAAGGTCACACACATATATGCCTGTGGACACCAGGCAGATAAATAAATGAGTGAAGCTATTTAGGGCATGAGGATAAACTTTTATTGAAATTCTCAGCTTTGGGCGCCTGGGTGGCTCAGTAGGTTAAGCATGTGCCTTTGGCTCAGGTCATGATATCAGGGTCCTGGGATGGAGCCCTGGGTTTGCTCTCTGCTGAGCGGGGAGTCTGCTTCTCCCTCTGTGCTCTCCCTCTTTCTCTCTCAAATAAATAAATAAAGTCTTAAAAAAAAGGAAAAAAAATTCTCAGCCTTCTTTCTATTTTTACTTAGCATAAAAATATAAATATATAAGAAATATTTCATTCCCTGTTCATTTCATGAAAGGAAAACATCAAAAATATGATAAATGGCCAATGACAACTAGCTTCGGCGTGGGAGCTCACGACAGGATGTGTGAACTGTGGCCAACTAGAGAACCCACGTTCCAGCTGAGGGGGCAACCACCACCCAGCTCCGGGCAAAAGCTGTCATATGGGAATTCAGGATGACTGCTACCGGGCCTCCCAATTTTCAATATGGATTTAAAGATAGGAAAAGAGTGGAGAGACCGGGGAGGGAAGGTGCGGGGTGGCGGGTAGGGAGGGAGAGAAAGAGAGAGGAAAGAAGGAAGAGAGAAAGAAAAAAAAGAGGTTTGTTTGTTTGTTTTTAATGAAAATCTCCCCAATTAAAAGGCAGCAGATTCAAGAAGTTTTCCCAAACCCCGTAATTGGCCAAAAAAAAAAAAAAGGTGTCTGCGGCTGAGTGAGCGGGGACCCGTCGCGTTGCAACTAGGCTCTCAGCTCCCCTTCAAGCCTGCCCCCTGCCCAGCATCTGCATATCCTCCCCCGGGTTCGCGATGGTCCTTCAAGGTCAGCATTCGGGAGCCTCAAGGCCTGGCCCGCTCGCGCTGACCCTCCTCCCTGCAGCCCTGCGCGGACACTCCTCTTGGCTCTCCATCCTCCACTGCCTCACTCAACAGTTTCCCAACCTCCGGCTGTTTGTCCCGGCTCGCGCCTTACTCACTGCTCTTGGACCCTCCTCCGTCACCAGCGACGCGGTGCACCTTGCCAGTTCTCGTTAAATCTCCGCGCTGAGCGCAGTAAAGCGGAGAGGAAAGCCTCCCCCGGCTCGCAGCGCCTCCCCGGTGCCCCCGAGCTGCCCTCGGCCCGCGCCGGCCCCGGGCTCACGGTGCACCCGGCTCCCTCCCCCACCCCCGCCCCGGGCCCCGCGGCCCCCCTCGCCCCGCCGTCCAGAAGGGCCGGCTGGCGGAGGATGTGCGGAGCCACGAGAAGCCGCACCGCCCGCCTCCGAGCTGTTTGTGGTTTCCTCCCGGGGCTCCGTTCGCCCTCCCCCTCAGGCCGCCCTCGCGCCGCCGCCCCGCGCGCCCGGCCCGGCCCCTCGCCTCTCCCCGCTCACCGGGCCCCGCGACCCTCCCGCCTCTGCGGGCTGCGCCGGGGGCCGGCGGGCGGGGAAGCGCCGAGAGGCCGAGGCCGCGCCGACCCCGCTCCCCCGCGCGGCCCCGGCCCGGCCCCGCCGCCGCCGCCGCCGCCTCGGCCCCGCCGGCTCTCGCCTGCCGCGGGGACCGTCCCCGCCCGCCCGCGTCCCGGCCCCGGCCCCGGGCGCTCACCCGCGACAGGGTGAGGTCGGTCATAAGCTGCTCGAAGGCCCGCGTCTCCTCGGCCTGCCGCTGCGTGTGCAGCGCGATCTTCTCACTGAACTTCCGCGGGTTGGCGCTGCCCGAGCCCGGCGAGGCGGCCATGGCGCGGGCCCGGCCCGGCGGGAGGGGGAGACGGCAGGCGCGGGGCCTGGGAGTCGGCCCGCGCGTCCGTCCGCAGGCCGCCCGAGCCGCCGCCCGAAGGCCCGTCCTCCGGCGCGACCCGGCAGAGGAGCCGCCGCGGCCCCACAGCCAGCGAGCGGCCGGGAGCGCGCCGAGGTCCGCCCCCGCGCGGCCGGCCCCGCCCTCGGCGCGGCCCGCCCGCCGCCTGCCGCCCGGCCCCGGCCCCGCCGCCCGGCCCCGCGCTCCCAGCCCGGCCTGGGGCCCCCGGGGCGTCGAGACTAGCCGCGAGCCCCGTCGGCAGAGCACGCCGCCTCCGACGTGCGGGAGCCGCTGTGTGACTGACGGGCTCCGGCGCGGGGGGCATCCTGGCCGCGCGGTTCGCGTTACGACTTTCCAGCCGGCGTCTGGCCGCCCCCTCGTGCCTCCCCGAGCCCCCCGGGCCGCCGCTTTGCTCCCGGGAGAGACGACTGGGCGCCCCGAGCTCGAGCCTTCCCTCTCGCGGCTCCCGCGCTGCGGGGCGACCGGCCGCCCGCCCGCCAGGCCCGCCCCCGGCCCGCGCCGCCCTCGGTGGGCTCAGTTCATGGTCCGTCCCGGCGCGCGCCCCGGAGCTTCCCAAAAATCCACCTGGGGAGGGGCGCACCCGGGAGCCGCCATCCCCGCCCTGGTGCGAGCTCTTGGCTCCTCAGCTCCGGCCCCTCGTCCAGGTTCTTGCCGAGTCTCCCCGGGACCTCCGCAGAGCCCGGCTCCGACCAGGGGCCAGTCTCCCCGCCGTCCCCCTGCTTCTGCAGCCCCGGAGCTGCTCTCCCACGACGGCGCCTGGACCGCGCTGAGAGTGGGGCTGTGTTTCGTCAACTAGACAAAACCAGAGACGCGCGGACGCGTCCAGAAAAGTCCATTGACGACACCCACGCCCCCCACTCGAGATTAAACAGAGAACACGCCGCTTCGTTTACTTGGTGCTTATTAAAGAAATACAAAATTAGACCTAACTAAAGCCCCACCCTTAGTTCTCCTTCCTCCCTCGTCACTGGGCTCAAGTTGGTGCATATCATTCCTACTCATGTTTTTATAGTGTTATTACATATGATGTATGGATCTGCCAACTGTATAGAGCACCAGTTGTCGATTTTCAGTTTTTCAAAATTACATCATGCTGAGTAATCTTTTGCAACTTTTCTCATTTCCTATTATGTTTTTGAGATACATTTGTGTTTGTGGCTTTTAACTACTGTGTAGTAGTAGTTGTTGTTTTCATGTGTCTCCTAGCATCCAGCTGCATTTTTTCGAAATTTTAATATAAGAATATATTTCTGTTAGCTGGAGTTTAGTTTGTTCTAGTAATTATAATTGGATTTATTCTCGTTGTAATTGAATTCTCTTTTATTTGGCGGTATTTAACATATTTTTTCTTTATATTTTGTTTTCTGCATTCCTGTTATATCATCTGGATTCAGTGTCAGAGAACAGAATTCATTCTAGATAGATTAGGTACAAAGGATTCATTATAGTGTATAAAATGGCTAAAGGGCTTCTCTGGAGGGCGGGAGAATTAGGTTCTAGGTTGAACCTTCAGGAGTGACATGGAGAAGCCTGCTGCAGGATCAGCCACCAAAAGAGCCACTGGCTCTTACTGGCCCAATCTGGAAGCCACTTAACTGAATGGCTGGCTAGTGAACCGCATGGCTAGTGTCCTGATTGGAACCCACCACGGAGAAATGAGACACCCCCAAGGCATTGCTCACCCACAAAAACAGCACACACCCACACTCTGCGTCACTTCCACCTTACAAATCAAGTAAGAGAAAAGTTGATCGGAAGAGCCAAAACCGAATCCAGAATCCTAACTTTTGAAATACAGGAAGGCCCAGGAAGACACAGGAATGGGTAATGAGCTAACTCCACCATACTCATCCAGCGACTCACCAAAGCATTTATCTACCATGCCTGCATTTTATTGCATTGAATGACTGGTTTTTACTTCCACATTTCCCGGATCTGATCTGGAAGATACTCATTCCATTTCTATTCTTATTATGGTTAGCCTGATCACTTTCAATTTTTTAATCAAATAAATACATGCAAATTGTTTAACACAAGAAGGGGGGATGGGAGAGGGAGAAGCAGTCTCCCTGCCAAGCAGGGAGCTGGACTTGGGGCTTGATCCCAGGATCCTGTATTATGACCTGAGCAGAAGGCAGACGCTTAACAACTGAGCCACCCAGGCACCCCAAGGCCTATAATTTTAAAAAGAAGTAATTCCCATTTCCCTCTATAAATAAGCTTGTCCTGCTGTTTTGTGATTTTTTCTTTCAGCTTTAGATATTGACTATTCATTTTCTGCAGTGAAGGGGGACGCTCTGGCTATTTTGTATCCTCAACCAAAGTATGATCTTCCCTGCTCCCATTCTTTCAGTGTCATTACATAATAATTTTTGGTAAATCAGTGGTAAGTGCTTACATAGCATACCGTAGTTTCATTTTTCTACAGTTGTGCAGGCAGGGGAAATTAATTACTGCCTCTGATTTTTATTTGCTTAGATTTCTCTCAACCTGTTACAAATCCTTTTCTCCCACTCTCCAGCAGAACAGTAGAAGGTGTGACTGCACTGTGAATGGTCAGTCTGGGGGGGACCTTCCCTTCCAGGGCACTTTGACTTCTTGTCCTACCCAGACCGGTTGCTATGTGGGCCGACTGCGGCCCCCACCATCACCCTGAGGGGTCCCTTCACCCCCTGTCCATCCTCTAACCTGCTTCCTGCAAGCCCCCCGCCCCCCTCAGCCCCATTGTGCTAGAGATTCACATATTTCTTCACTGTAGTGGAGAACATTCCCCCCTAGTTTCTTGAGCAAAGAAGAGTACATAAAACCCTTGCAACTCTGTGTGTGTGTGTGTGTGTGTATTACCCTCATATTTGAGTGATAGTTTGGCTAAGCATAGTCTTCTTCATTGGAAATCCTGTTCACTTAGATCCGCGAACACATTGCTTCCCTGTTTTCTCACTTCTCACACTGCTGTTGAGAAGGCCATTCACATTCTGTCTCTTTTGTGGGTGACCCGGTTTTTGAGGGCCTTATTGTTTATTTTTGTTTTGTCACCCCCGTTCTCTGAAGGCTTCATGTTCTGATGTTTTACGATGATATACCTTGGTGTGGGGCTTCTGTTGTTGTCCATTGTGCTGGGCAGTGATGTGTATGTAGAAACTAGAAACTCGTGTCCTTCAGTTCTGAAAAATTGTCTTATTTTTTAAAAAGATTTATTTACTTGAGAGAGAGAGAATGAATGGGGGAGGGGCAGAGGGATAGGGAAAAGCATGCTCCCCATTGAGCAGGGATCCGCCCCCCCCCCCCCCCGGGGCTCAATCCCAGGACCCTGAGGTCATGACCTGAGCTGAAATCTAAGATCAGCTGCTTAACCACCCAGGGACCCCAAAATCATCTTATTTTTTTTATAATTTTCTTCTCATTTACTTTGCTCTCTCTTTTTGGAAAATCTACCAGTCAGTTAACAGATCTTCTAAATTGCTAATTGCTAATTTTCATATACTTTCTCTTCTATTTTCTATTTCTTTTTCTTTTGTTGTTGCTGTTTCCTGATACATTTTCTCAACTTCATCCACTGACCCTGCTATTGAACTTTTATTTCTGCTATATTTTTAACTTCTAAGAGCTTTTTCCTGGTTTCTGAATATTTTTTTTAAAGATTTTATACTTATTTGAGAGAATTTGAGCAGAGGGGAGGACAGAGGGGAAGGGAAAAGCAGACTCCCTGCTGAGCAGGGAGCTTGACCTGGGTCTCAGTCCCAGGACCCTGAGATCATGACCTGAGCCAAAGGCAGAGGCTTCACCAACTGAGCGACCCAGGTGCCCCTGAATATTTCTTTTTTAATAGCATCCTGTACTCATTGCATGAATGAACTATTAATTACAGATTATTTATGTCTTTACCTTTTCTTCTACTCCTTACATTGTCTGCCTCTGTTTTGTCTGAGTTCAATTTTTTTTTTTTTTTTTTTTTTTGGTTCATATTGACCATCTAGAGGCTTTCCCCAAATCTATGGTAATCCTTAACTCTAAAATCATAATTAAGACAGAGATGATAAATATGTATAGATTCCTTTTTTCTGGAAATAAACGTGTTTCTGCAGTAGAGATTGTTAGCTGTCTGCTAAATATTCTGTCTGGATATTTAAATAGATTTGAATATTCTGCAGTAGAGATTGTTAGCTGTCTCCCCATACTCATTCTCTCCTCCTTCCTTTATTAAAAGTAATCTGGAGGGCGCCTGGGTGGCTCAGTGGGTTAAGCCGCTGCCTTCGGCTCAGGTCATGATCCCAGGATCCTCGGATGGAGTCCCGCATCCGGCTCTCTGCTCAGCAGGGAGCCTGCTTCCCTCTCTCTCTCTCTCTGCCTGCCTCTCCATCTACTTGTGATTTCTCTCTGTCAAATAAATAAATAAATAAAATCTTAAAAAATAATAATAAAAATAAAAAAATAAAAGTAATCTGGGGGCGCCTGGGTGGCTCAGTTGGTTGGACGACTGCCTTCGGCTCAGGTCATGATCCGGGAGTCCCAGGATCGAGTCCCACATCGGGCTCCCAGCTCCATGGGGAGTCTGCTTCTCCCTCTGACCTTCTCCTCGCTCATGTTCTCTCTCACTGTCTCTCTCTCAAATAAATAAATAAAATCTTAAAAAAAAAAAAAGTAATCTGGAGATTTAGCGGGGTTCATCATTGCCCAACTAAGGCCAGCTACTGACTACATTTCCCACTCTCCCTTGCAAAGAGGTATGGTCATGTGATTATGTTCCACCCAATAGGGTATCCTTTGCAAATAAGTATGGTCATGTGATTATGTTCCTCTTGAGAGGGTGTGAACAGAAGTAGTATAGGCTACTTTCTCAGGCAGTTGCATGAAAAAGGGGAGTGGCCTGTTTTCTCTTCTCTCCTGCTCACTGGCTGGAATATGGATGTTGTAACTAGATCGGGAGCAGCTATCTTAGATCATCAGATAAAAACTATGTGTTGAGAATGCAGAAGAATGGTAGCAAAGGGACCTAGGATCCCAGGACTGTGTAACCACAATATTAGCTCTGGACTGCTTCTAGATCATTACATGACTGAGAGTTAAGCATCGATTTTGTGTAAAGCCCTGCTATTTTGGCCTTTGTCACAGGAATCAAACCAGGATCTTTTATACTTAAATAGAAAATTTTGTATAAACATATCAAGATATGGTTAACAATAGCTACCTTTGGGGATGTAGGGACTACTGAGAAACTTTAATTTTCTGCTTTACACATTTCTAAATGATTTATATTTTTAAAAAACAAATACGTATTATTATCAACATCACAAAAAAGTAAGAAAGAACAAATACCACTTAGTTTTAAACTGACTGTAAGCTATGTGTGCCTGCATGTGGCTCTTTTATTTTTCTAAGTAGGCTTCGCACCCAGCCTGGAGCCCAACACATGGCTTGAACTTGTGACCCTGAGATCAAGCCCCGAGCTGAGATCAAGAGTCAGACACTTAACCCACTCAGCCACCCAGGGGTCCCATAAAATCCTGATTTTTAGTTGGGCATTTGACTTTCTTATATTAAAATGTGGCCATGTAAGTTCTGTTCAATGGCAGAGGTATAAAAAAAAAGTTAATATAGCAGCCTCTGAGAACCTCTCTGAAGAGACATAGTGCATCTGCCCTTTTCCCTAGTCTCACCTTCCTCTGTCTTGCTGCTTAGAATGTAGATGACCATGAAGCCGAGGTTGTGAACGGCAAAGCAACAAGATAAATACCTTGCCTTTTTTTTTTTTAAAGTGAGCTCTACACCCAATGTGGGGCTTAAACTCGCTACCCTGAGGTCAGGAGTCACGTGCTCTACAGACTGAACCACCCAGATGCCCCAGTAATACCTTAACTTGTACATGAGAGAGAAATAAACTTTCATCCTGCTTAGGTCCCTTTTTGGGAGGTTTTCTTTTATAGTCCAATCTAATCTTCACTGATATACATCTTCAGATAGAAGTATATGGAGTAACAAACAAGATAAATAAAACAAAATCCACAGTTCAACATAGTATAACAAAACTGTAAAGTAACCAAGGACAAGAGAAAGATGGTCTATGGAAGAACAGTAATTAAGCTAACAGCACCAGCAACCAGAGGCCAGAAAATTTTTTTTTAAGTCTTCAAAAGGGGTTCCTGGGTGGCTCAGTCATCAAGCATCTACCTTTGACTCGGGTCATGATCCCAGAGTCCTGGGATCGAGCCCCGCATAGGGTTCCCTGCTCAGTGGGAAGCCTGCTTCTCCCTCCCCGACTCTCCTGGCTTGTGTTCCCTCTCTCACTGTCTCTCTCTGTTAAATAAATAATTAAAATCTTCTTTAAAAAGTCTTCAAAATTCTGCATTTAAAATAACTGATTCCCACAAATACTGAGCAATTCTCTTAAAATCTTTATCAAACATGAAAAGTTCTCAGAATAACTTAGCCCACAGGTCAGCCATCTACAGTCAGTGGGCCTAATCGGTCTCCCCGTCTGTTTTTGTAAGTGAAGTTTTATTGGAAAGCTGCCATATCCGTTTATTTATGTGTTGTTTGTGGCTCCTTTCCTGCTACAATGGCGAAGGTGAGTAGCTACAAGGAGATAAGACCCTATGGCCTGGGAAACTCAAACAATTTACTCTCCGGCCCTTTACAAAAAGGAGTTTGCCAATGTCTGACTCAGACAAAGGAGACATATTAGTGAGTGCGAATTCCCGTTGTTGTTTTTTTTTTTTTTCCTTCTGCTCTTCATATAGGGATGCTCAGGGTGGTGGCGGTGATGGTCAGCAGGCCTGAAGAGCTTTGAAATAAAGTTCCCAGGTTTGTGATTCCACGTCTGCTGAAGTACCAGTATCAGCACCTGGAAAGCAGCTTGGGTCATCTGGGTGCTGAGTCTGGGTTCAGGTTCAGGGTCTTGAAATTCTTGGTGTGACCAACTTCTTCAAGCTTGCCTTGCCTATGTCCAACTTTTCACTTTGTCCAAGTAGGGGCTTTCTTCTGGAAGGCCTAGCTATGGCCCACCGCACATGGAGTGGCGGTAAGTGCCAAAGCAGATCAAAGAAAGCCAAAAACAAAATGTTTGAGAACCAGGGGAAGGGGTAAAGCTAATAAGTGGCGAGATAATTTGTATCAAAGAACTTTAGAAAGTGGACCAGAGGCAGCAAAGGAGGGAAGTAAAAGGCCTGAAAATACAAATATTGGTCAAAAGCGTGTACAGGAGCAGTTAGATCTGACTCTCAGTTTGGGGTCAGGTTGGGATCTCAGCGTCGTGAGATCGAGCCCTGGGATGGGCTCCATGCTGCTGAGTGTGGAGCCGGCTTAAGATTCTCCTCTCTCTCTCTGCCTGCCTCTCTGCCAACTTGCGATCTCTGTCAAATAAATAAATTCAATTAAATAATAAAAAAAAAGATTCTCTCTCTCCCAGGATGTCTGGGTGGCTCAGTCAGTTAAGCGTCTACCTTCAGCTCAGGTCATGATCCCAGGGTCATAGGTTCAAGTCCAGTGTCAGGCTCTTTGCTCAGCTGGGAACCTGCTTCTGCTTGTGTGCTCTCTCTCTCTGACAAAACAACAACAACAAAGATCTCTCTCTCCCTCTCCCTGTCTCCCACCCACTCACGCTCTGTGTGCTCTCTCTCTAAAATAAATACATAAAATTTTAAAAATCAGGACTCTATTGTGATAGAACAGTGGTTCTCACAATTTAGCATCAAACAGAACCATTGGAGAGCTTATTAAAACACAGATTCCTGAGCCCCACATCCAAATGTACGATTCAGAAGGTCTTGGATGGGGCTGAGAATTTGCAGATCTAACAAGTTGTCAGGTGAGGCTGAGGACCATTGCATTAGATGAGGGGAGAACAGATCCTGCAGAAACTGGAAGACTCTGCTACACACCATTCAAATGTTCTAGAAAAAATTTTAAATTTCTTCAACTATCACTTCTTCTCCATATTCTCTATTCTTTCCTTCTAGAAGTTCAGTTAGATGCATATCAAATGGTTCTCATTCTGTTTTTCATTTCTTTTTACCTCCCTTTCTCATTTTTCCACTCTAGTTCTGTGCTATGTTCTAGGTGATTTCCTTAGATCTATCTTCCACTTTATTAGCTTCTCTCATCAGCTCTATCTAATCGGCTGTTTAACCTCCCCATTGAGATTTTTCTTCTTTAAGAATTATGTTTTCTGGGGCACCTGGGTGGCTCAGTGGGCTAAGCCTCTGCCTTCGGCTCAGGTCATGGTCTCAGGGTCCTGAGATCTAGCCCTGCATGGGGCTCTCTGCTCAGCAGGCAGCCTGCTTCCCCCTGATTCTCTATCTACTTGTGATCTCTCTCTCTCTGTGTCAAATAAATAAATATTTTTTTAAAAAAAGAATTATGTTTTCCTAGGGGCACCTGGATGGCTCATTTGGTTGAATGGTTGCCTTTGGCTCAAGTCATGATCCCAGGATCCTGGGATGGAGCCCCCTGTCAGGTTCCCTGCTCAGTAGGGAATCTGCTTCTCCCTTTCCTTCTGCTTGTGCTCTCTAGCTCACTCTCTCTCAAATAAATAAATAAATAAATAAAAACTTTAAAAAGCACTACGCTTTTCTAGTTAATCTTGCCAAATCTAGCCTGATCTTTATTCAGAATCCTGTTCTTTTCTTACTTTTCCCCACCTTTCTTTTATGCCTTTAGCTATACAATTTTATACTGCCTTTCAGCATGGTAGTTCTATTATCCCATGTGGGGAGCTCTGATCTTATTTGTTGCATCTACTGGCTCTTGCATAGGGAGAATTGTTTCCTAAAGTTTTTAACTACACTTTCCTCTTTAAGGGGGCTTGATTTGTGTGTGTGTGTGGGGGGGGGGGTTCCTGTGATAATCCTGGGTAGTGGGAATATGACTCAGATATAGTTGTGCTTTGTTCCATGAGCCACAGAAAAATCAATTACTAGACATGAGGATTTTTTTTTAAATTTTTTTTTAAGATTTTATTTATTTATCTGACAGAGAGAAATCACAAGTAGATGGAGAGGCAGGCAGAGAGAGAGAGAGGGAAGCAGGCTCCCTGCTGAACAGAGAGCCCGATGCGGGACTCGATCCCAGGACCCTGAGATCATGACCCGAGCCGAAGGCAGCGGCTTAACCCACTGAGCCACCCAGGCTTCCCCATGAGGATTTTTATTATATGGATATTGTGTATGCAGACCCTAAACCCAGGTGGGGCCAAATTTTTGGTTTCTCAAGGATTCCCTCCCTCCCAGAGCCCAGCCAAGCTTCTTTGTTAATTTTACCAATGGGCAGATTTCACTATTTCAGGCTGAAATTTTACCTTACAAGTTAATGCGTGAATCGGTTACTGATTCATGGATTCTGGGAGGAGGCAAGAGATTCCTGGGTCAGAGACACCACCCAGCAAGCAAAACGAGCATCATTTTTGTGTCAATTCCCTTTACCCACCAAGTCCCACAGGGGGTGATGCAGAAGGGCCCACATGGATGCCTACACATGCAGTGGGTTCTGTTACAGGAGAAGAATGAGCCTGTTCTTTGTGCCAGAAAAAGGCATTACCTCATCCCTCCAGGCTACCTGCTGCAACACAACCCTGAGACATGGCCCAGTAAAGAATGATCAGAGATCTGCGTTTGCAGCATAACCAACCAGAACATCCGAGAACACTCAGGTCCCATAGAGGACTGCTTCTCCCCACACACCTGAAGTCCTGGCTAGGGTTCCAGGTCTAACTCTCTGGGCCTTAACAACTGAACTCCAATCATCACAGCCAAGAAGAATCTAAGGGGTCATGATGACTAAATGTCATGTGGAACCGGGAACAGAAAAAAGATAATAGGTAAAAACCAAGGAAACCTAAATGAAGTATGGAGTTAAGTTAATTAAAAAACAAACAAACCCCAAATTTGAAGCTCCTAGATTACTAGAAGAGATAACTACAGGCTTACAATTTGATTTTTAGTCACTTGAGGATTTTCTTTTCTTGTGAGTTCAAGTGTGCATAACAGTTTTTGTTATGTCTTATCCAGTGTTTCTAGGTGTTTTACTATTTTCCATTTACCTTTGTCCACAACTTTGCTGGAATCCTGGTGTTTGTTTAAAATTTATATTCCTGGGGCGCCTGGGTGACTCAATCCATTAAGCATCTGCCTTCAGCTCGGGTCATGATCTCAGGGTCCAGGGATTGAGCTCCACATTAGGCTCCTTGCTTGGTGGGGAGTCTGCTTCTCCCTCTGCCTCTGCCTGCCACTCCCCCTGCTTGTGCTCCCTTTCTCTCTGTATCAAATAAATAAATAAAATCTTAAATAAATAAATTAATTAATTTAATTAAATTTATATTCCTGGCTCCCATCCCCAGAGATTATGAGTTTTGCAGACTGGATTGTAGCCCAGGATTCTGCCTTTATAACAAATGATTCTGTTACAGGGGGTTTGGGCACCAAACCTTAAGAAATGCTGCCATTAAGAATGGAATCATAGGGGCGCCTGGGTGGCTCAGTGGGTTAAGCCTCTGCCTTCAGCTCAGGTCATGATCCCAGGGTCCTGGGATCGAGCCCCGCATCAGGTTCTCTGCTCAGCAGGGAGCCTGCTTCCTCCTCTCTCTCTCTGCCTGCTTGTGATCTCTATCTGTCAAATAAATAAATAAATAATCTTAAAAAAAAAAAAAAAAAGAATGGAATCATAGGGGACACCTGGGTGGCTCAGTCCGTTAAGCATCTGCCTTTAGCTCAGGTTATGATCTGAGGGTCCTGGGATTGAGCCTCACGTTGGGCTCTTTGCTCAGCAGGACCTCTGCTTCTCCCTCTCCCCCTGCTCATGTGCTCTCTCTCTTACTCTTTCTCAAAAAATGAATAAAATCTTAAAAAAAAAAAGAGAGAATGGATTCATAGGGTTGATCAAAGAATTAGTACAGTCTGTAGTTTTCTTTTCTTTGGATTTGATCTATTTGTCAGAGAGTGAGAGAGATAGAGAGAGAGAGCAAGCATACAAGCAGGGGAGCTGTAGGCAGAGGGAGAGAAGTGGGTTCCCCTGAGCAGGGAGCCTGATGCAGGGCAGATAAGTGGCTCGATCCTAGGACCTTGGGATCATAACCTGAGTTGAAGGCAGATGCTTAACCGACTGAGCCACCCAGATATCCCCAGTTCATTGTTTTCAAATTAAAAGTATTCAACCTCTTAGCTTGGTAAAAACTCCCTCCAGTGTTCTGTTGCAGAGACCAGGCAGGCAGATGTCTCCCTCTGACCTCCCTCATCCATGAGGTTGGCAACATGGCCAGTTTGGTTATTGAGATGGAAGGGCAAGCCTTCTGGGAAGCTTCCAGGAAAACTTCCAGTCAGCTTCCAGGAAAACTTCCGGTCTTCAGAGATGAGGGACACATTAGCTGCGGCTTGCCCCTTCCTTCTGTATAGTTTAAATACGGAGGTGATGCCTGGATCTCTAGAGCCATCTCACCACCATGGTAAGAGAAAGCATAAAAACAAACTCAGGGGCACCTGGGTGGCTCAGTTGGTTGAGCGACTGCCTTTGGCTTGGGTCATGACCCCAGGGTTCTGGGATCGAGTCCTGCATTGGGCTCCCTGCTTGGTGGGGAGCTGCTTCTCTCTCTGCCCCTCCCCCTGCTTGTGTTCTCTTACCCCCCATCAAATAAATAAATAAAATCTTTAAAAAATAACCCTCAGTATTCAGAAAGATTAAAAATAAAAAACAACATTGTCATTGTTGAATAGCTGAACCAATACTTATTTTTCCTCTAGATTTATGTGAAATAAATTTAAGTCACTAGAAGTCATTTTCATTTCTTACAGCCAAAATCATTCCTGTTGCACGTAAGGATCCTCATTTCTCTAAAGCTTTTTAATTTTACATAATTTTAGTCTTCTAGAAAAGTTGCAGTAATTTAAAGAATTCTTGGTGTGTCCGGCTGCCTCAGTCAGTGGAGCGTGTGACCCTGAACTCAGGGTTGTGAGTTCAAGCCCCATGCTGGGTGGCTCAGTTGGTTAAGTGTCAGCCTTCAGCTCAGGTCATGCCAGGGTGATGGGATTGAGTCCCAAATTAGGCTCCCTGCTCAATGGAGAGTCTGCTTCTCCCTCTCTCTCTGCCTATCAACCAACTCAAGTCTGCTTCTCCCTCTGCTCCTTACCCTACTTGTGCTCTCTCTCAAAATAAATAAATAAAATCTTTTTTAAAAATCTTAAAAAAAAAAAAAAAAAAGAGAGGGTTGTCTAGGTTGCTATTGATTAAGTGGCTGACTCTTGATTTCAGCTAAGGTCATGATCTGGTCTCCACAGTGGGCATGGAGCCTGCTTAAGATTCTCTCTCTCCCTCTGCCCTCCCCTCACCCTCTCTAAAAAATTTTTTCTTAATTAAAAAAAAGAATTCTTATATACTCTTTATGCAGATGCCTCAAATATTTTACTTCACTTGCTTTATCATTTCTTTATCTCTCTATTTTTTCTTTTTTTAAAAGATTTATTTATTTGTTTTGGTGGGGGGAGCAGAGGGAGAGGGAGAGAGAGAATCTCAAGCAGACTCATCACTGAGCATGGAGCCCAATGTGGGACTGGATCCCATGGTCCTAAAATCATGACCTAAGATCATAACCTGAGACAAAATCAAGAGTCAGATGCTTAAACTGACTGAGCCACCCAGGCGCCCCTACATACATTTTTCTAAACCATTTGAGAGTAAGCTGATAACAGTGGCCCTTTCCCCCTAGATACGTCAGTGTTGATTTTACAAAATCAAGGATATTCTCTTACATGATCACAGTGTAATTATCAAAATCAGGAAATTGACACTGATACAGTATTGTTATCTAATCTACAGATGTTATTAAAATGTGTACCAACTGTCCCTCTAATACTCTTTAGAGCAAAAGAAAACCTGAAATAGCTCACCACATTCAGGTGTCAGGTTTCTTAGCATCCTTCAATCTGGAACACCTGTGCAATTTTTAAAAAAATATTTTAATTTATTTCAGAGAGATCGAGAAATCACAAGCAGTGGGGAAGGGTAGAAGGAGAAGCAGACTCCCTGCAGAGTAGGGGAGCCTGATATGGGACTTAATCCCAGGACCCTGAGATCAGGACCTGAGCCAAAGGCAAACGCTTATTTGACTGAGCCACCCAAGCATCCTCAATTTTATTTTTTAAAAAATAGGCTTTGAGGGGCGCCTGGGTGGCTCAGTGGGTTAAGCTGCTGCCTTCGGCTCAGGTCATGATCTCAGAGTCCTGGGATCGAGTCCCGCATCGGGCTCTCTGCTCAGCAGAGAGCCTGTTTCCCTCTCTCTCTCTGCCTGCCTCTCCATCTACTTGTGATTTCTCTCTGTCAAATAAATAAATAAAATCTTTAAAAAAAAAAATGGGCTTTGAGCCCCACACGGGGCTTGAACTCATGGCCCCGAGATTAAGACCTGATTTGAGATCAAGAGTCGGTCACTTAACTGACTGAGCCACCCAGGCACCCCTCAATTTGTGTATGTTTTTCATGACTTTGAAAATTCTTGACGCGACAAGCCAGTTATTTTGTTCAATGTCCGTTAGCTAGGGTTTGTCTTGTATGTCTCACGGTTTGTTTCAGATGATGCATTTTGGGCAGGAATAACATAGGAACGATGTCGTGTTCTCAGTTTATCAGTCAGGAGGCAGACTATGTCTAGGTGTCTCACAACTGATGGTAAGCTTGGATCATGTGGTTAAGGGGATGTCCGTAGGCTCTCTCCACTGTGAAGTTTCTGTTTTTCTCTCTAATCAGTAAGACCCTTGAAGGGAGAGGCTCTGAGACTTAGTAAATATCTTGTTACTCAACAAACGTGCATCCAGTAATTTTAGGACCCATCGATGATTCTTGCCTTTCCCTATCTGCTGTATCAGAACGGACTCACAAAGTCTTATTTTATCCATTAGGATTTGATCCATTACTGTTATTATTTTTGTATTTAAAGTATCCTGGACTTGACCTTCAAGCTGGCTTCCCTGTCCTTTTAATATGTCCCTGTCTGTTTTTTAGGTTTTTTTTTTTTTCTTCTGGACGCAACAAGATGATCCAGGCTCGTTTTGTACTGCTGTGGTCAGTCCCAGAATCAGCCATTTCTCTAAATAACCTGGTTTCTTTTCACAGAAAGGGGTTTTTTGAGTACTGGTTTTCTTCACTTTTGGAAGCTAGTTCTTAGTTGGCTTTTTAGAAGAGGAGTTACCTTCAGTTCCTATCACACCCTCCTTTCTCGTATGTGTTCTACTATGTGTCTATCTGCAGATTTTCCTTTGCCCGCCAGACCTCAGTGCCTCTGGGAATGTGTTTCTCCAGAGACAAAGGCCAGTGGCTATGAACAATCTTTATCAAGTACACATGCTTACATTTTCGTATGAAAACTATTTCACAGACAATTTGGGGCAAAATAGAGAATACACATCTGTAACTTAAGGCCAAACATGTTTAAAAAATAATTTTACCCAACCCGATATGTAGAATGGAATACAAAATTATTTAGCAAACGTGAGATACAAATGCCCATCTTTGCTTGTTTCCTAAGTAATATTTACTACTTATTAAAAGCTTAAGATCGGGCGCCTGGGTGGCTCAGTGGGTTAAGCTGCTGCCTTCGGCTCAGGTCATGATCTCAGGGTCCTGGGATCAGCCCCACATCGGGCTCTCTGCTCAGCAGGGAGCCTGCTTCCCTTCCTCTCTCTCTGCCTGCCTCTCTGCCTACTTGTGATCTCTCTCTGTCAAATAAATAAATAAAATCTTAAATAAAAAAATAAAAGCTTAAGATCGAGTTGATTGCAGCCTCCCCTCTCTCCAGCATTTCGGCGTGTGTTTCATGGAACACAGAGCCTCACAGGTGACTGACAAGATTTTCCTGCAAAGTAAGGGGTGGGATTGCACTGTCCAATCCATTTGGGGAAAAAGCTAGGTAATCCGAAGTTAGGCAGGTTTCCCGTGTGACTTCTAAGGCTTCTTGAATTGCTGATGCCTCTTATGACTTGAGTGTAGGAAGATGGAACATGGGGCTTCCCAAACTTTCTTGACGGTAGAATACCTCCTGCTGAGCCCTTTCCTGGCTGTGTTGCACACGGTTCCGTGGCTCCCAACAGCCAGCACACCGACTCCACTTCCCAAATATCCCCAGAATTCACACACTTCTGTCCATCCTAACTATCTCTACCTACTTCAGCTGCTGTCCTCTCCCACCTGGAACTCTCACTCAGTGAGACGTTAATTGGCCCACTTGTGTACCAGTGTCCCAGCAGGGAACAGATGGGACGCTCAGACTGGTAATTTGAAGACAAGATAATAAAGAATGAGGGCAGGATTTAGAGAGGATGCTCCCCGGGGGCCAGTTACAGCGGTTGGCACTGTGTGCGCCAGGGCCGTGGGGAGGGACTGTTTCCTGCCGCAGGGAGAGGGCAGTGTTGGGTGAGGGCCACCCGAGCTCTGGCCTTTGGTAGGGAAAGGCAGATAGTGCAGCAACCTGGAAAAAGAAATCTGAACGCTGCCTTCCCCCAGTCCTCCAGGCTCCCTGTGATGACTGCCATTGGCCAAACGCAACCGAACACAGCCAGCGGCCCGGGGGCACAGAGGAGAGTGAGGGTGGGTAGTGGGTCCAAAGGGACACACCGAAGACCTTAGCACCCGTTGTCCAGAGTCTTTCCCCCCTCGTCCCCATTCTTCCTCCCTCTACTAAAGCCCAAATCTGAATATTTCTTTTTCTTCTTGAAATCTGTCTCTTAGAGGTGCCTGGGGGCTCAGTTGTTAAACGTCTGCCTTCAGCTCAGGTCATGATTCTGGGGTCCTGGGATTGAGCCCCATGTCGGGCTCCCTGCTCGATGGGGAGTCTGCCTCACCCTCTCCCTCTGCCTGCTGCTCCCCCTACTTATACTCTCTTCTCTCTCCCTCCCTGCCAAATAAATAAATCTTTCTTCCTTTTTTTTTTTTTTTTAAGATTTTATTTATTTATTTGACAGAGATCACAGATAGGTAGAGAGGCTGGCAGAGAGAGAGAGAGAGAGAGAGAGAAGCAGGCTCCCTGCTGAGCAGAGAGCCCGATGTGGGACTCGATCCCAGGATCCTGAGATCATGACCTGAGCCGAAGGCAGTGGCTTAACCCACTGAGCCACCCAGGCGCCCCTCTTTTTTTTTTTTTTTTTTTTTTTTTTTTAAGAGAGAACTTACAGATGAAGATTTAAAAGACCTGACAACTAGATGTGATATGTGTGCCATGTTTGGCTCCTGATTCAAACATATGAACTGTTTGAGGAATCACAAGACACTGGAGAAATGCAAACACCGGCCGAATATCTGGATTTTTTAAATGAGTGTTTAGGTGTGATCATGGTTTGGAGATATTTTTCTTAAGTGCTTCTATGGAAAGAGGGGGACTTCTCACCCCGGTACTACTGACATTTTGGACTGAATAATCCTTTGTAGAGGAGACTGTCCCGTCCATTGTAAGGTGTTGATCAGGACCCCGGCATGTACCCATTAAATGGGTAGCTCGCCAGCAGCACTCCCTTACTTGGGACAACAAAAAGTATCTCCAAATATTGCCAAATGTCTCCTGGGAACACAACTGCTCCCTAATTGGAAACACTATGCTAGAGACACATACTGAAGTATTTATGGGTGAAATGATACTATATCTGGGATTTGTCAAAACAACCTAAGGGGGCTTGGGGTGGCATTCGGGGGGAGAAGTTTGACTATGTGTGCATAACCACTGAGGCCACAGGGGAGTTCATTATACGATTCCTTCTATTTATATGCTAGTTTTCCCTAATAAGAAAGTTTAAAACTTGGTAGTGCTGAAACCATATTAAAATATTCCCATTTCCCCCAAGCATCTTTAGCATATTGGGTTAAATAAGTTGTCTCTAAGTCAAAAGGTTATGACTTTAATTCAGATATTTAATAAATCTTAGTGAAGCCCCTTGTCTACTTCCCAAGTCCGGAGAAAGTGGATGATCTCATAACTGAATAATAAATTCAGGTAATTTTTTTTTTTGGTTTTTAACAAAATTGGAAGACCTAATCGTGTCCTAATTGTGATAAATCATTGAGATTCTTTGGATAAACTAAGGCGTTTCCCAAAATGGATGGCATCATTCTAACACAACACCCTCCACTGCTATATGCTTATTTAGCAGCAAAGGTTCTCAGCGTTTACATTTATAAAAATGAAAAACAGAAGAGAGCTGGCCATGAGCCCTGTCTCATTCTAACAAGTAGTAACATTTATCCGTAAGTTTCTTAAACCTTCATTTAAAAACTCTTCGTTTATCTCACTAAGAAACGCATTTCAAATACCTTATTTATACAACTGTCCAGACAATACAGGACTTTGATAAAATATTCACTAATGAGAACTAAAATGACACAAGTATCTTTCTGGATGTCATTAATAGCCTTATAGTCAAAGGAAATTAAGCAAATATTTATTTCTGTTAGATAATCATGACAGACTAATAAAAAGTAGGATTTAAGCTTTAAATATTACGTTAGGATAAAATTCTCAGGGAAGTGGAATGGAAACATGAGTTTAAAGAGGAAAAAGATATAAGGGTACATTTAAAGTGTACCTTTAGGGACGCCTGGGTGGCTCAGTTGGTTAAGCAGCTGCCTTCAGCTCAGGTCATGATCCCAGCGTTCTGGGATCGAGTCCCACATCCGGCTCCTTGCTCAGCAGGGAGCCTGCTTCTCCCTCTGCCTCTGCCTGCCACTCTATCTGCCTGTGCTTGCTCTCTCCCCCTCTCTCTCTCTGATAAATAAATAAAATCTTTAAAAAAAAATAAAGTGTACCTTTAAAAATGGATAAGGGACAAAAATAGACATATGGATCAATGGCATAGAATAGAGAACCCAGAAATAAACCCACACTTCTTTGGTCAATTAACCTACAACAAAGGAGAAGAGAATATACAGTGGAGAAAAGAGACTCTTCAGAGAAGAAAACATAGGCAGTTATCTTTGACACTGGCCTTAGCAACACCTTTCTGGATATGTCTTCTTGGGCAAGGAAAACAAAAACTAATCAATAAGACTGTAATCAAAATAAAAGCTTTTGTACAGGGAAGGAAACCATCAAGAAAATGACAAGGCAACCTACTGAATGAAAGAAGATATTTGCAAATGATTTATCTGGTAACAGGTTGATATCCAAAATACATTAAGAACTTATACAACTTGGGGGTGCCTGTCGGTGGGTTAAGCCTGCCTTCATCTCAGGTCATGATCCCAGTGTCCTGAGATCAAGCCCGGCTTCTGGCTTTCTGCTCAGCGGGGAGCCTGCTCCTGCTCCCCGCCCCCCGCCTGCCTCTCTGCCTACTTGTGATGTCTATCAAATAAATAAATAAATAAAATCTTTAAAAAAAAACAAACCCTGATATTAAAAAAAAAAGAACTTACACGACTCAAAAGCAAACAATATCTGATCAAAAAATGGAGAGAGAGGAGCACCTGGGTGGCTCAGCCAGTTAAGCGTCAGGTCATGATCTCAGAGTTCTGCGATCAAGTCCTGCATCAGGCTCCCTGCTCAGTGGGGAGTCTGCTTCTCCCTCTCCCTCTGTCCCTCCGCTCTCTCCCTCTCAAATAAATAAATAAAATCTTAAAAAAAAGAAGAGTGGGGGATCTATTTTTCCAAAGAAGACTTATAAATGGCTAAAAGACACTTGAAAAGAAGCTCACCACCACTATTCATCAGGGAAATGCAGATCAAAACGAGATTATCACCTCACATCTGTCAGTATGGCTAGAATCAAAAAGACAAGAAATAACAAGTCTGGGTGAGGATGTGGAGAAAGAGGAGCCCTCGGGCACAGCCTGTGGGAATGTAAATTGGTGCAGCCATTGTGGAAAACGGTATGGAGGTTTCTCAAAAAATTAAAAATAGAACTACCCTATGATCCAGTAATTCCCCTTCTCAGTCTTGACCCAAACAAAATAAAAATACTAATTTAAAAAGATATATGACCCTCCTTATAGCAGCTTTATCTACAATAGCCAAAATATGGAAGTGGCCCAAGCAGCCCCTAATGATGAATGGATAAAGATATGGGCTACAGTATGGGCTATGGTGAGTGCTGTGAAGTGTGTAAACCAGGTGATTCACAGACCTGTACCCCTGGGGTTAATAATACATTATATGTTTATTAAAAAAAAAAAAGATATGGGCTACACACACAATGGAATATCACTCAGTCATAAAAAAGAAAGAGATCTTGCTACTTGAGATGACATGGATGGAACTACAGGGCATTATGCCGAGAAAAATAAGTCAGAGAAACAAATAACATATGATTTCACTCATGTAGGATCTAAAAAAAAAAAACAAACCCAAAACAAATGAAGCAAGAAAAAAATCAAATTTTTACTTATAGGGAACAAATGGACGGTTGGAAGTGGGTGGGTGAAATAAAGGGGATTAAGAGGTATAAACTGCCAAGGAGTAAGTCATGGAGAGGGGAAGTACCGCATGCAGGGGTGCCTGGTTGGCTCTGAACTGTTGATCTCGGGGTTGTGAGTTCGGCCCCCACGTTAGGAATAGAGATGTCTAAAAATAAAATCTTCAAAAAAAAACAAAAAAGGAAAATACAGCATAGGTATTAGTCAGTAGACTCTAACAATGCTTGGTGACAGAGGGGGACCGCATTTACTGTGGTGAGCACTCGGTGTAAAGAAAAATGGACAGCGGGTTCTGCTGCATACCTTCGAAAGTGAGGAATTTTTTTCTTGAAATTCACAGTATGTGGGCACTTGCACGCTTCATAATGAAAAGATTACAAGGTTCAGATGTCAGGTTTAAAACCCGTGGAGGGGTCCGGTCGCCCCAATTCCTCATGGGTTTGCACAGGCATCCAGGTGGGAGGGGCACGGCTGCCGGGGGCACTCACTGTCCCCCTGCACCACTGGGGCTTCCTCTCCTTTCCCCTGGTCCTGGTTTCCTTATCGAACAGTTAGGTCCTGAGAAGCACCTTTCTGCCTCCCTGGATTTCTTTGCAGGACAACATGGAGCCCAAGTTGCCTCAGTGACACAGCCACAGCGAGCAGCTCCCCTACTTCAGGAGAAAAGTGGGGTTCAGGGGGCAAGTGGCTGGGCCCGGGGGGTCCTGTTCCCACCACGGCGCCCACCACGCTTCCACTCACACGGAATGCTGTCTTCTCTTTCCCACTGCTGTTTACTTTAGAAGCATTCTGTTTTCCTTATTTCTTAGTCCCTAATTTTCCAATAGACCCTGGCCACCGTTCATAAACACAACGGGATGCTTGTATACTTACTTGTATTTTGAGTGAGGCTGTGCCCTGGGGCCTTACTTAAAAGGAAGCACGCCCCCTCCCGTTTGCTGTTTACTCTTTCCATATGCAGCTTCCCCAGGTCCCTTCTGGTGACGTCCCCCGAGGGACCTGGGGTGCTGCCGCTCCTAAGAGATCAGATGCTGTAGCGGTTTTAAACTTCCCGCTGTCCGCTCACCAGCGGCGGGAGGACATGTGCTCTCCCACCCCGCTTTCTTTCTCTGGGGAGGCTACTTGAAGCAGATGACCCTTAAAAAAGGCTAACCTCCCGGGCTAAACATCGCTTTGCCGTGATTCAGTGAACGGGTAGCCGACTTGGGTTGGCTCCTTCAGGACTGGCAAGGTGGTTGTTTTCTGTTGTGGTTTTCAATCATTAAATCTCGCTTTGGTCAACACTGTTGAACAGGAACTGCTAACAATGAAACTGAGAAAAATAAACACAAACATGAACAAATGACCTTTTATTTCATACAGAGATACAAAGGCAATTGTGTGCAGCGATCTGATGGGCGGTCCGAACAGCTGGAAGTAAATTCACGAGAAATGTCACCATAGCCGATGGAAGAGAAGGTCAGAGGCAGAGGGACGAGACAGAGAAGGCGGCGGCTAATAATTAGGAGGCCGAAGGGCTACGTGGAGTCAACGCCGCAACGTGAGCTCGTCTGGACGCTTCCCGTGCGATCCGAACCGTAATGCTACCCAGCGACCACCAAAATCTTGAAGTGTGTTTTGTGCTACTTTGCATTAGGAGCTGTATCAAGGGAACTACAATCCTCACAAATAATCCAAACACCGTATTTTACTAAAGGAGCTGTAAACTCTGCTCGCGGTCTGCTGCGGAGGCCCGATGGGCATCTGGGATGGGTCTCCTGTTAAAGTGAAAGGGTTGACGCTTTGGTTGGTCCCAGTTTTTGAGGTGATGCTACTTGTCACAGCATCTGCTTTTGAGCTGAGGAAAATATTCACTGAAAAATGATCTTCAGAAATACAGGAAAAAACCAGGTCAGGCTGATGGCGCGCCACACCTCACCTCTTCCTGGCTGGGGTGCGTCAAGATGCAGGCAACTCACATTTGCACGGCGGTGGCCCAACTGAGCAAACGGTCTCTCAGGAAAGACACATCTCCAACGCTTACATTTGTAATAGGGACACATCACGTAATTTGTTATTAATGAAACAGTTTATTGGTTTCCAATATAATCAATAAATTTTCAAATGTAAGTTTATTTTGTTAAACTTTATGTTTTATGATAAAAGAATACTGAACCAAAACATCAGAGAACACAGAGGCTCAGTAGCATGATTTCCAACATATTTTCCTGGATAAACAGTTGTTTGCTTTTTTTTCCAAGTATATGACTTTTTATGTAATAACAAAAGCTTCTGAAGCTCAAAGTTTAGAACTGAATTGTTTTGGACTAAACCCAGAAAAATGGGAGCTCATAAAATAAAGGCAGGGCAGGCATGGGTAGCAACAGAAGAGAAAAAAGTGGGGAAAAGCGATCTTCATACCAAGTTTATGTCCATTGGCTGGTTTTGTTTGTTTTTGTTCCGGTCTATTTAAGGCAGGATTAAGTCCCTGCAACCCTGCAGATAAATCCTAGTGTTGTAGTTATATAAGAAAGTTCTAAGAGTTCAGATATACAAATAAGCCAATTTTTAAAAACACTTTTCTTACAGTATTCTAAAGGCTTTTAAAGCATTATATAAATCTTCCAAATTTCTATCACCCACATTTCAAGAAGTAAATCTACACTTTAATAAGGCACTCTTAAGATAGAAAATAGTTTTGAAGATAATTCCACTCTACGCTAGGGCTGGCCCGTCCGCGCCTCAGGGACAGGGCTGAGTGGAGCACCTTCTGGAACAGAACCCCCTTCCGCGCACCAGCACAGAAAAAGCAGGCCCGGCGGACCGTTGTGCCCCCCCCCCGCAGCCGGGTGTGATCAGTGGGGGCTCTCCCACCCCAATCAGAGCTACACCAACAGCACTGCTCACATTTAATTGTGACATTTGAAAGCCGTCTCTTCCCTTTGCTAGAAATGTTCCCTTTGAACCCAGAACAGGGACTTCTGTTAGCTCCTGTGCATAAAGGAGATCAGAATGGACGAGAACCAAGGAGACCCTGGATCCCTTCATCTGACCGACAGGATGGAAACGTACAGGAACTTCACCTTTAAATGACAAGCTAGTGACTGGAGATGACCTGACATTCGAGTTGTGTGCCTTCCAGCGTGTCCTTAGTGCCGAGCGCACCCACTTCCAAATAATAAGAATTCAAGTCCCACCAACCCTGTTGCTAATTCACACAAACACCAAAGCCTACAAGAGGGTCATGCAGCCTCTCAGCCTTGTACCAACCAAGAGGGATTTTAGTGGAGCATCTGCTCCTTCCTAAGTGACGGAAAAAAAGGAAGGAACAAGAGGGTCAGACTAAGCCTGAAATACAATTTCACTATGAAGAAAGGGCAGTAGAAGTCCCATTAGATCGGGAGGGGTTAAGAGGGTGGTGTTGGGAGTGTATCAAGTTGAGGCTCTGTTCAGGGCTGCGTCTTTGCTTCCAATGAGGAAAGAAGGACCCGAGAAAGGGAACTGTGAGGAGCTTCTTTCCTTCATCCTTCTGGGCTGGCAGCAACAGATCAATTACTTCCCGTAGAACTTTTTGTTGAGGAGGAAGATCAGAAGGTTGACATTTACTTTAGCTCTATTAAATAACTTCATGACTGCGACGCCTTCATACTGTAGCTGCAGCAGGTCCTGTTCAAAGAAACATTTGGCCCGTCAACCAAGTCTGTGGCACGAGACAAGACACAAGGTAGGGAGGAGGGACCCGGAAGGAACGAGGAAGGACAGACATGAAGTGGGGTGAGAAAGGAGTGCCCCAGGACAGAACCATCCCCGGCACAAGCCCCCTGAGAGCCCGAGGAACAGGGCACACTGCTCAACAGAACGTCCTGGTCCACTGGGAATTAAGACGACACGTGGTTCATATCAAAATACACAAAACAGGGAAAGAAAAAGCAGCATGTTCATTCAACATACAGACTTCCTACTTCAGAAGCAACAATATCATGTCTCCAGTTTGTTTAACTGATGGGTCACCTGCAGAAGGTGAAGGCATTTCAATCTAAGATAAACACACGCGTCACTAAAACCAGGACACGGCCACTCGGGGCGTCGTGATGGGGTCCGCTAGAGTCTTACTTCCTATTTCACATGAGAAAGCTTTTATGTTTTGAAGGCATGGGGGGAAAGGACCTGTCTCTTAGGTGTCTGCTATGTACGAGCTCCACACTGGGTAAGCACATCAGATAGTGTCTAAGTGCTGATAAAAGTCTTAGAGGTGTGATTATCCCAAGTTTAAAGATGAAGCTTAAAGACGAAGCTTAAAGACGGAGTGGATCTGGACCTGAGTAAAGCCCCTGCTTCTCCCACTGCCCTCCACTGTCCGGAGCACCTTTAGGAAGTGAGCGGTCTCACCCATAAACTTCAGAAGAGAGGCAGGCGATGAGAGAGCAAGAATCAGAGTGCTTGAAAGAACCCCCAAGTTCAAGTTCAACCAGTTCAGCTTCTGGAAAAATCCTAGGGGCTCCATGAGAACGAAGGCCCTGGTGGGTCACCTGATCCTCACTCCATATTTAATGCCCCTGTGCACGGATGAGCATGCCACCCGAGGCGGGCTAGTGAGCCCGCACAGCCCTGGGGATCCTGAAGGCCTGACGGGGTCTCCTTTCACAAAAGCACCTGGGCATGTGCACCATGGAGTCATGGAATCACTGAGAAGGCAATGAAGATACACTACAGTCCTTACGGAGCTCACAGTGTGGGGAATGCTGGTCAGAGCGGTGACATGTAGAGAGGAGGAAAGCACAAGGACTTGTGGGAAGGCGGAGGTCAGCAGGTGCAGAGAGGGCCCCTGCCCAGGCCAACAGGGTAGAGCAGTGAGAAGGAAACGGGGCTGATGAGGACAGAGCCCAAGAGGCCTCGAGGTACCTGGGGCTTTGCTAAGGTGTAAAACCGAGAGATACTACAGAATAAAAATTAGCTAATATTATGTTATAAAAGGATTCACTGCAGAGTTCTTCCTGAATTTAAAATGGGATTTAGTTTACAAAGATGCAATTTGCACACAGCTTGTCACAAATACACCTTTAAGCCCCTACATCAAATCAAGATGAGAGAAAACATTTCAAGCTACTGAACAACAGGAAGCAGAAGCTTCAGACAAAAGCTTGGAGAAGATATCCCGGCCTGCCAGAGCTCTCCGGGAGTGCAGACCATGGCAGAAGCACAGCAGCCCTTGCTCCTTCCCCGGCTGCATGCAGCCCAGCTCACTGCGGGTGTGGACAGCCATCCCCGACCCAGTTCCTTTTCACCTACTCTCCTGCCCCGCTGAGAACAACCACTTCACATCAGAGCTTTCGGTTCTGCATGGTGCGTACCCACCTGATAATGCAACATAAACGTCTCCATCTGAACGCCCATGAACTTGGCTTTCACTTCAAAGTCTCCAACTTCTTCTGTTGGACTGATTTCAAAGATAACATTCTTAAACCTGTTGAAACATAACATCGTAAGGGTGTGATTTTTACGTTCTCGTATAAAAATATTTTACGAAATGTAGAAAGGAGATTAGCAATCTTCAAGGGGCGCCTGGGTGGCTCAGTTGGTTAAATGTCTGCCTTGGGCTCGGGTCTTGATCTCAGGGTTCTGGGATCGAGCCCCCTGTTGGGCTTCCTGCTCAGCGGGGAGTCTGTTTCTTCCTCTTCTTTTGCCCTTCCCCCCTCTCATGCTTCCTCTAATAAATAAAAATTTTAAAAAAATCTTCAAGAGTGAAAAGGGGTACAAACTAAAGGTCCAAAGTATTTCCACAGGTGAAGCAGGGAGGGGCCGCCACTCTAAGTGCCACACACTTGAAGACCTTGGGAGAGGACGCAACCTCTGCCTGCAGCCCTCGCGTTCACAGCAAGAGGGACCACTGAGGACGGCCACGAAGGCCTCTGAAGGGATGATGTCACACGAATTCTCTTGGCCTTCCCTGTGGCCACTGCTGAAATCTAATGATAAAAGCATAATCAAGAGGAAAGAAAGGGAGGAAGGGTGCGTGTGTGAATGCACCATGTTTGACGATTGCAAGGGGTGTGTAAGGAAACTAAAAGGAGTAAGAACAAGAAGAGCCATGAGGGGAGCTGCCCTAGATATCACGGCACTGGGTACCCAGTACCACCAAAGATACACTGCTATTTCCTGAAAATATTTAAGGTATCATTCATTCTCAACCTGTTATGAATTGGCTTGGAATTTTTTTTTTTTTACACGAGTTTGGAGATTTTATAGCAACAGGAGAAGGTGTTGTTCCCCAGATGATCAAATTATATCAGCCCGAATTTCTGGAACTCAACTATGGAGAAAACTTATCTCCCAGAAACAGAGCTGAGAACCACGAATGATGCAAAAGAGGCCAAGGAGAAGCTACGAGAGAGGCCACAAAGTCCCCGCACGGAACATGAGCATCTGATTCAACAAGAGGTCCTCACTGGTCACTCCCTGAAGGTAACTTCCTGTGATAATTTTACTTTAACCAGTTTGCTTTGTTATCTTTTTTTTTTTTTTTAGATTTTATTCATTTATTTGTCAGAAAGAGAGAGCACAAGCAGGGGAGCAGCAGGCAGAGGGAGAAGCAAGCTCCCTCTGCTTTAAGTTTTCTTTTCTTTTTTTTTTTTTTAAGATTTTATTTATTTATTTGTCAGAGAGAGTGAGCAAAGGCAGACAGAGAGGCAGGCAGAGGCAGAGGGAGAAGCAGGCTCCCTGCCGAGCAAGGAGCCTGATGTAGGACTCGATCCCAGGACGCTGGGATCACGACCTGAGCCGAAGGCAGCTGCTTAACCAACTGAGCCACCCAGGCGTCCCTCTGCTTTAGGTTTTCTGATCTGAAGTAACATATATTCATTATTGAACTTTGGAAATTGGTAAAGCATGAAGAAAAAGAAAAGGCACCTATAATTTCACAAGCCAAAGACAACCTCTAAAATACTCAGTGTATGTTCTTCTGTGCCTCTGTTCACATAAAGTTTATCTAACCACCCACTTACTTATCTACCTTTTTTTTTTTTTTTTTTTTAAGCATAAGTTATAAATATAGTCCTGTAACCCATCTTCCCTCTGGTAACATTATGAGAGTTTTTCACATTCTTTGAAAGCATCCTTTTTAATGGCCACGCAATATTCCAAGTTAGAGTTAAAATTTAACCATTCATCTACTGTTCAACACTTAAGTTGATTTTACTGTTTACATTATTACGCTTATGGTACATGTTTATATGTAAATCTTTGGTTTTTACCTCTGATTGTTTTTTTATGACAGATGCCTCAAAATGGAATTTCTGGTCAGAGTATTAATTTTTTTCATTATAAAAACCACAAGACAGGGGTGCCTGGGTGGCTCAATTGTTGAGCATCTGCCGTTGGCTCTGGTCATGGTCCTGAGGTCCTGGCATTGGGCTCCCTGCTCAGAGGGGAATCTGCTTCTCCCTCTCCCACTCCCCCTGCTTGTGTTCCCTCTCTTGCTGTGTCTCTTTCTGCCAAATAAATAAAATCTTAAAAACAAAAACAAAAAACTACAAGACATAAAATTTACCATCTTAACTATTTTTAAGTGTGTAGTATGTATATATACGTACATATATGCATATATACATATGCATATACATACATACACACATATACACTGGAATATTACGCAGCCATCAAAAAGGAAATCTTGGCATTTACAACGATGTGGATAGAACTAGAGGGTATTAAACCAAGTGAAATAAGTCAACCAGAGAAAGACAATTATCATATGATCTCACTGATAATGAGGAATTTGAGAGGCAGGGTGGGGGGTTGTAGGGAGAAGAGAGGAAAAAATGAAATAAGACAAAACCAAAGAGGAAGACAAACCATAATAGACTATTAATCTCAGGAAACAAACTGAGGGTTGCTGGAGGGGAGTATTCTGAAGGGATGACATCACAGGAATTCTCTTGGCCTTCCCCATGGGCACTGCTGAAATCTAACAATAGATTGGGTGGAATGCGGTGGCTGGGTGAGGGATATTGGGGAGGGTATGTATTGTAATGAGCACTGGGTATTATCTAAGACTGACAAATCACAGCCCTGTACCCCTGAAACAAGTAATACATTATATGTTAACTTAAAAAATAGTAATTAATAATAATACATACATATTTTTCCATGTTTTTGAATTCGGTAGTTAAAGAATAGTATCCCATTTTAAAACTTTGAATTTTTAGAGTCTGGCTGAGTTTGCATGTGTATGTGTGTTTGTGAATCATGGCATACTATCTGTATTTTCTCCAGTCATTTTTCAGTTGGAGACCTTGGTCCTTTAGAGGTTTTTTTTTTGTGTTGAGCACTTTATGTATTTTTTGAGTTTGTCTCATATTTATATCCCTTCCCTTCTTTTTGTCATTATTTTCTACTGTTCAAATGTCACCCACTTTTTTTTTTTGCCTTTCTTCTTTTAAATTTGCTGTTAAAGGCTCTGAAACTAGGTTACAGGGACACCTTACTGGCTCAGTCAGTTAGGCATTTGCCTTTGGCTCAGGTCATGATCTCAGGGTCTTGGGATCGGGCCCCACATTGGGATCCCTGGTTAGTGTGGAGCCTGCTCTCCCTGTCTGTCTTCTTTTGCCCTTCCCCTGCCGCTTATGCTCTCTCTCTGACAAATAAATAAATCAAATAAATAAAAATCTAATAAATAAAATAAGAAAAAAAAGAGAGAAATTAAGTTTCATCTCAAACAAACCTGTTGTTTTACCAGACTCAAAATCAGCAAGCTCAGCTGCCAGAGGTCACAGGGCCAGCTGAGTCGGTATATAACAATGCCTGCTAATGATAGCCAGGACAGGTTCAGGAACCATGTCGACAGCAAGCTGGCACATTCCAGGAAAGAGAAGGAGGGTAATCCCCTGATTCTCAGCCTCAAATGGAATAAAGTAAATTCCTCTTCTTGTTATTCTTATTGATTCTTGGCTTAGACACAGGAGAATAAGAAATGGCATCCTCCTTTAAAGAGGAAAGGTTAAGATGGGGCCCACACAAGCAGGTACGAACACAGCCTGGAGCAAATATTCCACAACAAAGGAGAAGAAATACTTTCCCTTCTATGACAGACAAATTAACTCTGACTATTAGGCCTAGTGCTGTCCTAAACAGATATATAAGTAGATAGAATATATGAAAATGACCAACCACGTAACAGAAATAAAGGCAGTAAGATAAAGAGGTAATGAAGTCAAATATAAGACAAAGTAAAAAAGTAAATACTCACTGGTTCACTTGTAGGTCCTCAATTTCCAGAAGGACTCCTTTTTCATGTAGTCTTGCTGCCGTGTATTTCAGAGAAATCTTTTTGCTTTTCTTTCCTTTCATTTCCCTAGGCTTCTTGGAGACCCTGTGTGTGTGTGGGGGGGAATCACGCCATTATCACTTTCTTTCTTTTTTCTTTTTTTTAAAGATTTTATTTATTTATTTGACAGAGAGATCACAAGTAGGCAGAGAGGCAGGCAGGGCGGGGGTGGGGAAGCAGGCTCTCCGTTGAGCATAGAGCCCCATGTGGAGCTCGATCCCTGACCCTGGGATCATAACCTGAGCTGAAGGCAGAGGATCAACCCACTGAGCCACCCAGGTGCCCCCATTATCACTTTCTGTATGTAACTGTGTACTACAAGTCTGTCGATAGTTCAAGGATATGAGGTCAGAAAACGAACTTCCCATACACCAGCCTGAGTAACATACTGATTCTAAAATGGCAAGTTAGTATTAGGATTAACCTGAGCAATCTCTGCAGAGGAAACATCACTAAATAGCTTTTGCCTTTAATTGTACTTGCAAACCCACCATGAATTTAACCTTCTAACACCAACATAAAGGAACTAACTATATTGAACCTCAGGGGAGTCCCTGTAAGCCCCGTGCCCTGGCAGGGCAAAAATAAATATATCTCAGAATAAGTAATGTTTAGAAGACTTTAAACCAGTATAGCAAATACAGAAGAATGGGGACAAGTAAAGAGAAATAGACCTTAGGAGGCTATTGGGATAATCAAGGTAAGAAGTGATTTTTCAAAAATAAACATGGGAAGACTAGAGATCCCTGAGAACTGGGATTTGAGGCTCCACAGAAGGCCTTCAAGAGATGGGGCGGGAATGCTGGTACAGGAGTTAAAGGGAGTAACCACCATAGAAGGCAACTGAAAGATCTATAGGAATTACACCTGTACAAAATCTTTGATCCAGTGATTCCACATCCAGGAATTTATCCTCAAAATATGCCCACATCTGCAAAATAACCTAGGTACAAGAGGTTTTGGTATTTGGTGCAGAATTTTTAAAATTCTAATAACTAGAAACAACACAAGTGTCTACCATTACAGACCTGATTACATCAATTGCTGTGTCTCTGTATGCAATGGGGTACCACAGAGCCACTCTGTCTGCTTAGAATGCCTATAAGCAACGACGACCCTGTGGCAACGAGCACATCTAGTGCATGGATTTTGGTTTCTAAACACCACTCTTCATTAGAAAGCACCAGGAATGCTTAGAGAAATGGCTAATTCCAAGCCTGGGGAGGGGAAAGTACAACTTGAGCCAAAACACCTGTGTCTATATGAAGTCAAGAAGTGCTCAAAGAATGATGGGGAAAGGCCAAAAGGTCACAGGAACCAGCCCCACAAGCTGGGTTGGGTGGGCCCGACTTTCATCCCTGCCTCACCTCGGTCTTCCAGGGAGGGAAAGAGAGAGCCAGAGTGCAGGCAGAAGAGTAACGAAGCCAGAGAAGGGGAGCTCATGTGGTAAAATGCCAAAAATAGGTGAAGGGTACATATTGCTCTCTTCTCTCAACCTTTCTGAAGTTGGAAAATTCTTAAACTTAAAACTGAGAAGTACAAAATAAACTAACCCTAGATAGCAGTGCAAGTAGAACTTGGACCTACCACCCCATCTCTCTGGGTCCTCAGTTTCCCTCCCTATAAGATGGGCATGTTGCTAATCGTCACTGGAGCCAGCTGGGAAAAAGCTGGGGTCTGGGATCCTGGCCCCAGGAGGTATAGAGAGAGGCCAGGGGATCAAAATGTCTATCATATTCCTTAAGTGATTTTGAGGCACAGCCGGGTTTGGGGAGCACTAACTAACCCCCTTCCATGATTCTTTCATTTCTAGGGTCAAGAAGATATTTTAGAACAGGGATGTTTAGAAATAAGCACCCTGAAGTACCCCCTCCATTATTTATTCACATCACACAATAACAAATGGAACTAGGTAATCATGCAAACAATCAGAAGCAAAATCAAGAATTAAAGCAAAAATTAACACACATGTTTTAAGTAAGAACTTCCAAGATCACTTCAGTTGCCTCTATTTCTTTTTCCCTTGATGCTGATTCTTTAAAAAAAAAAAAAGTATATATATATACACTCACTTGCCCTTGCTGGCCAAGTTATCCAAGCAGGTTTTGATATAGCTTTTGTAGTAATCCACCTGCTCTCCATAGAAAGTGGCCTTCGAGTTCAGAGCAGCGTAAGTTTGTTGCAATTTCACCAGCTCCGCCTTCCTTCTCTGTCTGTATCTCCGCTGATTCCGAATGTCCTAAGACACAATTTTCAAAATGAGGAAAATGACGGTAGGTGTCACATGCTTCTCATATCATCCATGGCAGAGCCTAGCAGTGCTCAACTGTTTGCATGATCACACGCAGCAATTTTTAAAGATTTTATTTATTTATTAGAGAGACAGCAGAGCACATGCACGAACAAGCCATGGGTGGGGGGAGGGGCAGAGGCAGAGGGAGAAGCAGACTCCCTGCTGCTCCATCCCAAGACTGGGTGATCATGAGCTGAGCAGAAGGCAGATGCTTAACCAACTGAGCCACCCAGGTGTCCCAACAACATCAGTTTATGTTCAAAAATTAGCAAAGAAATTCAGATCTCATTAATCTTTATCCCTGTCTATATTTTCCCCGTCTGTATTACAGGCAGGGAAATATGTTACTTTTTTAAGATTTTATTTATTTATTTGACAGAGAGAAATTACAAGTACACTGAGAGGCAGGCAGAGAGAGAGAGAAGGAAGCAGGCTCCCTGCTGAGCAGAGAGACCGATGCGGGACTCGATCCCAGGACCCTGAGATCTTGACCTGAGCCGAAGGCAGTGGCTTAACCCACTGAGCCACCCAGGCGCCCCGGGAAATATGTTATTTTTACAGAGTTCCATGTTCTTATAATTTGCTTGCAAAGCTGGTTTAACCTCTAAATACGGTGTCAGGAGAGGGAAGAAAAGATCATCTTACTGTATCAGTTAGCAAGCTCCCTAGTGTGCATGGTACGGCCTTACTGGGCCAGCAGTGCGCCAGCCCACACTCTGGGCCCACACCAGAGCCCCTTACTTGGGAAGACTGACACAAATCAAGTATTTCATGACCCACTGGATGTGAATTTATGTGTCACAGCAGTCATTAAAACATCTTCCTTAAGGCCAAAGACAAATCAAGGCATAGGAAGCTCTGATTAGGGTCTCTCCCTAGTGACATAGGCCATGGAGTAAGTCATAAAAGGTCAGGCAAGGTCCTTGTGCTGGAGAAGCTGACAACAAGCCCTCAGAGAAGAGGTCCCTGACCTGACTGTGCACTGAAGGCATGCTGTCCTCCAAGCCGCTGAGACAGGTTTGCGCATGGCCAGGCTGCCCCTGCCCATGCCCATGCCGCACGCAGTACCTTGGCAATGTCATTGATCAGCTCCTGGTATCTGTTCTTTGGGTCCACTGTCCCAAGCTCCGTTAGCTTCTTCAAGCCCGACTGGATCTTCTCCTTCTTCTCCTGGAGGGTGAGGTTGCTGTCTTCCTTTACGAATTTGGACTTTTTCATCTTGTCGGGAGTTTTGGCGTCACGAATAGCGCGCCTCTGCATGGCCCTCTGATGTTCTGCTTCCTACAGACACAGAGAAGAGAAAGAAGTTGCTGGCAAGTTCAGCACACTAACCCAAAACTCGAGTCTATAGAGCATATCCACACCCGGATTTATACAGCTCTGACAGTTCATTCTGGAAACAGAAGGAACAAACCTGCCCTCTGACAATGGACAGAGAAACCGCATGGTGCACAGGCGGATCTCCTCTAGAAGAGGTTACATCGCTGAAATCACACGGCCTCATGGGACTTCTGTCCTGGATTCTCTCGTACAGTTAGAAGACTGGGCTCCAGTGCTACAAAATCCCTTGTTTTTTTCCTATCCCATTTTGAGACACGAGAGTCATTTAATTTTCCCAGAAACACAGCTTTGCCCTTGGGTGAATGTTGTAACCACACCAAGGTGATACCAGTACTCAGTTGATGCTTTTTGCCACCTAGACCAGGCCGGGTCACGCGGACGGCCTCCCCCAGCTCTCATGCATGCTGTAAATGCCAGTGTCTAGAGAATGAAAGTCCTTCCTGTGATTCTTCTTTAGGCAGTCAACATCCAACGTTTGCCCATTATGTCTCTGCCCAACATGACCCACACCACTAATCCATTTTTCTGGTGCTTTCTTCCTTCTTCAGCTCCCTGAAATCTGGCTTCTGCATCTCTACTCTCACGCCCAACTACCACCCCTCATTCGTACTCTCTGCACTTTCTCCCTGCCCTAGGCATGGCTTTGGTACCTCCAAGCAACCCATGGCAGTTTCTCTCCCATTGTTCATTCTCAAAACCTCATTCATCAGATCTATGCGGACAGATCTCACATTTCTGCGGCTAAGCCTCTGGTACCGCATTCTGAACTGTCTGTACCGGGATGCTCCCATTTGGAATGGCTTGTGACTCCTCCCGAACTGGAGCAACTCCCTCTCCCAGAATGCCCCTTCCTCCTGCTGTCAAGACCACTCCGCAACGCACAAGACGAAGGGCATAAACCTTGGAGTCAGACGGAGTCTGATCCAAGATTGGTTCTGCCTTGACACGCGGACAGCCGTGGGCCAGTTATGTGACCTCTAACGGTCTTAGACTCCGCGGCTGTAACAAGGGCATGAAAAGCCTCACCTCACAGAGGTAGCGGGAGGAAGACGTGAAAGAACACAGGTGAGAGGCCCGCACTAACAGCAGGCTCTCACTAAAGACGGGGTCTGCCTTTCCTCCTGTCAAACAAGCTGCAGTGGTTGGTTAGGATTCTCTTCTCGTCCCTCCCACACATCTAGTCAGTAATCAATCATAGCAGGTAAGAGCTGAGAGTTCATTAAAAACAGTGGTTTTCAAGGAGTCCTGGGTGCCGCAATAAGGGACACCCACAGGTACCCAGAACCCTGGGGGTGGGGTTGCAAGGGCCCGGAGCAGCTCCTGTTTTTCCTCCTTCATAATCGGGTTTCCCAGTAAACTCTCGTCTAACAAAAAGGATACTTGCGCTCAACATTTCAAACAAATGACCTATTCTTCACATTCTACAAATGCAAAAGAGGGATCTTAGACAGGAAGTGCCTCATCCACCACTTCCCACCGCCAAGCTGCCCCCAACTAGTGGGGCCAGACTTGATCCCACAGCTCAATTGCTTGACCACCATTTGCTGTGAGAGTAGTAAATGGTCCCAGGGTTACAGAAGTCCTTTACTCTGCATCTGTCCAGTGCTAAGCAGAGGTTCTACTTAATTTGTTCTCCAGTCTTACTCCTCCCTGCTCACCCTCACCCACATCTCCATTCTAGAAATGTCAGACCAACTATATGTCAGGCCCTTCCCTCCCTCATGCCTCTGCGTGGACTCTCCTACCCAAGACGCCTCTCGTCTACACGCACACCCAGTCCCATCCACGCCTCCTGAGTGTGGCTCAAGTCCATGTCTTCTGACGCTTTGCTCCTCCCTGGCCTCTTTCCTGAGCTTTGGCTATTTTTAAAGCCAACATCAAAGTCAATTTTTAATGGTTTTCTAAGTATTTCAGATCCGTATGCCACATTTCTCCAACTAGATCATGAGTTCAGTGAGTTCAGGAGCCACATTCTGAAATTTTCTTCTATCTACCAAGGCACTTAACAAAATTCTAATGATATTAGACAGATTATTAGACAGACTTGGCAATTCCGCCTCAGTTAATTAAATTAACACATACACAGATTGCATGAGCCTTATGCCCTGAGAGCAGTGGCCTCTCGACGTGGGAGCCAACAACTTTCTCAGCGGGCTCCAACCACCACCTTGCCCCGGTCATCTGACAGCTGATGGACGGGACCACTGTTCTGGGCCGCCCTCAGGGAAGCATCTCCTGGGATTCGGGCCCCACCCCCTCGCCCATGGCCCGCACCAATCACGGGAGCTCCTGTGCCCTTTAAGTTTTACCTGTTCACTGGTGGCTGGGGTTTCCAGGATTTCCGTCAAGGTCTCGCCTGGCTGGAACCGGATGACGTCCACAATTAAACGTTTCGTGCTAAAAGGAGATGGGGGGAGACCGTCACCGTCACCAGGTCTCCCACCTTCCCTTGAACGGAGCTGAGCAGCAGCATACACACGCCGCTTCACACAGGTCCCGCAGGGCAGCTGCTAGCACAAGGCACTCGAGGCCCCAGGCTGACAGCACGGTACCAGGCTGAGGATTTCTCAGGTGTGAGTTTCACCTCAGCCCCTTATTAGCAACTGAGGCAGGTAAGCCCTGCGCCGAGTATAATAGATAAGGGCAGCCGGAATCATGACAGGCTTAAAAGGTCGTGGTGATGGTTTCAGGGATGAACAAGTGGACATGTCCGCCAAGGCCAAGGCATCACTGTGCTGTGTCTGCCTCCTTCTTCCCACTCCCGACACTCCCAGCACTCACTTCAGCAGGATGGTCCGAGCGTCCATTTCCGCATTCTCGTCGCCAGGCACGTCAAACTTGTTGGTCAGCGTGAGGGACACCTCTGTCTTAGCCAGCGCCTCCTTATTGGGGTCATTTAAATTGCCAGCGCTCTCTCCTGCAGTTTGGGGAGAGGAGAGAGGATCAGCATAACAAAGAGAGGAGACCCTGGAGGACAGATGTGAATGCTTGCCTAAGGAGATAGGAATGCCAGCCTAAGGTGCCTAAGAAGATACGTGCCAGCAGCTCTGCTGTGGCAAGGACACCTTCTTGTTGAGAAATAAAGAAACTAAAGGCCAAATGACAAAAGCAAAGGATCCATAATAACAATTTCATAAATGCTAACAAGCCATTTCAGTCATTGTAATATGACAAATCTCTAAGATATCCTGTTCATTTCCTTTATAGGACTTCTAATTTACTTATAGGATTATGTGTATAATATCCATGTGTAAAAGTCCCCCTTCCACTGGACCTCAGCTTCTCAGAGACGGGGGTGGGACACATCTGTTGTCTTCCCTCAGGCACACTCAGAGCTGGAGGGACAGAGAGGCGGAGAAGGTGGCAGTCGAGCCTCCCTCCAGCACCTTCCCTGTCACCTTCTGGGTGGTTAAGCCAGAACTTTACCTATCAGGGACTCGATGGTGGGCACCTCGCCCAGGTCGTCCAGCAGCTCATGGATGGGATCGTTGTGTTCTGGAGCAATGGCGTCCTGATGATCCAACAGGAGCTGCATGGAACACCCAGAAGTCAAGTCCATGTGCGACACAGCCCATCGGCCCTCAGCCCCACCAATTAGGCCTGACAGCACAGAAGGGTCTGATAACCAAGCTCCTGCATTCAAAGAACTGACGGGCCAATCCCCAACAAATCAAGCCAAGTCAACCGTATAACACATGAAGCATCACGCTGGCCTCTGCTGGATGACTTAGGGGATAACGCAGGGAGAAGAAATACCAGTACAGTCTCTACCTCGTGGATAGGAGGGATTTAAGCAGACCCTACATGGGGGAGAATGACAAACCCCACAGACTTCAAAATCCAAAGTTATAATGTACCCTACAACAAATTCAAAAAATTCACATGCACACTCGTACTTAATGTGTGCTACTTACGGCATCTCTTAGGTCAGAGAGAAGTACACTGGACCTATGACCCCAGTGTCTTGGGGACACTGAAGCAGAGCCTTTAAGATACTATTGTCCTAAGGGATACCCTCAGAGAGTATAGTACCTGAAATTTCCTTTACCTTTTAATTTATTTATTTATCAGAGAGAGAGAGAGAGAGAGTGCATGAGCACACAAGCAGGGAGAGCAGCAGAGGGAGAGGGAGAAGCAGGCTCCCTGCTGAGCAAGGAGCCCAGTGTGGGACTCGATCCTAGGACACTGAGTTCATGACCTGAGCTGAAGGCAGACACTTAACTGATTGAGCCACCCAAGCTTTACTTTTTATGTATTTCCTCATTTCCTGTTCTGTTTCTCCAAATGAGAAAAGAATGAATTACAAAAATATTGGGGGGAAAAAGAGCACCCAAGGGAAACCACTCTAAGAGCCACAGAGGAAAAAGTGGGTATTTTAGATGTTGAAAAATCAACACCGAGGGCCACGACAAATAGATCAGCGCTCACAATGGTGACTCTGGAGCCCACCCGTGGCGACTCTGTTTCAGTGGGCCTGTCGTGGGGTCCAGGAACTTCATTTGTGACCATCAGCCCAGGTGACTCCAATGCAGAGGGCCTTGGATCACTTTGAGACACTGAGCAATCTTGTTAATACGCAAAGGGAAACAAGGCAGATGTGATGTCAGCAAGACCAAAGGAAGGGGACGTATCCGGCTTTCCAGAGATGGTAAGCAGCACCCAGGGAAGGCAATCAAGGACAGAACAAGGAAGTTAAGTAATTAAAGAAAAAATACTTACAGTGTGGGTGTTGATGATTTCACCAATAGAAATGTAGATCACTGGTTTGGTGAGGGTCACTAAATCAGAATATTCATCCACATTAAATTTATCCTGAAGCTCTGGGACATCACAAGCAGTTTGGAAAAACCGTCTGAAAATAAACACGAGAGCCAGATCCCCAGGTGACACGTGTGCAGAGCCAGCGATTAGACATCCCACAAACCTCCGGAGTGAGGCGTTCAAAGAGAAGACTGTCAGTCCAAAAATTCCAGAGAAGTTGCACATGTTCGCTGCTCTTCCTGGCCTCCGGGTGGCGGTTCTAATAACTTCTCCCTCCACCCAGTTTTAATTCCACCCACAGGAACTGCTCACCCGTAATTTAAGACCATTTGCAAACACTGGAGTCATTAGGCAAACCAACTTTATCTTTAAGACAATGTCCTGAACTCACAACTGGATGTTTAATTTGCAAATGCTGAAAGCACTCTCCAGTTCTTCTCTGATTACAAATTAACACCTGCCCAATGTGGGTTCACTGCTTTTATGCTAAGTGTGGGCTACTCTGTTGGAATATATTTTAACAGCTCAAAAGCCTCTTCTTCACATCCAGAAGCTATGAGCACATCAAACATATATCCAGCAGCATAGCAGGGTCCAGGGAAAGCCAAGTGTGGTATCTATTTTTGTCCCGACACTCAGAGATAGAAACACGCCCACAAGTACCTTGTTCCTTGCCCCCTACCTGAATTTCTGGTAGGACTGGGAGAGATACTCGTTAATGATGCCCAGGTGCGCATTATCTCCCAGAAACATCTTATTGGAAGCTGCATGCTGGAGCATCTTGGCAATGGAGCCAAGATTTCGGCGTTGGTCTGTGGTGAGCTGGCCTCCGGCTGACAGGTCAATGATATCAAAGGCATCGGGAGCAACAATGGCTGGATTCATGTATCGATAGTAAAGCAAGTTACCAATAATCTGCAAACAGACGGAAAAGAGAGATGGGTGTTAAAAACCACTCTACCGAGCAAGCCACAAAAGACTTTGCTAGCAAAGAAAACCAGAAAATGCAGTCCTGTGGGGAAAAGTAAATACCATGCACGCGCCCACACATGCATACATGCACACACTTCCTCTCAGGGTCTGAAATTAGCACGACCAAACATCCCACAGTTGGATACAGAGAAAAAGAGAACAAGAACAGAACTGAATATCACTACAAGGAAAGAGCAGCTTTAGGAGGTAACAATGACAGACTTAAAGTCTGTCACTGAGTGTTTTAGGGCATCCTCTGTTCACATTATCACAGCAGCAAATCGGGCTGCCGTAGCCTGCATGACCTCATTAGCATAGTGTCATCTGTTCAACCCCCACCATCCTCATGCTGCAGACTTCAACGGTGGACAAGTTCATGCCTCTGAAATTAAAGTCACTCGACACACATCTCCACAGAAGAATTCAAGGATAGTTATAGCATTTCCCTAGGAGTTTCATTAAAAAAAAAAAAAAAAAATTAATTCACCTGAATAGAAAGTCTAGAATCGAGGCCTCATTGTAGGAAAGCACAGAACTAGGAGAGAGAAGAAAAAAGCGTTCAGATTAAGGGGAGGGAAAAAAAAAAAGGGAAGGAGCATAGCCGAGTAAGAAAGACAGTTATCAGCAACAGCCTTAGCAGAAACGGCACTTGATACCATTCACCCGACCACCAGCAGAGGGAGAAATTCTTCAGCAAAAAGATAGGACCCAAGAAATTTCTCTTCCGACAGGAAAATCTTCCTCCTCTACTTGTTGGACATCTGTGTGCCAAACAGTAAAGGAGCTACACAGGGACTAAGAGAGGTATCATTTATGATTTACGATCACTTTCAAGAGCTCACAACCAAAGGGGAGCTATTGTCGGAATCTACGCTTCCACACTAGCTGAAGGTCTCAGTTGGGCCTCTCCTCAACAGTCTGCCGGAGGACAAGGACGGGCCAGCGTCCGGTCTTACCTTCAGCAGCTCATCCTCACCGGCGTCAGGGAACTTCTCATGCAACGAGTCCTTCAGCACTTTGGCGATGAAGCGCATCCCATAGCTGTGGGACAGACAAAACTCCATGAGAGTAGCCGGGGGGCAGAAGGGCACTCACACTGGGCTCTATCCGGGCTCCCGACTCATGGCACTCACGGGATTTTGTCCACAGAGCTGATGATGGCCGAGAGGAACTTGTCTGTCACGGCCCGCATGTTCCTGATGGAGTTGTCTAGCCGTGTCTTGACCTCTTCATGAGCCAGAGCCTGCTCAGGGGTCACATCATAGGGCAGTTTGCTGGGAAAGCAAAAATCACCCCCAACTGGGTTAGGTAACAACCAGGAAGAGCCCGAGGCAGGACTGTGTCTTTCAGAAACAGAAAGACCCAGAGAGATCAGCTAAGGTGCTGATGCTCAGACAGCCGGTCAACGGTGGGGCTGGAATTTGAGCTAGGGCTTTTCAGGTGTGCACTGGGTGCCTAGAACTACGTGCCAGGCACTGTGACAGGCCCTTGGGATAAAAGCTATCATAAGACACGACAGCTTCCCGAGTCTCTCACAGTCTGGTCGGAGACACGCTGATACTGGTAAACATACTACGCCGTACAATAAGCCAACCGGTGCCACAGGGTAGGGGGCTGCCACTCAGAAGGGAGGAACGGAAGAGACACCTGAACTCGGGGAAACGGAGAAACACTGTCCTCCAGGAAGGAAGCTCAAATGCAGAGCAATGGAAGAGGAGAAATGAAGTGGTCAAGTAAAGAGGGGCTGGGCTGTGGAGGGCCTGGTAGGTAACACTGAGAGGTCTGGACTTCCCTGGATGCCAGGGAGAGCCACCAGAGGACAGGAGACCTGAGCCTGAGGAAGATTTCTGTGGCTCCCCATGAAGAATGCATTAAAGACGGACAGTCCCTGATGAGAAAGATGGGTTAGTGCCATAGCCTGATTAAGAAATAATGAGGGCATGAGCATGGTTGCAGCAGTGGGGACCAAGGGGACAGATCTAAGATGCTACGGGGACACAATCAGTGGGATGTGGTGACTCTCTGGGTATTGGTGAGGGAAGTGACAGTTACATACAGAAACTGAAGCCTGAGGAGCTGATAAGATCCCT